>NC_137650.1:17766385-18366385 GCF_963422515.1 Blennius ocellaris | reverse complement strand
CTCTGTTTGTGCAGACTGACTTCAGTAACTCTTTTGATTTCTACATTTCTACAACTGTGTCTTTAACTTTCTGTTTTAAATATCCTATTAAACTATGTGGAGCGAATAGATAAAAAAAAAAAAAAGAAGCTATGTAACCTGCTTTGCACCGCTCAACATCACATTACACCACGACTCCAAAGCAAAGGAGAAGAAGAGCTGAAATACCTCTCTGAATTTAACCCATCCTACTCATAGTTAACTTTAACCACACACTCGGAGCAGTGGGCTGCCACACTGCAGCGCCCAGGGGGCTGAGGGAACCATAGAGGTTAGCCTAACTATGCTCCTCTTGCCTCCAGGCCATCAATGACTTTGGAATGCGACTCCAAATATTAGTCCAAAGTGGCCTTTTCTGCTAAGTTGGCCCCAAAAAAATACGCCCATCCACTGAAGTGTGACTCCGCTAAAAAGGATGTGAAAACCACCGTAAAAAGTGTATAATTGAGGTAGGCGAATATGCTCCCAACCCATCCCTTTGTCTTTAAAATAACGTGTGTTCTAAAATCCTTACCGGGTCAGTCAACATTGTGCGCAGGTGCGAGGCCAGTGCCAGCACAGCCAGGGAGTTGAAGGTGGCTCCATTGAGCAGCGTGTACCAGAAGCTCTTGGCGGGCAGAAGCACGACAAAGTTCACCACAAATTCTGCGTACAATACCAGGAACCACGTCATGGTGGCACACACGATGCCGCAGCTGTCCTGAATGAACCAAAGCGTGCGGTTCGATGCCGTGTGCCCCGCGTGGGGACTTCCCACCATCACTCCCGACGCGAGACTGCCCGTCTCCACATCGGCACCTGCTGACAGTAGCGGGTGGTGCTGCTCCATATCTCGCAGCCGGTGGTTTGAAGCCTGCATCGTGCCCTGAAGAGAGGGGGGAAACATTTGAAGCGAGACTAAACTCCACAGCAAATTTAGTGTATATAAATATAATGCAGAGGAGTAAAACTGTGACTTGTGCAGGAATCAGGTTCGTAGCAACGCAAGTGCCCAATACGAATGGTTTGTAAAAACAAGTAAACAACACAACCACCCCAGCAAAGTAAATGTATGATCAATATGACTCAACTCCACAGGCTAAGAGCCTTCTGAGCCATGCTGCTGTTATTACAAGAGGCATGAGTCACTGGAGCTTTTGTCTTCTGCATTCGTGTCAAGGTCGTGAGATAACATTTTGGATCAGCTGGAGACTTTGTTCGTGGCTTCAAGAGAAATCAATGGCAATCCTGGTCCCTTTAGGAAACTGATACTGCAGCTGAGCCACATGAACATAGGAAATACTGGCTAATAATAATAATCTATCAGCAGGCGCTCCTCTTTTGTTCACAGAGATAAGGCAAAAAGACCACAAAGCTTTTTCTTCACGTTTGTAATGCAAATTAAAAAGGATCATTTGTACAGCAGTTTAGTGGACAATAGCCAGAGGCCAGATCTGGAGCATTCTTCAGGTTACCTCCTATAAGAGATGGGGTGCACTACGCAACTGTGAAATATCGTTTTTCATCCCCTTTTCAGTTTCATATTACACACAATACAATAAGTCTGTATTTCAAAAGGCCCACTCAGGTTACACAAGACTATGATTCAATCAAAATTGAAGATATAACGATTCACGTGACCATATTAGTGAGAACTTGCTTCTTAGAGAAAGCTCAATTAACATCTCATGGACACAAATCTTCCTCTTATTTGTTTAGAAAAGTGCTGAAAAGATTAAGATCTATTGATGTGATTGGTTAGAGGCGAAATAAACAGATTGTGTATTTAGATGATTAATGACAGATGTTCTCTTGGCAGGTTTCGTGAGTAGTTATTATAACTGCCTTTGTGAGCTTAATACAAATATACAAGTTCTTTGTTTAAAAAGGGAAAGCCAGAGACAAACACCGACTGTGGCAACTGTTTTTGTTGCCGAGTTGTTCTGCTGCTGCCCTTTTCTAAGCATTCAAATGAAATGAAGATTTCCAGTGGGGTGGTGGTGGTGGTGGGGGGGGGGGGGGGGGTGCAGGGATCAGCCATCAGTCAACAGCTGACGAGACAACTGGGCT
Source organism: Blennius ocellaris (assembly GCF_963422515.1). Taxonomy (NCBI): domain Eukaryota; kingdom Metazoa; phylum Chordata; class Actinopteri; order Blenniiformes; family Blenniidae; genus Blennius; species Blennius ocellaris. The sequence continues at coordinate 18,364,297 of NC_137650.1, read as the reverse complement.
GACTTGCAAATAACCCATCAATGTTTGTTTCAGCTTCAGTCTGAAAACTCTTCGTGACGGTGGGTGTCAGGGAAAATGAAAAAGACAGTAAGACAGCTTTTAGCCTGCAGCGCTGAAAACCCCAAAACATCAGAAATGTCTGCCACAAAACAGAAATTGTTATTCGTGTTGCGGCTCTGCTTCAGGTCCATGATTTTATAGTACGAGAGGAAATCTTTTAAGAACTCCGTCTCAGAGGGATATACGAGATGCTTGACAAGTCTGGATAGACACTCTTATCAGGTTTCAGTCCATGGTTGTTTGTGTACACCGAAGCTCTCCGACTCCCGCACATGGGTCATTTCACTCAGATTGCCTAATGAGCTAAGTCAGCACAGAGATCTGCAATTCAGACAATGGCTCAGCATAAAATGTGAGGAGTCATGTGGGAAGATGCTCACAAAAACTAACGGCCATTTCATTCTGTTCACAAAATTACCTCGAGTTATCATTTCCTCGTAGTTTTTAGGAAAACTGTTAAGAATATAGAAATGTGATGACAGACTATATCGGCTGTAGTAATGTGACTATTTAACACCGGGAGATCGGCCAGTGGCAACTCATCAGATCTGAATCAAATAAAATTTAGTGTACACAACTGCTTTATTTTATTAGTGTTTTGTTTTTTGTATGTGCCCATTTCATCTGTTGATATTTTATCGTAAAGTTTGCAGTTGTGGGACAGTTAGCTTGCAGAGCTAACAAATGTGAGCTCATATTAATAAAAACACCAACAACAACATCGTGAATGAAGGATGTTGCCTTTTTAAGGCATAGAAAACTTATTTAAGTAATACTTATTCACTGGATTCAAAGGTAAAATTATTAAATATGTTATCAAACAATGTAACAAAGTACTTTCTATCAAAAATAAATACTCGCTGTTTATAGAACTGAAGTAAATATGGTTCTCATAACAGTCCCAGTTTTTGAAGAAAAATGAGTAGCAATAGAAATATTAATAGCACCTTCTCATACTGTCCATTCCACCTTTGACAAACACATTCAATTGTTTATCACATGCCAGCTGTATATTATAAACAAACTAAAAATAAAACAAACGCACAACGCCTGCCCTTCCATATAAGAGGGCATAACACAAGCGCCGCAACTCCCTCCATCACCCCCATTCATTACACCTCACCCTATCGTTCCTATGACATTCACAGTCACCTCAGTGAGACTGGCTCAGATCACTTCGCAAGCCAACTCCAATGCAAATCTATGTACCTAAAAAAATCTCTTATGCATATCTTTTACATACTCCAGAATCATCAGCCTGATGACAACAACAGAAGACCCTGTCTCTTGGCGCACTTAAATTATAACACAAATACACAATTGTTAAATGAGTCATTATCATTCTTGTTTGCATATTCATTCATAACCAATAAATTCTCGGGCGGAAGCTAAAATGACAAATCACAGAAAAATGAATTGACCTCAGCTAATAGACAAACTTCCTCTCAGAGGCCTCTTGTTAGTTTATGTGCAATCAAGGAATGCTGCTCCTCCAGCTTTTGCACAACAGATAACCTTATGTCACAAAGTTGGCTGCCTTCGCCGTTTGCCCTCGTCACACACTGAAAAAAATCAAATAAAGTGAAAAGAAAAGCCAACCAAGCCGAGAAGAAACGTACCTAGTGTGATTCTGCTTCACGACAACAGCATGCTGTGCGGTGTGCTTCCTGGACCAGCATTTAGGATCATGTGGATATGTCGACCAGCACCTTAGCTAATACCTAAACAAGACAGAAGACAGGCATTTTTAAAATTACACATTTTTGGGGGTATTTAACAGCAATAAACTAACTCTGAAAACATAAGAAATATATCATTAAAAGTGACCAAAACCTTAATCTGATGACTGACTTTGCAAAACTGTTTCAGGGTAGAACCTTCTCAGGAGTGAACAAATTAGGAAAATAAGATTATTTTATCATTGGATCACTAGGCCAGCACAGAAAGAAATATCTATCTTCTCGTTGTCATTTCCACATCGTTTGAATCACAGTTGTTCCCCTTCTAGCTGAAGAATGAATTTTGTAAGCGTTCCCTTTTTTTTGCTCCCAGGAAACAACACGCCCATCAATCTGGCTATTCATAGCAATGTGGTGACACCGGCCAGCGTTTGTTTCTTCACTTAATGTGAAGCAATCTGCCAACAGTTCAAAACCTTTTGTGTCCATGTGGAAAGAGAAACTTCAATGGCATTGTTTGTGAAATATCATCAACCAAATTTAGTTGTTTTGTTTGTTTGTTTTTTGTTTTTATTAAAAGTCAACCCGCTGACACCTGTACCACCGTGTCTGTGTGCATGCCAAGGTAGATTTTCCCCATTTCAGGGACATTTAGGAAACTGCTCTGTTCACAGTTCAGTGGATTCAATCATAACAGCGATATAGTAGTGGTGCAGGTTAGCGGAGATCATCACCTGCTCATTAATCATCACCAGTCCGTGTCAAAGGACCTTTTAGTAAGGATAGCATTCTTTATAAACGTCCCCTAAGAATCGCTTCAGGAAGAAATGCGAAAAGGTCACGACTGGAAATGAACCCCGGAGCCCCCTCAGCCCGGGCGGAGCAGCAGCTGGTCCGCCTGGTTCTGCTCCCGAGCCTCTAAGGCAAAGCTAACACCGCTAGGGTTAACTAGCATGCTAAGCAACGAATACGGACGACGTGCGCGAGAACAGAGGCTTTTCAGAGACAGCTCAACTACATACCTCAATACTCCCAATTTCATTTGCGTGGCCTTCTCTCTCAATACCTTTTGACGCCCCGTCTGGGCGAAACTCTTGCCCCAGCGCAGCGGTATCGGTAGCGGTAGCAGCAACACATAGCTCCAACAACGGGCTGACAGTGGGCAGGGACGTCACCACGACAGGGGCCAGGCTTCCGGGGTTCACTTCGGTTTTTTCCGTCAACGTTCGGGACACTTCGGAAAAAATCGTGTTTCACAGCGACACTGCTTGGTGAGTGATATAAATAACACCACCAACTGCGGTAATAAAAGATCTCCACTTGTGTGCGCTGTTTGTCAAATGCAGTGACTATATATAGAATAGAATAGAATAGAATAGAATAGAATAGAATAGAATAGATATACTTCAGTATTCCCAGAGGTTAATTCATTGATTATATAAAAAAACCCAAGTAATATTAAATATTAATATCATTAAAGACCAGCTAAACAGTGATCAAGCACAGACAGAGTGGAATTAACACAAAACACAACAAACACTATTTACAAGAGGAATTTCATACAGTGCACAGTAGAATACAGTAGTATACTGTATGTGGTATATAAAGTACACATACCAGAGTAACACAATTTCAAGCAAAACATGTTTTCTGAGCATACATATCATATAGTTATTGCAGGAGCACATGCATGCATGAATTTAGGTATCTTTTCAATAGTGACAATAGTGTTGTTTCTTATAACAAGAGAGTGCTGATATGACCTTTTAAAGAAGTCAGCGGAGCAAGTCACTGCAGACTCTGCCAAGTTTTAAACCAGAAGCCATTCATGCTGTAATAGGGTTCTGAACCTGGGTGTCTGTAAAGACTTCCTCTTGTACCACCAGAGAGATATTTTGATCTTACAAAAGGCTATTGAAAAACATTGTAGTTTATATTAAAATTATGTAACTTGTTAATTTGGGTTTGGTTCCTTGAATTAATGACCTATAATTTCATCTAATTATGTGTCTGGATAGTTTATTTTACTATCAATTTCAGAAATGACAATATTTTCTCGAGTAACTTATTTCCAATAGATGTAGTCACGTAAAACTGAATAAATTTAGCATTAAATATTCAGTCACTGACAGAGGTAAAGACACTTATTTATTTAATTTTGTTTTACTTTGTGGTATTGGTGGACTGTGGTATGGTCCAAAAACTCTAAACACAAACCCACTGAATCACCCCAGTGTTTTGATATTGACCAAAACCGTGAACTTGAAGAAAACCCATGTGGCAGTTATTCAGTAAAGTTGTTTCTTATTGTGACTTTATCTGACAATTTTCATGCATTCCTTGTACAAGCATAAGCGCTGCTTCTTAATACCCTACATGCACAGCACACTCAAAGGTTTTAGGCAAAAATAAGGTATTTAAATTGCTAATAGTTTACTCTTTTTAAATGGCAAAAAGTAAAGCAGCTCTCTACATATACATATCAAGACACAGGGAAAGCCCTCTTATGGTCAGGTGGGGACACATGCCAACTCGTAGCAGAACATTCCCAGCAGGGAGCAGCAGGACCTTCTCGGCAGCCATCTCTGCTGTCACGTGTCTCCCAAGAGTGGATTATAAAGTCAAGACAAAGTAGCTTGGCCCTTCTCTGCCCTGCGTCTGCAGCTGCGCAGTGAAAACTCAGGACTCCTGCCCTCTCCCGTTCTGGTTCAGAGCCAATATCAGCTGTCTGTTTCGGAGGGAGGGAGAGAAAAAAATACCCAGCAATCCCCTAAAGCAGCTTAAAGGCTGAATCTGGGGACTGAAGCCTTTTCCATTTCCAGCACTGCTTCTATCTCCATTATGACGAGATGAGCATCTGACTGACTGCCAAAGGATCCTCCTAAAGGCTCTCCTTATCTGATTCACATTCCCTGAAACATTGCTTACTTACTGACACACCAGAAAAGGCACTGCAGATTGTGAACAGTAATTGAGACAAACTATATATATACATATATATATACATATATATATATATATATATATATATATATATATATATATATATATATATATTTTTTTTTTTATGTTTTTCTTTTTTTTTACTTTAACTCTCGATGTAATCAGGAGTCTTGTATCAGATTAAATAATGAATGCTAAGTGCTCATGTAACAAATAAAATCTCCCGCTGGGGGCCTTGGTTCCCATGTGCATTATTATTTTGGTGCAGTCCCCTCCACCAGCCTTTGTTGACATGCTGTACTTTTGGAGTGAAATGAAGTGAAGCAAAGTGGAGTGGAGAGCAGAGTGCCTCAATGTGACTGCAGCTGGTTCCCTTGTTAATGCGTGTACATGTGTCTATGCGTGTTTGCTGCAGTACGAACAGAGGAAGGACTTGGTTGGCATCAGAATGGATGAGGGGAGAAAAAGAAAAAGTGCATTTGGGAGAGAAAAAAGAATGAGTAAACAAGCAAAAATGAGGAAAGAGAAAAGTAGATTTCCAAACCGTACAGCTCCACAGCAATGTTTCTGTCACTACTTCAGAAAAGGACGTGTTCTTATTTTCAATTCTGGTCGGTTCAGCAACAAAGCCTCATGTGGGCACATTTACTTGATGGCTGTCATTCAAATGAAAATTTCATGTGAGTTTCACCAGGTGCTCAAAAATGACTTACTTTGAGATTGTATAGTGATGACTCAGTAAACCTCAGGTTTTATTTATTAAAATGAAGTTTTGACTATGCAGCACAACCTCGGAAAAAAGGAAATACTGCTATGGATGTATATAGTATATTTAGTTGTTTATTTATAGAAATCCTATGTGACACAAAATGTTCAAAATAGATATCAAGCAGATATAGAAATGTTTATTTCAGAAATGTGATGCTCCCAGCACTGAGATGGTTTAGCTTAAGCTGCAAATCACTCAAGTGACAGTCAGTCATCTCTGAAACAAATTTAATTAAGATATGCTATCTTTTTTCTGCTCCAACAACAGATCTGTGCAAATCTGTGCAATGTAGCTAGGAGCAAACTACATACTATAAACAATTGATTGACTAAGACTAAAAGGAAGGACTTTGGGAACTAGTTGAAAATGTAGGCGCGACAGTGACCTCTAATGGTTTCATAAGGGATGACATTAGCATTGCAGGGAGCCAGAGAACAAGGTAGCAATGGATGATTTTAAGACTGGTGTTTAATTAAGAGTATGAAACACATGAAAAAGTGTCATGTTTACCAAATGTATTAGTAGTTTTAAAGTCTAAACTTAATGAAAGGGTTAGTGCGAGAATTGAACAATGACAATGACAAAAACAACAACAATAGCAAAATAACAACAACAACAACAACAACAACAACAATAATAATAATATCAAAACAAACAAACAACTAAATAAATAAATAAATAGACAAACAAACAAACAAACAAACAAATAAATAAATAAATAAATAAATAAATAAATAAATAAATAAATAAATAAATAAATAAATAAATAAATAAATAAATAAATAAATAAATAAATAAATTAATTAATTAATAAATTAATACATTAATAAATTAATAAATTAATAAATTAATAAATTAATTAATTTCAATTTTTCTGTGAGGAAATGTGTGTTTCTGTTGGAGTTTGAATGTGGTGGATTTGTTTTTTCAAATGTACAGGGATGGACAGAGAAGTATAGAAGTATAATAATTCAAATATGGCAACTGGTCAGCTAATCCTGCAAAACACGAACACCGATCATTTGATCATTTTCAAACCAGGTTTGTTTCCACTGTGAAAAATTATTTCTATGGTTATTAAAATCCACATTATTGTATGAGGGCAATTAAATCTGCAGTACAGGAAAAGCTGATGCGTCTTGTTTTCTTTTCTTTCCCGGATTACCATAATTACAAATCCATTCATTCTCTTACCAGTGGCACTGAGTTCAAATGTCACATGACCTGGTGTCTTTGAAGGTCTAATTCTGTTAATGCATATCCCACACAAATGATGTGGCTGGGCTTACTCTACACAACCATCTGTCTCTGCTGCAGCAACAAAGAAAAATCCATTCTATGCATTGGAACTCTTTTTCCGGCACACAAACATGACTGAGAAATCAGAACTTTTTATAGAGAGATTGACCAGTACTCAAGATAAGGTGAAGTGGCCTCTGACCTTCCATGAGCTTATCTCTGATGCATCCTCCTACGCCTTGCTCGCTCAAATCCAGCCGAAAAGCCTTTCAGAGGGGATTTTCTGAGAAAGGCAATCTCTGGCTTTTGTAAAACAGAAAGAGTAGAACGCACCAGGGGCGGGAACTTTTGTCCTGAAGGCCATCAGTTCTTCTTGTGCATGTGATTGTGGTAGGCACCTTCACTGACAGGGTATTCATATTTCAAAACAGAGAAACATACAATAGCTCAAAATCATTCAACTCTTCTAATGTATTTTAGTTAAATATCGAGAGCTCCCACAACGTTTTTTCTGATGTGGTTGGATATCTGTTTAAAGCTTGGTGAGGAGATCTTTCTAACACACTTGGTTAGTTTTTCCCAACACCAGTCTGCTCTATTATCTGCAAAAAGAAATATGTATCATGGACTGCCTTAGTGAGAAGAGAACCAGTAAACAAACTCGCACCCATTTGTGCTGAGCCACATGGCAGTGGGCTGGGTATATTATTTGGTTTTGACATGCTTAATTTGACAAAGGACACAACCCCAAAGCATAGGCAATGGAATTGTCTCTTAGCCTGATGTGCTCCGTGTATCCCCCTCCAAACATACGAGTTTCATACCTGTGATCCCTCTCCTGGGTCCTCTGGGGGTTTACCTCCATGTTATAGGATTAGTGCTAAGCTTTGGCCCAGCAGATGCCATGGATTCTTTTGGCCCTTCTCTGGTTCGCATGGAAAGTAGTCCACCAGTGAGGCTTAATCTATCTGCCAGTGAGTTTCTTATACATGATCCTGGAAGACTTGGATCACATTTTTCTCATCATCTTAATGCATCACAGAAATCCCCCTCCTTTCAGATAGAGGGTTACTTGAGAAGATCAATACCACTCGGTGCTTACTCTGTTAAGCCAGCTGAAGGTGTTTCTGAAAACAGGGAAATAGTTAAAACTGCTCTGCCACATCATGATAACAAAAACTGATTTGCATTGAAAGAGTTACAGAGTTACCTGGTGTGTATTTTGTTTTGTACAAACAATAATTTACAACCCGGGTCTCCTGTTTATTGTCTGTGCTTGCTGCATATTCTGGTTCTCTGATTTTGACAGGGTGGGGCTTAAAGGGTGGACTGCATCTTTCAAAAGGCAAAAGAGTTTATTTCAAAGATAAATTCTGTTAGTTTCAAACACACTCTCACACACAAACACACCTATAGAGACTTTGTACATTTCCTGAGTGCATCACACTTTCCCCGATCAATATGAAGTGTATATGAAGGCTTTCAAGGTAAGATTAGTTTACCTCTTCATAGGAAACTCAGCGAGTTGTGTGTGTGTGTGTGTGTGTGTGTGTGTGTGTGTGTGTGTGTGTGTGTGTGTGTGTGTGTGTGTGTGTGTGTGTGTGTGTGTGTGTGTGTGTGTGTGTGTGTGTGCGAACCAAGGTTGAGTAGAGTGCTGTCTGGGCCTCCGTGGAGGAGTGACTCATGGTTCACCCACTGCTGCCTCCTGTGCCATGTAAGAGACCACATAGTGGATGAGGTCTATCAATAATTCAACAAAGACAGACTTCCTCTTTCTCTGGTATTCTCTGGTATACTCTCCCCCTCTTCTCTCCCCCTCTCTCCCTCTCTCTCCCCTTAGTGTCCTACCTCAATTTCTAACTGACTGAATCCTGAATCTTCCTTATAATTCTACAGACTCCCTCCCTCCCTCTCTCTCTCTCTCTCTCTCTCTCTCTCTCTCTCTCTCTCTCCCCCCCTCTCTCTCTGTTGCTGGTCTCACTCCTCTGCCTACCTCCACGCTAACCCAGGCACCACAGACCACTTACAAAGATCTGCAACGTACTTCCAAATCTAAATGTGAGGCCTACCCCAAGTGATCTCTGGCTTTTAAGAGATTTTTTTTTCTTCGTGAGTAACAAGACATCAAGTCAGCTTTTCGCGATCATGTAAGATTAGGGCTGCTGCGAGTGCTAATCCTGTTGTGGACAGTGTTGTGGCCTGGCAAACATAGCAGTGAGAAGATGTTTTAGTTAAGGCTGGGAGATAATATTTTGACCACACTGTGGCTCAGCGGATAGCAGGTATCATTATCTTTTCGCATGAAAGTTCCAGTCAAACCTCTTTCAGTGTTTCTTGTTTGTTTTGTTTTAGCACATGGATTTTGTCTCGTGTGTTTGAATTATTAACCAAAGCTCTAAAAATAAATCCTGCTCATATATTAAAAAGCAGTAGGACATTATGGTGACTGCATGTGTTTACCGTGGGCCTCAGCCTCCGCAAACTTAGATGTTGGAGGAAATTGCTATCAGTGCAAGAGCTCTTAACCAGGATTATCAAAAGGCTGGCTGAAGGTCATTATAGAGTGTGCTAATGTGTTTTCATGGAGCATTATTTGGTTTTGAGTGAAAACATCTTCACATCTGGTCCCGTTTGACCACTATATCACACGAAGAGAATCAAGTCGCACATCGCATTTCCCTGAAACCATTGATTCCATATGATAGAAACGCCAGATAGGGAAGGGGCAGCCTCCATTAAAAGATACATTAGTGAGCATTATACTGCTAATCCCAGGACCCTTAGGAATCTGATAATCTGGATTATAGAGTTTGTATCATTTTCATAGCTTCAGTTGTTGACCCCCATCCCAAGGCATTTTCACTCTCAAGTGATTTCCACTTCACTTTAACCTCTTGGACTTGCATTTACTCAACTCTTATTGAATTTACTATTCAATATCTTCAACATGGAAAATATTAATAGTGAAGTTAACGAAACTGGAGGAGAACCAAATATTTATTTGATGAGAAAATGATGCTTCTTACATGTTGTTCTCCATACATAAGATTGCACTGCTCCATATTCTCTATTAATAATGACATTTCTGAAGCAATAATCTGGTTCACACTAATATTTCATTGTATAAAAACCTTTATCACTGGACTTTCATTGTTTAAGTAATGACAGTAAACGTAAGTGAAATCACCACTTAAAAGTTAATATCTCTTTATTCAGTCATGTGCCCGCAAGAATCTTGTGTGAAAAAGATGGCACAAAGAGGAACGTTTTGTATTTTTTTGTTGTTTTTTTTTTAAAGAGAATGAGCTGTCCTTGAGAATTATTTCAAATGTAATTAGTCACTCTGTTTCTGCCCACATGATGAACACAGATATTTCATTACCTTTCAAGGCTGGAGCCCACCTTTCTGCATGTTTGTTTTCTGTCAGACATGAAACTTCCACTAGAACACCATTAAGAATAACTCATACAATGTAATGTTGCATTAGCATAATCAAAAGTGGCAAAGAGTAAAACAATCAAATCACGGGCATGTCTTACAATATCGAACACACATAACTAAATCATGTATTGATGATTTAGGCACTCAAGCACCTTTATCAAAGGAAGGGATTGTTCTAGGTCGACTTACCTTTCTTTGTGGTTTCACCACGATTCAAAGAGCTTGGGTAAAGATCTAGATTTTTCTCCATCCGACCACCTCAATGGACCGTCAGGAATTGTCACTTTAATCTCATTGACTCCTTGATTCCGATCATTACTCTCACTTGGCAATAGGGAAAGTCCTATCGATTCTTTGTCTTTTACATGTTCCCGTCTGAGCAGATCATCTTCCTCCATCTCACCCTATCTCCGGCCTCCTCTTACTGTTACACCGACCACCTCCATGTCCTTCACCCCATTCGTGAATCTTCTCTGAGGTTCGCTCTTCCTGAAAGCTCGTAAAAATGCAGTTACTTCCAAAGCAGACGTCACTTTAAAATCTGATGTCAATTTTTGTGACCAGATAGATCTTGCACGGATTCCAAAGTGTTATTGTGACACAACAGAGAATTATTCAGAAGCCTGGTGTCAAAAACACTGCCAGAGATAAAACCATTTTCATTAAATCTGCTCTGAGTGAGTCATGATAGCAGAAAGAAAACACATTTTAATGTGAACATTTTACAAGAATAACTATTGTTGAATCACTCTGACCTGTGGCAATTGGCATCCTTTAATCATGAGACATGCAGAGGCGCGTCGAACTCAACTTGGTTCACCTTTTAGCACTTCAGTGACTCGAGGCGTTCGGATTAATCCACATGGGAGTGGCATCAGGACGAGTCCTAGTGTGGCCCTGCCAAACCCCAGATTTAGTTCAATCAAACGAAACGAAAAACAATAAAAGAAAAAAATTTAATAAAATGACCATATAATTATTTATGTAATCAAGATGTTTCATTTTTGGGTATCTTCATCACCAGTGTTGGAAATCACAGTGGGTCAAATCTGTACATTTCTAACATAATTCTAATATTTTTACAGAGACGCCTGATTGGTTCCAAATTCATATGACAAAGCCATGATCATAAAGAACCTTTTCAATCATAAGAATAAAAGAAGACCCTGTAATTTAGAATCCAAGAGCGACTAACCTTAAAACACTGAATTCAATAAAAAGACAGAAGCAACATATAGATCATGTGGTAAGTTCTCTAAAAAGACCAAAATACCTTACTCAATAAAATCTTTGAAAAGATGAGAGACTTGATGCTGTTTAAATGTAGACATCAAATACTGGTTATTGTTTTCTGTTATCTCTCTCTCTCTCTCTCTCTCTCTCTCTCTCTCTCTCTCTCTCTCTCTGTTACCAACTGTTGATTTCTAAGAGCAGCTTATCAACAAACGCATTATTGGAAAGCAGACAGACAGATAGCACAGCCAATTGTATAAGCCTGCAATTCTGCCAGTAAAATGCCAGCATTTTTGAGTAAAGGAGATAAAGGTGAGCCTTGTTGGAGTTGTCTGCAGGCTATGGCTTAGCTTGTGTTACTTACTTGAGTTCTGAACAGAAATTGTGTACTGTGAAGAAAATCAGTTTATTTTCAAGAAATGATTATGTAGTTTCTGTAACATTGAACATAATAATTGTGTTAACAATCAATTATACTGAAGATATTTAAATATTCTTGATTTGGAATATCAATGAAAGATAGAAATTACACAAAACATCTAAAATGTGAGTGATTACCAAGTCTCATCAAGTCTTAATATTAAATCATTCTGTTTATGAAGAAATCATTTTAGTGGCTGCTGGCGGTTTACAGAATTTCTAAGTGAATACCTTGAACAGTGTTGGTCATGAGGTGAGATGTTTCCATGGAAACATATTTATCCAAGGGAGAATGATCCATTTGTTAAGATCAGCTGCCTCAACCAAGATATTTATTCGTCAGACATCACCAATGTGATCTCGAGAAGTTCAAATACAGCATCGTAACAAAGCATTAATCTAGATTACAGAGTGACATGTTATTTTCAGTCCATGTTTATCTACTAATGGACTCAAATCAAAGGGGTTTGATGATGTTATAAGGAGTAAGTGAACCTGACTTGATTAAGAAGAAACAGAATGAAACAAAAGGACATGTTAAACTTAGTTCCCATGCCACAGCGGATGTCATCGTGTGAAAACAAACAATGACCCTCTGAGCTCCTCAGGCATCCTCTGCGCTTCAACCCATTAACTTTACTGTAGTCACCGCTTCATTAAGCCCCATCCGCTTCAATAATGCAAAAAGAGCAAAGCAGGCAAACACCACAGAGCCATATTTGCCTCTCACCTCTCAAACACAGCAGGGGCCAACTAGGTAAACAACCCCCCCCTCCAATGTTATATGTGGAACAACTGACATCCTCTCTGGGTTGAAAATCCTGCAGCTGTAAACTGAGTTCACCTACAGATTATCCACATCACCCCACTGAAAAAAGTAGCATTCATTTTTTCCAAAAAAAAAAAGAAAAATAAACGATCACCTAACGAGAGCACCGGCAGCAGTGGTTTAAACCCCTTTGCTGTTCAATTCAGACCGGCAAGTCATAATCACATAAGCTTAGTGTGATGTCGTCATTAACCACTGCTTGAATTGTCACTGGAATTATGGTTTACAATATGCTGGGCTCCAAACGGCAAGTAGCGGCAGATATTTTAGGGATTCGTGGGGCTGCTCGCAGACTTCGCAGCTCTGTGTCCGCACATCAAGAAGAGAGCAGCCAATGACACGATGCGTTTAAAGTCAAACGTTCGTGTGACCACGCCAATGGAAGCGGAGCTTCTTTGTTTCCCCTGCCTGCCTCCGCTCCCGTCGCCGAATGGCTCCGTTCTGTGCGCACATGTGACCACAGAAGGCGCTCGCTGGTATTTAAACATCATCCATTGGGTGCTGAAGTGGACAGCTCCCCGCGCGGATAAACAACGTCGCACCAAAAACACGGTGGCTTGTTTGGCTCATTGTTGTGGACGCTGTGCGGCGTTTTTTCCCCATTCGTAACAATGAGAGATGACCTCTGTCCCTCCTGCGCGTCATCTTTCAACATCTACGGAGTGCTTCTGAGCCGTTGACTGGAGAGGGGGAGAGAGAGAGAGAGAGAGCGAGAGAGAGAGAGGGGGGAGAGAGAGAGAGAGAGAGAGAGCGAGAGAGAGAGAGAGACAGAGAGAGAGAGAGAGAGAGAGAGAGAAAGAGAGAGAAGCACAGGCGATGTTGTGACACCTGTGGCTGGTTCTGGATCGCGCTCCAATAAATAAAAGGAGGCTAAATTGTTTCAAATTCACTCTCCATCCGTCTTCCTGGAGAGGAGGGGGGGCAGGACAGCTTGATCTCGCGTGGGGAAGAGCAAAGGTAACTTAAAGCCATTTAGGCTACGGACGCATTAATTTCTAAGCCGCTCTCTGCGCCTGCTTTGCGCGCAGGAAGGAGCATGGAATTTTGTCTGGCCAGTGCGCTGAGTGGATTTGTCGAGCTGGGGGTGTGCTCCCGTGGAAACTAAACTGACAGTGGATAACGCACCACTACTGAAAGCTCGCCATTTGCCAAGCTTCTAATTTTATTTTTTTTTCTTAATTGCGAGCTTTTTTTTCTTCTCTCCCCCCCCCCCCCCCCCCCCTTATTTGTTATTTTTGATCCATCATGGGGAAGGAAGAGTGTAAGACAATGCTTGACGCTCTGAACAAAGTGACCGCCTGCTACAGGCACCTGGTCATCGCCCTCGGGAGCACGTCGGACTCTCAGAATCTGCGTGAGGAGCTGAAGAAGACCCGCAAAAAGGCCCAGGAGTTGGCCGTGGCCAACAGGACTAAACTGACCTCTCTGCTCAAAGACAAGAGCATCAGCAAAGAGGACCGGGCCGAGTACGAGCGCCTATGGGTGCTGTTCTCCAGCAGCATGGACCTCCTGGAGGTGGACATGAAGAGGTCCTTGGAGATCGCGCAGGATTTCCCCCTCAAGGTGCCGACCAGACACCTCATCCAGACGGGGATGACCGGCAGCACCACCACGGTGGCGGCTCGGGCCATGAGCGTGCAGAACATGAAGTACGAGGCGGACAGCAACATCGACACGGTGGACCTCCGGGACCTGCAGTCCGAGATCACCCAGGTGAGCCAGATGATGGAGGAGATGGAGATGAAGGTGCAAGTGGCGCCGTGGGCCGTCGAGGCGAAGCAGGAGGCGGGCGCCGAGCTCAAATCCAACATGAGTGTAGGGAATTCCTCCGTGGGAGTCATCTCCATCTGCGAAGAGGAGCCCAAAGAGGAGGATGGAGGGGGCGGCAGGGATGCTGGCTTTGCGTCGATCTGCGCCGTGATTGGATTCTTTGTCATCATTACAGTCGCCGTGGTTCTGGGATATCTTGTCATCAATATGTCCTGAAAGGGGTCGAACCAGTAGCCCGCCCCGATGGACCCGCTGCGAGCTGCCTGCCCGCGGGGCGCGACACCGTGGGTAAGAGCCACCGGCTGCTCCACGGCAGCGGGACAGCGTTTCCGTGGGCTCCAGGAGCTTTAACATTGCGGAAACAAGAAGTTATTCATTATTCTCGGCTATGTGAATGTATTCGGCTGATCTGAGGAGTTCCATTAGATTAAGAAAAATATTCTAGCACAATATAGCCAGTGTGTGTGAGAAAGAGACAGGACGCAGGGCACCAAAAAGTATTTTTGAAGGGCCAAGGGATCATGTATTTTGGGAGGAGGAGAGGGGGGGAAGTCATAAAATTACGTGACAGTGTCTGGCCATCACAACGCGTAATCCAAGTGGATTAGTGGAAAGGCTGAAGCGTAAATGTAGCCTACTGTTAAGTATTTCCCTTGGTTGCTGATTGATGCTACGAATTCACAATTTTGAGGCAGGAGAGTCAGATATGTTTAAAAAGAGCAGGGTACCGACCATCTAGGGTCTTGTTGTTAGGAAATAGTTGAGTCAGGTCTTATAGTAATCGTTAATCTTGGCATAACACTGGTTGGACTTGATCAATTCTGCACTATTCTACATTCCTGTTAGCACAGTTTCAATACAACACAGTGATATAGTGTGATGCCAGATTGCAGTAGGCCAGCATCTTAACTTTGCATCAAATCACAATGTGCTTCATGAGAGCCTTGGGGTCCTAAGGGATATCCACCGTCTTTTAATAATGCACCCATTCACTGTAAGCCTGTTCATTTTCCTTTTCAGGGGTTTCTTGCAAACAGTGTTGAATGTATACATTGCAACATGTGGATAGAAAGTCTGTACATACATTGTACTACTGTATCAGATAATGTACATACAATCAAGTATATTTATTATAATAAAACTGTGAAACTAAAAGCACACTTGCATTTTGAACAAATAGCTCCACAACTGCTTTACTATCAATGTAATTGTTACATCATTTTATATTGTGTGTGGGGATTTGGGGTGTTTTATGTCTGCTTTTAAGGTAAGTATGCTATTAGAAAAGCCTAAAGCCACAGTTAGTTTGAAATCACTGCAAAGCAAGAGATGTATACATCTCATGTATACAGAGGTATTTTAAGTCGAGGATTATTTTCTTAGGCTAAACCACCTTTGACTTCAATAGTGTTTGATTTAAAATGGAAGGGAGACTAACACAAGTCTCCTTAATGGTTTTAGTTTTAAGAGTCTTTGAAGGTATTCCTGGAGTGGTTCACAGTGTTGCTGATGTCAAGAGGCTGTCAGGTCAAAGTTTCCATATTGGTGGCCGGTTGTTAACTGGGTGACTGACTGGTAAGGTGTGTTATTTTGGTAATGGGTGTAATGCGTTCAAACAAAGTAATTTTAGGCAAGACAAGGCAACTCTATTTTCATACTTATTTTGGTTAAATGTCAATTATGAAATGTTTCTGTTGTTTCTTTAGAACAACAACAAGCAAGCAAAAAAATAAAAAAACAAAACTGACAATAATGGTTTCAAGGAAAGAAAAATACCAGTATGTAATCTGATGTGATGTGATGCGATGTGATGTGATGTGATGTGATTTGATGTGATGTGATGTGATGTGATGTGATGTGATGTGATGTGATGTGATGTGATGTGGTCACATTTCTTTCTTCATCAGACAAAACGTTAAATAAGTTGAAAAGTAGAGGCATACCTTTACTTCAAGTTCAAAACAATATCACATGCAAGTATTTTTTTAAAAATTAAACAAATATATTTATCTTTTGTATTAAATTAGCTGCTATAATTCACATGTGTCCATGTAGTAGATCTACTCAGCTACAATTTGGTACCAGTGTCCTGAGGATGACATTTCTGCAGCCACTGCATCAGAGCTGCTCATTTTTTTTATATATATATATATGCTTCATCTCATGACAGTCTTATGGGTTTGGAAATGGAGCTGTGCCAAAGCACGTTTGGTCAGAAAAATATAATGTCCCATATACATTTATTCAGAGCTCATGAAAGTTGAAATCATTTTATTTAAATGGATCAAAATTGATTTGATGACCTCCATTTTAAAACAATTACAATTGTTTCACCTGAGACAATTCACATACCTGAATTACACAAGCATTAGGCTTCAGAATTAAAGTGACCTTTCGAGTTTGTTTTACTGCAAGGATGGAAAGTAAATAAACCTACTTACTACTGTTTTTGCACGACATCAAAATACCTGACCTGCCTGTTAACATGTTTTACCAATAGATTAGCTTAATTACTGCTTCGCTATGAATTCTCATAAAAGTTAGATTGCTTGCTGCCTAATAATTGCACATCAGATGAGCTCTAAATTTGCTCTAATGATCACTTCCTCCACTAGCGAGGAGGTTCTCCAGTAATTGTAGATGGTAATAGATCCCTGGTATTTAAAATACACTCAGCCTTTAGTTGCAGGCTTGATGGTGAGTCTCAAAGAGTCAAATGTAATAATTGCAGCTACACTCCACCTTAAATAAAAAGCTAACCTATACAAGCAATATAATACAAACCATAAATTCACAGTTTTCATATATATATATATATATATATATATATATATATATATATATATATATATAAAATGCAGAGTATTCAAGTTGCAGATTGCAATAGCAATAATTTTCAGACATTAAATATTAATTCAACAGAATTCTTGAATGCCTCTTTGCTTTCTTGTGTTTTCTCCTTCATTCTGTGTGTGTCTGTCTATTCTGAGCCAAGCCAAATTCAAGATAACTTGTTTTCTAAAAGCGCAGAGGCTACTGAGCGCGGCCAGACATTGATGCATGGAAATCTGTGGCATGCCATGTTCACATCTGATTCACAGTAGACTTTCTGACATGGTGTTTATCTGTGTTGTCATTTCACAGAGGTGCTGCACTCTGCAAGCCGAGTCATGAACCTTGAATGTCTTGAAATTCATGAGAGACTTACATTGTCATCCAGTGATCCAAAAATATAAAAGTGATTAATTAAACATGGGGAAGGGAGGAAGAGAATCAAATGGTGGGGGAGAGAAAACATCCTCAAAGAATGCACTCCAAAATTTGTTCACCCCCCCCCCAAAAAAAACCCCAAGAGAACTCCTTCTCCGCTGTGCAATTTTCTGACTCTCTCAGGCCTTTTAAAATGAATGTTGTTGCAAGATGATGTTCTGAATAGCCCGAAGTTTTGGAAGGCTTCATTAGATATGGATACGAACCCATCACAGATTAACAGTGAGTGTCCAGACTTTCTCAGCAATTTATATGGAGACGTTTATCTGAATGTATAATAACAAGGGGATTTATTTGCTTCGGTCGCTTGGAAACAAATACTCGACAGACGCCGACTGGTTCACAGAGAGGTGAGCTACATACTTGGCAGAGACAGACCACTGCATCATCACTTCATCTGGACTTGGATGGTGGGTTTCCAAGGCTGTGCGTTGTCATAGAAACGCTTAACAGACTCTGCAAATGGCGCAGAAGGTTGAGCAGCGTTATTTCACCACCATCACCACCCCCCTCCTGCTACAACCGTTGACACCATCACACACACACACACACACACACACACACACACACACACACACACACACACACACACACACACACACACACACACACACACACACACACACACACACACACACACACACACACACACACACACACACACACACACACAGAGCCATCCGAAAGAAGAGGTTTGAGGGCAGAGCAGGACATCGCCGAGAAGGGCACCAAACATCAGCATCTTTCATCGTGCTGAGTGATAAAAAATGTCAGAAAGATAAAGATCAGAGTGAAGAGTGCTGACAAGTTACATAGTGTTTTATCGTTCCTGGAGAAAATGACTCCCATCATTTCAGAGTGACTCAAGCTGAATCTTCTTCAAGACCAAAACACAGAGGAACAATTTGATAGCTTGTGAGATATCATTCAAAACAACTTTAGACTAAATATTATGCTGCTTTTACACATATTTATTTGTATTTGATGTATTTATAGCACTGTATTAATCCCCAGAGGGGAAATTCCATCCCGAATTGACCCATTGGTAGCAGCCGCGCAGAGCAGCGCTCAGGGGGGAGCTGGGTCTTGCTCAGGGACCCCCAGTGCATGTTTTTGGGAATGTGGGAGGAAACTGGAGTACCCAGAGGAAACCCACGTATAACCCACGGTGAACATGCAGAAGAAAGCTTATAAGTTCAGGGCTCAAATCCAACAGCTGACAAGACACCACTATGGCTGCTAGGAGTAAGTGAGGCTGTCATGAACATCAAAACTTTGCCAAATGAAACATGCTGAACCACTCAGGTAACCTTGAGAAGAAGCAGCTGAAAATCATCCCCATAAAGCCTAAATGTCATATTTTAAAGGTGTCTTTGAACTCTCCTTTCCTAATTGAAATATTAATGTGGAGTGATACATTGGCATTGCTCTTCCCTTTTAGTCCAGCTCACTGACTACGTGCACAATAAACCACAATAACACAAAGCTGACATCACATCGAAGCAGGCCAGGAAGCATCAAAAGTTGTATATTATTAATACAGTTGATCTGTTTAATTGTTTAATCAATTTCTATATCTCAAATACAGGCTACAACCCATTCAAGGGAGATTGCTTAAATAATTCAGTCATTGATTCCTCCCATGACAAACACAGCAGTGAGAAGGGAAGGAACCCAAAGGAGAAAAGGTGGGGACCCCGCAGTGCTCACCACAGACGCCTGACTGAAAGAGAAACACGCCAATACAGAAACATTTATGCATCACTTCAGGGGACATAACACTTTCTTGTTAATTTGATTCAAATATCAGTCATTACAAATGCCGCAGTTGGGCGTTTATATTTGTTATGGGTCATATATCTTCTGACATGTACAATCCACAATCCAAAGAAATTCCACTAATGCAGATTTATTGTTCTCAGGAAAAGATGGACGGTCAATTCAAACAATCTGATCAGAAACATTCAATTGCTCAGAATAAAATCTTATAAAAATACACGTTTCTCCCCCCCCCCAAGATGGTGGGTTTTTTTTCCCCCTCCACATGTCCACAGGAACAAGAGGAGTTGCGAGGCAGGTCACAGCTGACTCTTTGAGTCGCATGAGGAGGCGGACTTCATAACTGGGAGCAGGTGGTTGTACTTGGGTGTGATGGAGACTTGCAGAGTTAGGCTGTATGGATTTAATATCAGCATTCGATGCAGCGCAGACTCATCCTGAGAATCGCTTGCTGGACGGTCTGAGCTTTGTTCAACCTCCCCTGAGGGGGTCGATGGATAAAGTTTGTCACCTGAAACAACCAGAAAGCCAGGTATTGATAGAAAAGAGGAAAAGAAATTTTTTTTATTAAATTATTAATCTCGTTTGTTATTTTCCCCATACGTTTAAATTACAATGAAAGTACCAGTTTAAGCTCTGTGGGAGTGATTCAAATTAAACCACAAGTGTATTCACAACCACAGAAAAAAATATATTCTTTTAAATCATTATGATGCAAAAACTCACTGAATATCAAATTCAGTTAATAACACGGCGTGTTTGTCATTCTTCATTGTCGACATGTGTTTCATGCCGCACCTGGAAGCAGCGATATGCTGTGGTCGTCTTGAAGGCGAATAACAGGTGTCCACCGTTCACAGCCCTCTGTAGCGCGCCGGGAGGAAAAGTTGTGCAGATCATTCAGTGATGGGAAGCGACACAGGCGGCTCAGCTCATAGAACTGTGGCGGTGCGATCCACAGCTCCTGTGCCTGGTAGCTCTGCAAGACGTCTGAGGGTGTGGACCACTGAAAGACAGCAGGAGACCCTGTTCAACAGCTGTACAGGTGCACGGATTCCTCTGATAGGCACTGTGGTTTGTATACATACAGGAGACACTATTATGCACTTCACTATGAGTGATTTCTTAATTTCAAAAGCTGGTTGTAACTTATTAAAATTCAGTTACACACTAAAACATGCTAAAAAGATCACTGAACCTCTTTGCTAATATAAAACAGCTGTTTATTGTACATATTTCTGATTATTGAAACAAACGTCAACTGAATGGTTTTATTGTCGATTGAATACCTGTTAATGCAGACAAAGTAAATTTAAAAAGATTCAGAAAAAGTTCTTATTTCCAACGGTTGCGAGAACACAATCAAATACAAACTCAAACTCTTTTTTTAAGTTAGTTGAATCATTTTCATTTGTAAGTCTCAGTATATAGTCTGCAACATTTGGAGAATTTACATTTTCTGCATTAAAGTTCAGTTCATGCATGGATTGTGTCACCACCACTCAAAATATGTAATTTATATTGTTTAAAAAAAAGAACATTACTTCATATATTACTAAATAAAAGTAAGAAAACATGCTGGGATATGGCATCAGATATGGCAAATAAAGGGAAAAAAGTAAAAAAAAAGAAAAAGATTGATTCAAACAGTGAAACCTCCAAATATTTTAGACTCAATAAACAGTCAATTTTAAAATGCTTTATGATTGTTCCTTATAAGTCATGAAAATTAAAAGTGCATGTTAGAATATTCCATCAGATCAAATCTTCATCTTTATTTTGCTCTTTAGTCATCTACTTTCATGATTTGCCTCTCGTACAACACCTGGGTCTGTTGTCCTACAATAAACTCTTTAAATACGACACGTCGACGCACCTGGAATCGCTCTATTTCCATCTCATCTTGCCGGGTCAGCGGAACGTCCTGCAGGCAGCAGATGAAGAAAGCAGTGTCGAACCTCGTCCCGCCGTATCTGCCTTTGGGGGTCAGCCAGTTGCCCCACTCGTGCAGAGCCCAGATGTTGGGCAGCACCTGCAGCTCTCTGCACATCCTGATGAAGTTGGAGGGATTCTTGTGGACCAGAGCCCTCCACCTGGAGAGCTCCGTGCTGCACAGCTGTGGGTCGCCGGCGCACAACTCCTCCGTGCCCTTTGACACACTTCCCTCCCCCTTCCGAGGCAGAACCAGCAGCACCCCGGACTCCTCGAAGGTTTCCCTCAGGGCACAGATCCGGAGGGCCACCTCACCCGGGATGGGAGAGCCCAGTTTCAGTCGGTCGGTGGCAAAGATTGGGGGTCTGGTTTCTGTTGGCTGTGTGACGCTTCTCAGCCCGAAACTGGGAGAGCGACCGAAGATGTCCAACCAGTCACTGGAAAAGTCGGAGGAGTCCAACATGCCGCCCGGAAACACATAAGCATTGGGCATAAATCCGCTTTTGCCGCTTCGTTTAAGCATTAAAACGCTGTAGTCGAACCGGGAGCTGTGCGGCAGGTGTGACAGCCCGTCCCCGCCATGCGGTGCCGCTGAGGCGGCCGCAAGCGATGCAGCCAGCGGCGTCCGCGATGATAAACTGTCAAGTGCCGCTTTGTGTCCTGCAACCAAAATCAGAGTGGCCGCCTCCTTCCAGTGTCTCAGGGCTGTGTTCATACTGATATACCCGGCTTCACTTTGCGGCGTCCCTGGAAGTTTGGGTCACCGGCGGTCAGTTTGTTTTGGTGGAAGTGACGAAAAGAAGGAGGGATGCGACCGCCCCCTGCTGGCCGGAAGACCGAAAGCGTGGAAGTTTGCGTCATTCTACCTTTTCCTCATGCTGTGTGGAAAACCCACCAGGAACCTTTCTGCTCAAAAAGCCCCCCAAAACAAGACAAAAACAAAACAAACATACTTGCATTTCCTCCGAGAATCAAAGATTTCTGCTCAAAGAGATGTGGCATATGCCATATCCTCTTTGTCCTATTTTAAATATTATTTTCAGTTTACACATTTCCACAGGCAGAGGGACACACGAGTCAACCACGTAGGTAAAATATAACCACCCAAGTAAAATGTTAACATTGGATAACAAATTGTGTTTTATTGATGTGTTAATCACAAAATCTCTCTCTCTCTCTCTCTCTCTCTCTCTCTCTCTCTCTCTCTCTCTCTCTCTCTCTCTCTCTCTCTCTCTCTCTCTCTCTCTCTCTCTCTCTCTCTCTCTCTCTCTCTCTCTCTCTCTCTCTCTCTCTCTCACACACACACACACACAGTGTCATATATCCTTATCAAAGAGGCATTGTGGTGAAAGTCCCAGGGGGTTAGTTCAGAGACAGAGAAGCATCTCAGGGTGTTCTTTCTGGAAATGTCTAAGGTTAATGATTTATACGAATGTGATCATTTGTATCATTGACATAATCTGCATGGGTTTGCTGAGCTCGTACCCATGCAACACATCAAGTTATCGACATAAAACTGACCTGATACGTTACACATTTCACCAAAATTACACAGAATTGCAAAACTACCTTGTTTGTAAGGAGTTTGTTGTAAATCTTTCAAGTTTATGCTGATGAGTTGATTTTATGAAGTGAGACTTTAGTTTCAATTCAATTCAACTTTATTCATATAGCACCAAATACAACACAGCCACTTCCAAGTGCTTTTGACAGAGAAAAGCGCAAAACCCAACAAAACCCACTGACACCCCTCATGTTAATCCATCCCACACACATCCAGGAGTATTCAGAATGTCCAATCAGATATGAGGACCTCCCACTGACTGTAGCGCCACAGGAGTGTGATCAGTCTCAGGCAGTTCCATGTTTTCATTCACATCAGACCTTCCTGCGTTCCTTACCTTAAATGTTGCTCTGTATCATTCGTGGATTTACATCACTGTATCTGGACTTGTAAAGCAGCAGCATTGACATATTCATGAAGAATAACTAAGGTGGTTGTGATCCAAGAAATGTAAGTGTGATTTTTCTGGAAAATCAATTTATTCATTAGCAAGTATAGCATATTGTGTTATCAAAGCCATGGGCAAACTGTTATAATTTTTAAAACTGGACTTTGGCTACACACAGGACAGAAAAGAAAAAAAAAGACTTTTACCACACTAATTTGAAGTGGAACATTATCATTGGTGGTAAGTGTGGCCAATACTTCTTTGTGACTTGTTCTTTTTGTTTGTAATGGTATGTGCCTACTTTGTTGCCAGTGTGGCAGCCCAGGTAGGTAAGGATGTGTGAACTCTAAAGCTTAAGAAGTTACCAGAAAATGCAAACCTGGAAGTTTCACTCAGGGAAATATTAAGGAAAGCCAAAGCAAATGTATTTATGTAGCACCATTCAGATACAAGGGACTTCCCAATGTTTTACAAAGAAATAAAGTAAATACATTAACACAAGGCAATTAAGAATGTTAATCTTAAGCCATTAAGATTATTAAATACAATATAACTGATTATAAAAGGCATAAAAAGGAGAATAAATACAGTAACAATTATCTCAAGATAGAGGTCAAATATATTGTTTAATGGAAGGCCTGAGCAATGACTTTAAGTGTGTGTCAACAGTCCTCATATGTTCAGAGTTTGTTCCATATAGGTGAAGAGCATTGGAACTAAAATCTGCTTCACTTTGTTTCTTTCTTTAAATTCATGTCCAAGAATATCGAAAGCTTTATAGATAAAAAGTAAGATTTTGAAGTCAATCCCTTGGCACCCAGGCAGCCGGCGCAGAGATTGCAGTGCAGGTGTAATGCGTTCCAATCTCTTTGTGATGGTGAGGACTCTGGCTGCAGCACTGTGTGTGGATGAGCTACAACTGTCTGACATATTTTTTTTTACTGAGACTCATGAACACACCGTTACAATAATCCAGCCTGATGAAAATAATGCATGAACATGTTTCTCTGAATCTTTTTTTTATGGTCAGAAATCCTTTAATTCTTGCAATATTATTCAGACTCCACAATTAATTCTCATATTTAACAATTGCCACAAGATCATTTCTGATTTGTAAACAAGATTTACACCAATTTAATGCAGTGCCAAGAAATTCTCAGCTAAGGGGAAAATGAAAAATAAAACTATTCACTTGCCTGGACAAATGTTGACTTGCCTGAAGTTTAGTGGACATTTATAAGCTTGGGTAATGTATAAGGTCGTCCAACATAACTGTTTACTTAAAAACACTTAAACACACTTGTAGTTTCTTTGCTAATCAAAATATCTCAATGAAACTTTCAGGGAAGGTGTATCTCTTTATACTCTTCATTCTGAAGGAATAATATTCTATATATTAAGTTTGTCCATCACAGCAAAAAGCCCAGAGTTGAATTAACTCCCACAGAGTTGAATTAACTCCGGCACTGTTTATTTGAGGCCGACCTCTGGGCTTTTCGCTGTGTTGGTCTGAAATAAATTTGATAGTATTAAGATTGGAGCTGTCACACCCTACTATTATACTACTACATACTGCCACACCTTATTTATTGTATTAGTCACTTTTTATCCATATACATTTAATTAATAACATGGTAAATGTGTGTCATGTATTTTTATTATATTAACAAATCAAATCCTGTTGCTGTCCCTCCTCCTCTTCCTGCTCCGTCAACTTTTTTTCTGAACCATAAAGAGTTACGAAACTTCAGGATTAGAAAGTCAAAATAATCAAAAATACGTCGTTTTAGTAGAAGTTGTTTTTATGTGTTGAATTCGAGTGAGTTTTTAATACGTTCCGGTGACGATCTGAATGTTGACGGAAAAAATTCAAAATGGGGGACGAGGAGGAGTTTCCCCGACAACGTAATTCTATGGATTCCCAAGGAATTACGTGACGCTGTCCAATCAAAATGCATATTTTCCAGGTAAGATACAGCGTCACTGACCAGAATGGGGAACATGAATGGGCAAGAAATTAGCGGCTGCAATCAGGCACGGTCTTCACATACCTATATCAATCGTTTTCTCACGCTAACATTGGCGTTGACGCGAGAATCACGTGATCACACTCTCGGAGTGAGAAATGGACGTGACCGGAGATGGCGTGATCTGTTGGCGATACCAAGTGATTTTTGTCAAAAAAAACGTCAAAATATCACCAAAAAACCACGAGACCGGTCGGGCAAGTTGGGTGGATGATTCAGTTGCCCAAGCAAAGCATTTACTAGCCCCGGACGTTCGGGAAAGCCTTAATGTTGAGCCCTGGTCTTATCATTTTTGTACCGCGGTACACCTCTGGCCCGGAACGAACATGCCTGGACTGAACAGTACGGGTACCTGGACGTACATTGTTACACCCTTAAAACTAACTAAGTAATAATCTCAGCAATGTTTCGCCTAAGATGTGTTCCTTGTTGTGTTGTGAACTTGCTACATGCTGGACACTGATACAAATATTGCCCAACAGCAAGAGTTCACTGAAAGCATAGCGTGTTCAAAAGAGTCAAACTTTCAGCTTTCATTGATGTGTTTCTATACAGGGAAGCTACTCCACTGCCTTTCTTGGACACTCACTGATGAAACTGAAGTTTGGAGCAACCAATTCAATAAATGCTGCTGTACAATTGTTTGCATTTAACCACGGTTTTGTTTTAAAAAAAAAAGGAATACATTTTTTTTACTCAGTAATAAGATCATTAATTAAAAGTGACTTGCTCAACAAAGACCTAACAATAAGTAAACCAAAATGTAGTGTATTAAATAACATTACTGGATTCACACTAAGGCTGATGCTGAAACTGTTGTCAGATTAGATAGAGTAAATTTATGTTTATTCTGACAAAAGCCACTCCCTATACCTGTTTTCACCTTAACATTGAACACTTCCCTTCAGGAGGCAAAAAAGACTTCAACAAACAAACAATCCATCTACAGAATACTGGGGCACTGGAAGGCAAGTAGCGGCTCCAGCCTGTTCCTGCTGCAACCTCTCATTATCGGCTTGTGACTGTGAAACTAAATCCTTTAACTTGCACAGTCCCTCTTGCGCACTGACAAACCAGTCTGGTTATGAGAGAGTGGTGGCAGGGAAGCAAGTTGACAGGAATACGCAACAATCCTCTTAATCGTCCAGAGGGAACCGACTGCTGCTTTGCTTCTGCTAAGAAGGTAAAATACAGATTGCCCAGATTAAAGTTTTTCCTCTTCAATAGGACATAAGTGCATAAATATAGATACAAACATAAATTAACCCATATCTTTGCTTTCAAAAGTATTATCCTGCCAACGAGTCTAAAATATGGGAAAAAAATGGGGTGTGGGCTGTATGAACTAAGCTTATCAGTTTACCAGACAATTCCACCCTGCAGCAGGTCTCTTCCTGCTTGTTCAAGTCTTTCTGTCTTACCTTTTGTGTCTCTTCCTGTTATATTTTGATACTTTCCTCTGTCATCTTCGATGGCGCACACTTGTTGTTGTCTGTACTGCCAGTCTGATTCCTTACTGTGATTCACCTGTGTTCCCCCTTCCCCAGTGTATATGAACTCTTCTCCCTCAGTGTCTCACTGCCAGATCATCATTGTTCCTTCTGTTGTGACAATCGGTATCTTATATCCCAGTGCTTCTGCTTGTGCTTCTGGATTACTCTTTTGGACTCTCCTCAAGAAATCTTTAACTTGGTTTGGGACATTGGGCCCCACATGTGGAGGGGCCCTCTGATTTTTCATACTATTGTTACAAATTGGACTAGTCTCTATTGGTCCATAAGGTAGGAAACATACAAAAAGAAAGAATGTCTCCTTCATCCAGCCAGGAGGTGCCTGCATGTTCATGCAGCTTGGTTTGTTTGCATGCGTCTCTGTTGGCCAGCAGGTGGTGGTGAACGACAAGTAGTCGGTTGTAGCCGGCTAGCCGCAGTTAGTGCCAGGCTCCAAGTTACTGGCGAGGCTCATAATATAACAACCATCGGACTTCACATTGGCTCTGAAGTGAAGTCTGAGGGATCGAGCGAAGCCACACACTGTCATGTCATGACAGTGAATCAGAAGTTCGTCATAATTGTTGGAACCCAGCTTTGGGCCAGCTGGTTCCTTCCGGTCCTTTGGTCCTGAACTTGGTTGTCTGAAAAAGTCTCAAGGCAGCAATATATGTTTTACCATTTATTTGAGTAAAGAGAGCCAAGCGTAATAAACAACGCTGGGCAGCAGGTGAACTCACGCAAGAGCATACACAAAGTGTGCCGAACTTCCCGGGATAAAAATGTTTTTCTTGGGCCGAGGCCTGCCCTGGGTTGTTCTTTTCGCAATTGGCCAATTTGGCACTGACCTCTGTTACCAACCGAAGCGAGACGTCCCATGCCCAATGAAAGTGTATGTGTATGGGTGTGTGTGTGTGTGTCTTGTTCACCTGGAGTTGCTCGAGTAGAAAGCTCATTTACCCGGTGCGGATGTCTCCGGTCCCTCTTATCTCATATGCCTAGGTCACGGAGACTGGGGGGGGGGGTTAGTGCAAGAAGTAGTAGTGCAGACAGTCATGAGCAAATCTAGTGCACTACTATAATGCATGCACTTATCTGTCTGTGTGCACGATTGTATGGGAAACACCACTTTACAATCAAAAACAACACCAAATGCCAACAGCAGCACCAATCTAATCCAGAGAAAGTAGGAAAAAAAATGGCACTCACCCATCACTTGTAGATTAAATCTATCCTGATATAAAATGCTGCACAAAGCCTTTGTTGGTCTGAGTTAGCTCATCCATTTCTGGTGTCTGTCTTCCTCTACTCACAATTTCCATTTCTTCTGCAAACAGGTGCCTTGAAAAAGGCCCCCGAAGCCGGTCCACTATCGTATCATCCCGACTTGCTGTTAAATTAGTCGCCATCACTCCAGAATAGCAGATAATAACAGTGCATCATCAAACCCCTGCTTTTATTAGAGAGTGAGTGAGTAACGTTTTGGATTGCTGTTGTAAACCTACTAAAAGTTAAGTTGGGGGCAGGGTCATGTGTAGCAGTGGGCCATGACTGCCTTAATCCTCCTCTGGGCATCAGTCATGATTTCAGTTATGGCAGGGACATCAAACCTTGAAAAGCTCTTTGTCAGCTAAAGCTGAGCCACAGTGGAGGCTTGCTGGCCATGAGTTTGAAGAGCAAGGGTGTATTTGCTGAAAACATCTGTCACAACCAAAACATTTTCCAGGACTTTTTGATAAAGCTCTTATATTGTTTAGTCCAGGGCTACAATACATCTTTTTTAGAAGCCAAATGCCCCATGGAACTATGAACTACACTCTGCCTCCTGACATCCTCTACACGACAAACACTAATTTGCTGAGTCATAGATCATAACCCACAGATATAATCTCTGTTGCTGTTCTATTTGATATTTTATCTTATCGCGGCTTCTCCTTTTCCTTCAAGAAAGATGCCTGATTAGGTTTAGATAAATGACATACCTGCATACAAGATTCATTCTGCCAATCCCTACAAACACATCCACACAGGTACATTATACTGACGAGGCATGAGACATGGTTTAAGTTACAATAAAAAGGGCAAAGGATTGCTTGCCATAATGCCATCACTTTCTCCAAAAACAAGAATAGAGTCAAGAATTGTGAAGTATATTCATGGGATTCTAAGTTCGTCACCAAATAAAACAACTACAAAATTCCTTCTCAAATTAAAGTACATGACTATATTTTGAGTTTATCGTCACTATTATCAAAAGTATCAGTTAATCTTACCAACCCACGTTGCTTAAAGATAATACTATTCTCCTTTCTTTTTACATCAAGATGCCCCTGTATTTTCTATTCTTTATAGAATGGAGTTGGATGAAAGAATAACATTTATAGAATAATATGATCATATGCATATTCATGTTAACACTGTAGAAAGGAGGAAACCCTTTCTTATTTCCCAAGTGTTGAAAGCATGATCTGTAGTGTGAATGTAATAACTCCAATAATTGAAAATTGTTCTTAACAGATGTGTTACCTGCTGAGGGGATAATAATTTGGAAGCCAAAATACGCAAAGGTGATATTATTTTTCTTCTCATGCTCAGCAGGATGAAAGGCATGAGCTGTATTTTAAAACTGTAGATAGAGCGATTGACGTCAGACCACACAAAATGACGTGTTGTACCGACATCTTAAACCATCAACACATATCAAAGGAACGAGGACAATGTATCAACAAACTGATTCAGAGCTATGTTGTGGATTTTCCTGGTGTGCAAAAGCTGGTGCGAAAAAAAGCTATTGATGCCGATTGGAGCTTCAGACATTCGTTTGTTTCTGCAGAAAGGAAAAAAAGAATAAAGCACTCTTGTGGAGATATACAAAGGTTTTTAGTGAAGAATAAAGGATAGTGCTAGTTTCTTATGGGAGTTGGGTTGACCCACATGTTAATGGGTTGTTTATGTTAAAAAGTTACTGGAGCCTACCTGTCACTGCACTGGAAAACAATATGAATGTAGTTGAGCCAAACAGTGTGACATAGTCACAAAAGGCTGGTATTCACAGTATGAGACATGCAGTATATAATTTAAAGACTGAACTCGGGTGGATTTGAACTTGTGTTAGCATGGTGGTTTAGTTTGATAAGGTTTTACTGCTCCAAAGACACATTGAAGCGATGCTGTAAATCTATTATTGCCTTATGACACAATTAACCTTGTTATAGATAATACACATTCTGCTATTGTTACAGCCATCATAACAAGTGTAAAACAAATAGTTTTTTCCCTCATGTCCCAGCAGACTGAAATGAATGGAGACAGTCTCAGGAAGAGGACGGAGGGGCAGAATGTCTCCACTGGCGACAGTCAAAACAAACAGGACACGACCAAAGACCAGCCCAAAGTTACTGTTCTTCAACGAGATGTGAGTGTGCTTCTGTCCGCCTGCTTAACATAATCTACTAACAAAAAGTAAGATCTGTGTTTGGCAAATTCTAAACTTACTGTTACAACTAATCTACCAAAACTCTACAGATTTCCTTACTTTTTTGGTGCATATGTGCATCTGAGTTCCTGAGAAAATGTCCCACTACAAGTTCACACCCAATGATCCCATCATCCCTAGC
Source organism: Blennius ocellaris (assembly GCF_963422515.1). NCBI lineage: Eukaryota > Metazoa > Chordata > Actinopteri > Blenniiformes > Blenniidae > Blennius > Blennius ocellaris. The sequence continues at coordinate 18,333,846 of NC_137650.1, read as the reverse complement.
CTTTGTCAGTAATGGGGGCTGGAGTGAGTGCCAGGCAGTACCACACCAAGCATCCCCACAGATTAACTCCACACTCATCCGCTAAGACGTGCTGTTCAATCCTCCTAAACTCACTAAGCCACACAGTTGAGCTTGACTGAAAGCATTTCAATTGGACAAAACTGGATTACTTTTATAATTTTTTTGAACTCATAATAATTAACACTACCGACGTCATCATTGGTCCACAACCTGCTTCTGTGGCTCTTTAGCCTTTACATGCAGTGTATTGTCACCTTCACAAAATTGACCACATCTGTAGTTATTTTTCAATTTCCTTCTGAATCTTTTAGTACAGCAAACGATCTTTCAAATGGACTTTTATCTTGCAGTACCTAAAATATACATGCAATCCTGTTATGTCACCTGCTCAGTGACTTTCACTGGTCTTTAAAATTACATCCATGTCTAAATAAGCTTAAAAGTGATTGATCCCATTCAAGACCTGTCTTACTATTAGTCATTAAAGTCGAACCTCAGATTATTGTTTAAAAAGTTGGAGATTCAATATAAAGCTGAAAAGCTGTTTGTAGTCCAAAGTCATTTTTCAGTCCAGAAAAAAAACTCATTCCCAGAACTTTATACAGTGAATTCATATACGTAGGGTCTTAATCCTCACTAAATCCATTTACTGGGACTTTACAGCTTTAAAACTCCATACTAATGAAACAAAACCACAATGTGGTTCAAGAATCAATATTTGCATCTTTATTATGAGGTTGCCATGAACAGTATTGTGAGAAGTAGAATACTGGATCACAGATTAGAAACCTGACACCCAACACCCAAAAATTCAATAGGAAACAGCAGAAATAGATAATGCCTTAATGAACTAACCAAAGGCATGACACAGACCTGCAGTGCTTTCTAAATTGTTGTGACTAGGGTTTCTGGCTGGAATAACATATTTCTCTATTTTCCCTCTATATTTGCTCAGATTGGTCTGGTGAGTGGTATTTGTTTGATCGTGGGAACCATGATTGGATCAGGCATCTTCATTTCTCCAAAGTCAGTTCTGTTGTACTCTGGTGCTGTGGGACCCTGTCTCCTCGTCTGGGCTGCTTGTGGCATATTAGCCACAGTAGGTGAGGCCAGCATTCAAACTCTGCTCAGGATGAGCCCTGCCTAACCTTTTTTCACTTATGATGTTTAAATCTAAACAAGCCAAAGGCACAATTTATTTATTTAATTTATCGTTATTTAAAACAAAGTGTTGCCTGGTAAAGGGAACCCAAACAATCCTACTGTGTGGTCTTTTCCATACCTGGTTTATTATTTCAAACAAAGACGGCAAAACTTCTTGACATATTCATGAAAAAGTAACATAATTTTTGAATATCTCAAAAAGGGAAAAGTTATCCTTGAATGAATAATAACTGAATACATTTACTGACAAAAAAAGGTTTGATAAAACATTGCCAGCTGGACATCATTAGAGGCCTACAATATGACAAAAAGACTCAATGGCACATAGTGAGACTCCACAATTTCCTCCCACATAGTCAGCTCCAGCCTCTGGCATCAATCCATTGGGGTATTGAGGAGATTTATCTTGGCTTACTTGGGTGTTCAGACATATTCTGTAATGTAATTTACTCATACTCTATAAAGCTGAAATGTTTTATTTTATAAAACATGTCACATCTAATTAACATCACCAATGATCCACATTTGCCTCTGAGCTAAGAAGATCCCATGAAACATTTGTGTTTGTCTACAAAAGAAAGAGCAGAATATTGCACGATATTAAAGCAGAAAGAGTGAATCAAGAAACAGGTGATTGCAATTGTAATTTAACTAAATAAATGTGTGGGCAGGTCTGGTTGTTCTTCCTGAAGTCTTTTATACTTTAACATGTGACCAGCACAGACCAGCAAAGCAATGGATTGAAGAAGACATTTGTCACTCCCATACAAAAGCCTAATAATGTCCACCCTATCTGGGGCACTTAGCTGACTTTTGAATATAATAAGTTGTAGTACAATTTAATTTTATGTCCAGTTAGGGGGGGTCCTTTCTGCATAAAGCTACCACATTTTATATGTAGGGACAGTTTCAAAGAGGCTCAGATGTTAGCCTGTTACAATGCCGACGAGTTTCTTGGAATTACAAATAAAAACGTAATCTCTTTCCTTCCTGTCTTTCACTTCCTGTGTGTGTGTGTGTGTGTGTGTGTGTGTGTGTGTGTGTGTGTGTGTGTGTGTGTGTGTGTGTGTGTGTGTGTGTGTGTGTGTGTGTGTGTGTGTGTGTGTGTGTGTGTGTGTGTGTGTGTGTGTGTGTGTGTGTGTGTGTGTGTGTGTGTGTGTGTGTGTAACTTCACAGGTGCCCTGTGCTATGCTGAACTGGGCACAATGATCACCAAGTCAGGTGGAGAGTATGCCTATTTATCGGAGGCTTTCCACCCCGTCATTGCCTACCTTTTCAGCTGGACCACTGTCATGGTGCTGAAACCCTCCAGCTTTGCAATCATCACAATGAGCCTGGCGGAATATGCCTCTGTGCCTTTCTTCTCTGGCTGCACGCCACCTCTTGTTGTGACCAAATGCTTGGCAGCTGCTGCAATGTGTAAGCTCACGCAAACAAAGTACACACATCTTTGTAGATGTTAACAATCATATTATAATTGGCTACATCTCACCTCGTGACAACTGCTGTACATATTAAGCAGGCTGCAAAGAATGTGCACACAAGGCACCGTATTGCATTTTCTGTTTAGGGAAAATAACTAAACGGCTTGTCAAAAAATGGCAATAAGCCCTTTAAAAAAGTGAATAGATTCACATTAAAAAAAAGAGAGAAAACTGTATCATGTTCATGGGAAAATGGGACCTATAATGAAGCTTTAAACTGTGGTCCTGCCCCCAACAGAAGTTGTGTATGTGAGCTGGAAAGGAAGAAGTATGCCATAATTTTTATTCAAGTTATTATTTAATGTTTTTCTCCTGTGTGACACCAAGAGTACTTTAAATTATAATACAGTATGTTACAATAGATAATTAATATTGAGTAAAAAAAAAATGCAATGCTTTTTTATCAAACATAAACAACAACATGTGATAATTAAAGAAAAAAGTGTTGAGTACAAATGGTATCTGAATATTTAGCATGGTCACATTTGTGACAAGTAAGTCATGTCTGTAATTAAACTCAGAACTATTATATTTTCTTATATATTGCTATCTAATGGCTAGAACAGGGAATAACAATGAACAAAAATCCAAACTGGTAGCCTCTAATGTTCATATTCAGCACTGTGCAAAAAAATTGTAAAACACAATCTACTAGCGCCTTGCATGGCAGCTCTGTCCCATTGGTGTGTGAATGTGAGCGTGAATGGGTGAGTGAGCTGATATGTAAAGCGCTTTGGGACTGCACTCAGTGTGGTTAGAAGGCGCTATATAAATCTAGACCATTTACCATTTACCATTTTACTAAGCAAGAATGTTTAAAAAAAAGAAAGTCAAAACATCTTGTAAAGCAAAATACAGAGACATGCCGTGGAAATACCCCCTCTTCTCTACACCTGCATGGAAGTTGTACACAGTACTGTATATCATGAGCAGCCAACTGAGTCAACTGGGTTGTGGAAGTGACCGTGTTATCTTATTGAAACAAAACGATTAATTTGCGGTGGCATGTTTATTGGTAATTAAATTTCACCAAAGAAAAAAGCTGCCATTGTATAATTAGTTTGTGTTGACTGAAGTGCTCGTATTAAATTCAGGGATATTAGTCACTAATGGCTGCTTCTACTTATACCAATATTTATGTACAACAAGACTTGAGACATTTGGAGTCACTGAAATATAAACTCTTAAATGAAATACATTTTCGAGGTCAAACGCCCATGGCAACATGTTTTATCTAATGTGATCACATTTCTTGTTCCCAATCAGTGCTAATTGCCTCTTTCAACTGTATGAGCGTCAAACTGGCGAGCTACATCCAGAACTTCTTTACCGCTGCCAAACTTCTCATCATTGCTGTCATCGTGGTATCAGGCATTGTCCTTTTGGTACAAGGTGAGCCTTCATGTTCTTATCGGTGTCTTTGACCTACAATGTCACCCGGAGCAGCATTTTATTGATTATTTAATCTTGTACTTTGTGTATCTTCATGTTTTCTTTGTCCAGGAAACACAGATAATTTGACGGATGCCTTTGATAGCCCATCATTGTCCGTCGGATCACTTGGACTTGCATTTTACAATGGGCTGTGGGCTTATGATGGATGGTAAATGTTCGCTTTCATTTATTCTTGAAGCCATGCACTGCAAACCTACTCCACCAACAATTAATGTTTTCAACACTAAACTGAAAACTCACCCTCTTTTCCCCTTTACAAATAGAATGTAACAAAGTATGATGTAACCTCATGCCGTTTTCCCCCAACTGTGGGTACTGAGGGCTCGCAGGCCCTCTGTGTTATCTCCACACTGCAGCCCAGAGGTGTGGCAGAACAGTACGTCTTTGCGAGGACAGCCAGTTATTCAGCTATTCCCTTGAGTTTGGGGTGTATCAAAACCATGTCTGATTGGTTCATGTACTTAAAATCAAAAGCAGAGTCTCACTTTCCATTAGATGACTTTTAGGATGATATTGGGTCTTACAGAAGAACTCAAGTTTATTGGTGTCAGAATTTCCTTTTTGAAGGTTGATCTGTGCAATGCCTTTATTACTGCAATTGTATTGTTTGCTAAAACAAAACAAACAAATTATTCATGTTTATTACATGGTAAATTCTTATCTTCTTTACAGACATGTGGTGCCACGTTTTCATAATTGTATCAGAGGTCCACATAATTAGCTCATGTGTTGTAGACCTGGCAGTTCAATGAGGCACAAGAGGTTTGGGAGACAAGTTCAAGAGAGTCTGCCAGTGTCACTAAGTATGGTTTTATGTGAACCCTGTAAAAGCAGACTGTAAAAATGTCCCTGATTATTGAGCAATGCATCCACGTGTTCAATCGAAGGTCAGACTACCCAAATGTAATTAAACTATCTGTGTATTCTATCTATGTCATCCTTTATTTAACAGGAATCAGCTGAATTTCATTACAGAAGAGCTAAAAAACCCATCCAGGTAAAATAACAAAACCTTCTTTGAGTTTTTCATAATTTGCAATTGTGACACAATTGCTATTTCCCATGGTTTCTGCGTTCTTCCTTTACTCCCTTGCTATTAAAACACTTCATATGAGTGTGGCTCCAACACCTCTGGTGAATATCCTGTTCCCGATCCTCATGCTGGTCGGTGGGTTTTAGTGGATGTATGTATGCAGGTCTTTTGTTGGCACTGCTCTTCATCCCCACCCAGCTCTGTCCTCTGTCTTTCTATCTTGCACTGTTCAACATGTTTTTGTCCCTTTTGGATTTAAAAAAGATCTTGAAAAAATTCAGAGTAGAGTTTACGAAGTACATATCAGTTTTAATGTCTTTTTTTTGTTTGTTTTTTTGTTTTGTCAATTATTAGAAATTTGCCACTGGCCATCATCATTGGGATCCCTTTGGTTTCTGTCTGTTATGTGATGATCAACTTGGCTTACTTCAGTGTTTTGACCCCCAATGAGCTGCTGGTGTCTCAGGCTGTTGCTGTGGTAAGACCAGCAGTCGCAAAGACACAGATAGTCATGGATGTGTAAATTGACGTCACATAATTGTGTGGTATTAAATATAACTCAAGACTTATGATTTGCACTTTGTCAATCATTTTTAAACCTATACATTGTGTTTAATAGTGTGTTTTAGAGAGCTTTGATTCAACTTCCTTGTCTTTTCTGAAGGATGTGTTTGTGCCTCCGTAGAGTTACGGAGACAAAGTCTTTTACTCTGTGTCTTGGATTGTCCCTCTCTTTGTTGCCTTCTCAACATTTGGTGCTGCTAATGGAAGTTGCTTCACTGCTGGCAGGTAAATGATTAAAAGAAAAATCACATAAACTAATCTGCATAGTCATTCCTATACGTTAAATTCTTAGCACAGAGAAGTGAGTTTAAAAATAAGACAATTTTCTCAAAACAATCATTGTAAAGACTCAACATGTATTTTCTCTTCTAGACTGGCCTATGTAGCTGGAAGACAAGGTCACACGGTGGAAATCCTATCCTATATTAGTCTAAAGCGTTTCACTCCTGCCCCGGCTCTCATATTCAATGTGAGTTGGAAATGTTTAGAGGGTTTTATGGAATACAACATGAATGTGGTTACATAGGATCATCTGACTCGTTCTAGATTGACATCAGGGGTCAGGAGCGTGTTCCAAACATATCTGACTTTCAGAATAAAGATGCCTAAGATAAACGTAACAGTTAATTCTCCATGCAGACCTTTCTTTCTTTCTTTTTAAAATGATTTATTCATTATCAGCTTACCAACTGCTGAGTTCCCGCATTTCATTTCCACTTTGAAAGATCCTGCCGGACATTTGAGGACAGAGAGGACAGAGCACAGACTACAGCAGAGAGACACAATGTTAATAACGCAAAGGCATATGAATGCGTGGTGGTACAGGCTCAGTGCAAATAACAAGGCCTCTCAGCAGCTTGAAAGAAAGATTATTAGTATCCTGAGCCAGCCCTATGATAGGTTCGGGGAGTTTTTAGTCTAATTTTAAAAATGAACACACCGTTAGCTTCTTTAACTTAAACTCCGAGCTGAGTACAACACAAAATATTAAAACATTCTTGTACATTTCCCTGTCCCATTTATCTACTTGAAACTCAAGCTGGGGGGGGGGGGGGGGGGGGGGGGGATGCCGTTTTAGTCATGTTGTTTTGTTATTTCTGAAGAGTTATGTACAGCTGCAAAGTCACTACAAACCCCGAGTTTAATCCATTCGTTCACTGTGCCTTGGTTCCACTTTCTTGCAGGTTTAACAAGCTAAAATGCGTTTTGTGCAAGTTAAAACAATTGCAATTCATCCTTTCATAAAGGTAATAAAACTCCCTACTGTGGGGTTTTTTTTGTGTGTGTGTCTGTTTTAGACAATGTTGGCCCTCATCTACGTCATCCCAGCAGACATCAACACCCTCATTAACTACTTCAGCTTTGCCCAGTGGGGCTTTTATGGTCTGACCACTTTAGCTCTTATAGTCATGCGTTTCACCAGGAAGGACCTCCATCGACCATTAAAGGTAAGTCCTAATGTTGAGGAGTTTTCGCCTCAGGTTTAATTAGAGCATTTCCTCCATCATGTGTCATGGGTCCAACTGCATATACTGTAATGTTCATCTCATTTAGATTTGGAATCTAACCCATGATCTGACATTAGAATCGTTCAATCGAGTGGTGTGATTCTGAGATTGTTTAAAGACAGTCACGCTGATATTCAAGGAAAATTTTCACAAGTGACAAGGTTGGTAAAAGCTGCAGTGATGAGAAACGTTTAATCAAAGTTTAATCGTGCACTTTACTCTTTCATAAATCCAGAAAGTTGAGCAATACTGTTTTCATTTGGACACTTATCATGCTCAATCTGTCAGCAGCAAACACTTTGCCTGTGCTTGTGATCTCTCATAGGTGCCAATAATTTTACCAATCATAATAATGGCGATGTCCTGCTACCTTGTTGTGGCCCCCATCATCGAAAAGCCACAGATGGAGTATCTCTACTGTGCTGTGTTCATCCTCAGTGGACTTATCCTTTACTATCCATTTGTCCACTTGAAAGTCAGATGGGCAAACAGAATTGTGGGTAAGTTCAGATCAGTCAGTCTGAAAATTCAAGGGTCGTTTGCAGAGTTGAGAAACATTAAAACAAAAAGATTTAAATTGCATATGAATGATTTTTATGTTAATGTGACCTCCTGCAGAACCGATCACCGTGTTTCTCCAGCTGCTGTTGGAGGTAATTCCTCCGGAGTACAATAAACTGGAGGAGCCATCCAAGTCAACTTCTACTCAGCTTTAGAACATATCTGGGCTACTTTTGAAAAGAGTGAGGTGACAATGTAAAGTTCTGAAAATGTCAGATCACTTCTGCTGTAAAAGTGCTTGATTTAGAAAAATAAAAAAGAATATGCTGGGTTCATGAGTCTGCATATCAGCATTAGTTCATGAAGAATGTGGTTCCTGAATAAAATGGACATATAGGCAAACAAAGGCAGGCTTTCTTTCTAAAAAAACACAATGAGTTGCGACCATAACAAGCACTTGAATGGTGCAATGAAGTTTTTATTTGGCCAAAGGTCAGTTCATAAAAAATGTCTAAATGTTAACATGTGCATATTTTAGCACTTGAGTGAAGGAATATAGGAAACATTAATAGAAAAATCCACAAACAAACCACATAGCAGTTTATAGAGTGAAGTTTTGGAACCGATTTATTGCTGCTTCACATTTCCTTTGTAATAAATCTTTGCCTGAGTCATGCTGTTATTGTGTCATGTTACCTGTTGTTTATTTGATGTATTAATGTTGTTGACCATGAAGTGAATGTGGGACAATAAACAGATTTTGGAAAATATCCCTTCTGTGCCTTCCTCATCCAGGTTGTTGGGTGATCATTCAAACAATACACATCTACCCTGATAAAAAAAAAAAAATACAATGAATATGAACAGAACACATGAGAACTGATGCTGAACCTTGGTCAGCATGTTTGGAAACCACAGCCTGTTGTTCTGAATTATTTAGGTCATAAGCACTGAACACTTTGATTGTGCACACACAGTTCTCTGACGCTTGATGGAGGAACTGTTTTGTTTTCATTGCAGGGAATTTTCACTGCGCACAGGTTTCTCGTGTTGAGGCTCCTCGGGATCTGTTTCATCTGTCTAACCATTACTAATTAGACAGACATCCACTCCCACCTGGCACTTTTAGTACTGCAGAATCTCAGTTTTCTGGAGGGGGGGCAGTTACGCCTTTAAAAAGTAACTTAGTTACTTCACTGATTACTTGTTTTTAAGTTACTGAGTGGGATTACAAGTTACTTTTTTGAGTTATTTTCAGCAGCTGCCAACAACACCACCCCCATCGTCTGAACATAAGAATTACAACCGATTTTGCCAAAAAGCGCTGCTGATCCCTGCCTCCTGTGCCTGCTGATACATACTTAACCTTTGACCTTCGTTCTTTGTTGTATTTATATCTGACTCACGCTTTTATTATCACAATTTTACTATTACTGGTGTTTATTTACCCGAAGATATAGGTATAGTCTGTTGTTGCACTATTCATTTGTTTATTTGCACTGCCTGCTCTATGCAACTTTATTTGCCCCCCTCCTGGACAAATAAAGTATTTCATTGATTGATTGATTGATTGATTTAAAAAAGAAGGAGCTTATTGCAATTTTAATGAACATGTGGTTTGAGCGAGTTGGCCTGTGATTGGCTGAGGTCAGGTGAGCGTGCAGCGCCTGCATGCGCTCCATGTGTCTGTCACAGGCTGGAGGAGAACGGAGGAAGCGGTCGGCTCTGTTTAATCATAAAGCGGCTTTGCAGACAAGAAACTCGTCTTGCGGGACAGTATAATAGTAATGCACAGTGACTTGGACAAGTAACTTTAATCTGATTACTGGTTTGAGAATAGCAAAGTGTTAGATTACTCGTTGCTGACAAAAGTGGTCATATGAGAGTAAAGCGTTACTAATTAACACGTTACGGGCATTATTGGCATCAACCATAGCAGTGTGTCTTGTCTTTGTGAACAAGGGAGTGAGATTTTTTTTTTAAAGTGATCCAGAGTGACATTTGTCCATTTGCTTCATTAAGGTTGCCTTGGGGTCATGTCGCCAAAACTGAACTGGTGGCCTGCATGATGTTTATCCTTAACCTGATGATGCACATGTCCAGAATTTATTGCCAACCATGCCTGGTTTATCTGTCATGTAATGAAGAAACAACATGGAACAGCTGCTCAGTCATTGTTATCACTCAGTTCATACCCAGCTGCCTCGCGCAGCTTTCTTTGTATCAATGTGTTGTATGAATAAGCTGCAAATTGCTTTGAGCTCTGTCTGACAAGGTATATAGCTGAGCTATATGGTAGGCCATATACAACATGACCTTGTAGCGCTTTGATTCATCAAAACATATAAGTTGATGATTAACACAGTTTTAGAAGAAAAAAAAAATCACTGATTGGGACACATTATGTATGGTATGGTATGAACAGAGTTTTACACAGATGAGTCACAATCACCTTATAGCCACCCTTGTGTGAAGCCTGTTGCTTTGTGTAGATTACAATGAAGACTTTGTTTCAAATGATGGGTGCAGGCTGCTGATATGCACACACTCATTTCAAAGCCTTTAGAAAAGTGCAAGTCATACCATTGGTGACTGCTGAATGGCAGTTAGTGTTTGGGGTTGGGTGAGGTCCTGGAGGTCTGGGCCTTCACTGGTTCACCAGTCTCACACACTGCACACAAGTACAAAACACGAAACATACTGAAATATCACAGTCATGTACATTTTTCATTTTAAAACGGGTTCAAACACAAAATAATTTCGATTTTAAACTTTCAATATGCACATCTGATCACATTAGCATTTAGAGGATATTAAAGATTTCAAAATTTCTGTAATTTGAAAAGTCTGTGTTTGCACTTATATGGATTGCTGACTATGCTTTTTGCAACAGTATAATCTGATTTGGATCCCAGATATTTGTTTAAAGAAAAAATCATCACATAAACAGCAACATTTTTAACTTCAATGTATATTATTTACACTTATTGAAAAAAAATACATATTTTCTCGTGATTAGTAGGACAAGCATTAATTCAGTTCCCCCTACCAAGGCTTGTCCACCAGATGTCAGTCCAGCACTGATTTAAGCACAAAGGATTTTCACTGTCCACCTTTCACATAATTCAGAGCCAAAAGAAATGTGTGTATTTCCTCGAAATTGAATAATTTGTACCATGTTTTCAGGATGAGCAGACTTCTTATGAGAGTTCAAACATTTTAGGTAGTGCTGTGAATAATGCATTAAGTGGTATTGCTTTTAATGTAACGTCTACAGTAAATAACGTGATCTGATTGCAGCTGTGAATTACAGTACTGAAGTTTACTATTAGTTACATACATGAAAACATTTGTAGAGCCTCTGTCTCTCTGCACCTGCCCTCTCAAGGACCCGCTGTTAGTTTTCGCATGATCCAAGGATCTTGTGCAACATTAAAGAGTAACTTTAGGGTTATCATTTGACAAAACCGTTGTTCATAAATGTCAACCTCACTCAGTCCTCTTGACAGCAACATAAAGGTATAATGTTAACATTTGACTAGCGATAGCACTTGTGATATAGGTGACATTGGATAAACATGTTCTTTCTCAGATATGTCTGCTGTTTATTTTTGAATCTCTTGGGATTTGAGGTCAGCTAAACTTCATGAGTGAATCAGTCAGACTGGCACAGTGTCATTGTACAGGGATGATTATCCGCACATCAGTGAGTCAGACCAGCTGAACGAGACAACATGTTTGCAAGAGTTACACATCAAAGAAACTATTTATATTTTCAATCAATAGTAAAATAGTTACACTTAAAAAAAAAAAAGATCAATAATTTCAACACTTTGCAGTGCTGTGATTGTAAGTGAAAAGCCTAATGCGATTAGTCACAGAGAAACTCCTTTTATAGTTGTTTGTTGCCCCCTAGTGGCGCTTAACTTGAGTATCCCGTGTGCGATCCCCTTGTGTAAAAGTGAAGGTTTTCTTCCAGAGAGGAGTCAGTGGATCTCAATTGTCACTGCCCACTGGACATTTGGAGAAAGGCTATTTTCTAACTAATGTACCAAATGAGATTGGAACAGCCTGCATGGGTATCCTGCTTGACGTGTTGCCGCTTTGTATTTGGCTCTGTTATATTTTTTAAAAGACTGCTGTTGAACTGCAGAGACAATTTAGAAGGTTTCAGATGAAGTCAAACAGATGTTGGCAAAACCCAGTACCCTTCAGCTCAAAGATGAAAGCCATGATTCAGTGTGCACAGCTGTAAACTACAATAATTGTCCTCTCTTATTCTACGAGAAATCCTCCTCCCACATTTTGGGTCGAGATTTTGTACTGAGTACAGACAAGTAGTTACTCTCTGTTTCATCACTCTTTAATGGGCATTGAGTCGCAGGCTGGGAGAAACAACATTTTTCATTTAGGCAGACAAAAGTCAAACAAACCTAAATTTACAAGTTTTGTCTTATGTGGTGTGGATGCTTTTAAGATGATGCAAGTCATCCCTCTTTTCAGAGTCGGTGGTGTTTATGGATGTGATGACACTATACAACGAGTCAAGTGACTTTAATCGCATTTCTAGTGGTGAAACATGGTTATTTATGTTATGTCAGAGATCCACACCAAGATCAGAGAGAAATTAAAATGGTTTCATTACTGTCTGTAGGCCCATGTGTTTCCTCATGAATGACACTGTGCACTTGACAAAGTAGAACATTGTTCATCATACTGCTGCTCGTGCAGGGGCTGGGCATACAAAGTAGCGTGCATGTCGGATCAAAGTCACAAAAACACATCCTAACAAAATAAATCAGGCTCTCATGCGTCAAATTGTCTCTGCCTTGACATTGTCACATGGTCAACTGAAAGACAACATCCAAACTGATGGTGACATCTGTTTTTATTTTGGATGTATGATGGGGAAGGTATACTTTTCTAAATTAAAATTATGATAAGGCTGGGACCTTTTTATCTTATATGTTATATGGTGTTTCTAAGAGTATAGAAATAACAACAACATAAAAGATTAACTTTTCCATGATATTCAAATCTTTTGAGATCCACCCATAGAGATGTCATTTGGAATTATCCAAATGACCAGCGTGCTTTGGGAGAATAGATACCACACCTTTAACAGAAAACTCACACCAAATAGAATAACACAGCTAATCTCTGTACATCCAAGGCAAACCTGTTTCTCATTTCCAGAAACTTTTTTGAAAGGAGAGGAGGAGAGGCTCACGTCCACTTGCTTCCATTCCAACGTTGATTGTTGAATGTGCTGTGCTACGTTCATCAAATGTTGCAGTCGTGCAATAGTAGATTGATTGAACATTATTATGTGAAATAAATATTCTGATGAAATATGTTCTGTACATGTGCATGCAACATTGTCAGCACACACACACACACACACACACACACACACACACACACACACACACACACACACACACACACACACACACACACACACACACACACACACACACACACACACACACAGTGCACTCAAATATCATCTCATTAATAGATAGACAGCTCTGATGAGAACTCATCTGCATATCATTATCATCACATTACTGTGCTTTTCCAATCAGTTACTGAATTAGCATTTGGATTAGAACCTTGCAATCATTCAGCGACCTTTCTGAAAACTACATTATCATGTTTCAGTAATGAACATATGCTCCGGATGAAGTCTGTGCTTGTTCTGATTGTTTTTGGATTATCAGCACTAATGCCTCAAGATTTTGGGGGAACAAAAAGTATTCTGTGGCTGATTTCCCTCCTGGAAGAAAAGTTTGGGATTGTAATTTCCAAGAACATAAGTATAATATTTGACTTTGTTTATTCACTGTTTGCTTCGGCTGCTTATTTTGTAATATCAAATTTCACTAAATGCTCAGATCTTCCCTTAATCTCAAAGTTAGACACAAAAGTGGCACTTAAAAAATGGACCCAGCTCACTAACTTTAGTGTCCAAAGGACAGAGAGAAAGGTCAGAGTGAAAAGTAACATTTTGTGGGTAGGAAATAGAACCAAGTCTATTTTGACAACATGACCCGTTTTCCTCCATCGGAGGGCACACTTGAATAAGCAGTGGCAGTGAAGGAGGCCAGAGCCATTTCATGTACACCCGGATCCCTTTCTACAGTCCAGCATCCACATCCATTTTTCACACATTTCCAAGATTTATGGCTTAGCCCAACCTGGCATTCCTCCCAGAAATGTCTTGACATTGCCTTTAATGTTAAGAATGTTATGAAGAAATACTTTGCTCTTTAATTATTAAGTCTCAGATGTCTCCTCACTTACAAATGTATCATTAATAACTTGGTTTAACAACCTGTCTTTTGCCACCATTTATGTCTGTTTGTCTTGTTGATATTTTGCTGTCTAATAGAAGCACTACCAGAAAAGAGTTGTAAATATGTCACATTAACTATGCTACTGTAAGCAACTCGTCAGATTAAGCTGCTACGGTATTCATTATTGAGGAAGGTTGTGTCCTGTTCGTAATGCGTTAAATTTCTCCTTTGTACCAAAATTGTGTGCTCGTTCTTCGAAGTGTTATGAATTGTGCATGCGTCGGTCTTTCTTAAATTTAAGATACAATGAGATGACTTTTGAAAAATGTAACTTATCTGTCAATTGTATGCAAGAAAACCAGGATTCTAAAAATGTCACTTTGACAAAATTCTGCTAATTGTAGGGGGAAATCCACAAAAGATAACGTGGTCTAGACTTCTACTCTTCTTGGGGAAAAACAAGTCCATCCAAAAAAACTGAGAAGTTGTCTTGTTTATTGTCCCGTCCAACATCCATCTGCTGTACTATCTAATACAACGCAGGATGGCAGGGTGCAGGAACTGATCCAACTTGACAGTAGCCGACGGCAGACTCCACCTGGACAGTCCATTACAGGACAAACACAGAACGGCAGTTCAGAGTCACCAATCATCCCCGAACACAAGCGGTTGGACTCTGTAAGGAAACCCACATATGCCATCGGAGAACATGCAAATTTAACACAGCAAGAGCTTAAATTCCAACCGACTATGTGGCTCATTGTGACAAAGTGCTGTGTTCGATAATTGTGTTGCCAAATGTGCACACATGGGTCTCAGGTGAATTGGAGATACAATAAAAAACAAATTTTCTAATCAGGATTGTGAAGATGAACTGAAGATGAAGAAGTACTGTCAGTCATAGGAGTGAACACACTGCTCCCAATAAATGATCTGTTTATAGTCCTCACCAACAACAATGTAGGGTTTCCTACCTCTTACTGAATGCCTGATTTTGTAGTAATTATAAGAGCCCCTTAACTCCACACTGAGGTTGAACTCATTCCTCTGGGGGACCTGGGTTCAAATCACAGGTGCAGCAGAAAGAGCATCCAGCCAAGAGAGCCGCTCAATAGACACCAGTTAGTATCAGTAGAACAAGAACAGCTTCATTTGCAAGTACTAAACACTTACAAATCATAATACTGACATCTTTAGTTGTCTCTTTGTATCACGAGAGATAAGGTGTGGCCTCTCGCTGTTCATACAATGTTCGTTTTTCAGTTCCTTCATGTTCCATGCAGTTCTCGGAGGAGATAAGCCAATGATGCTGCTGTTGATACATTGTCAATGACAAGAGTTGACCTCCTGTTTTTTCAGACAGCTTTACGCAGTTAGAAAATTTAATAATAAAAAAAAATACTTCTTTCATGACTCCAAGATCACTTAGTGGAGAGACAATTAACTTAAACAGAAACCAGGATATCAGAGTGACTTTTTTTGGTTTACACCTCTACCCTCTTTCTTCTTACACCATCCATCTCTTCCACTCCCCATGTATTTATTAACCTCTACCTTGCTTACTTTTCTCTCTTCGTGCTCTCTCTCAAACATACCATACCTTTCCCTGTGTCTCTTTCCTGCCAGGATTTTCTCCGAATTCTCTTTGATCTCCCTTCTCCCCTCTCCCTGCCCTGCGAAGGATCCTCACTAACATTAATTGAGCAACTTAAGACCTGAAGGCGACGATCAGGAACAGGTGAAACCATAATTCATTTGGCTTTGTTTATCAGTGTAAAAATAATTTTTAAAAAACCAAATCAAATCATTTGTCTGTTTATTCTTCCTAAATGTGGATCCACACATATTCACCACAGTATGAAAATATCAGGGGTTGGGCAGTGGAGCTCATTTTGTGGAGGAAAAAAAAACAAAAAAGTGCTGCTTGCTAATTGTCTTGCTGTGCATGTTCTGCCTTTGCACTGTAGTTTCTGGCTGTTTAGTAGCTCTTTGATCAGCAGATAGGGAGATGGCGGGGAGGCTGGTTATGCTGGCTTCTCTGCCTGGTGCACGGGTGGCTTCGCTACACATTCTGCTCACAGTGGGAGGCTGGACATTCGGTTTGTGTGTGTGCATGCTGCAAGATTGAAAAAGAAAGAAAAGGAGGGAGGGCGATGCGTGTTGGAGATGAAGGCATCTAAAAAAAAAAATGGGATGGAGTGGAAAGCAGAATAGAACAAATATGAGAGATTGGAATAAAATGGGAAAAATTAAAGGGTGGGGGGGCCTGAATGAAGGAGCACAAGCAGATTTTACTGGCTGCCTGGCAGGGTCTTCTCTGATGTTTATCCTGCCTGTGTGTACTTCTAAACATTGCCTAAAGCCACTGATGCTTCTGAGCCAAGTTATGATCTCTCAACTCCTTGTCAAAGATGATCTTCCTTGTCTGTCATCGCTCAGCTGAAAATGGCACGTTGATTTAAAAAGAAAAGTGCGTTGCACTTAAAATCATTTAACTGAGTACAATCAAGACACAGCCAGTGGAACACATTATGCTGCATTGCAAAGTGTTTTTGTAAACATTCCGTATGAGGAATATGGGAAACAGAATTTAAAATTGCCTTTTAGAATAGAATGTCAGTATTGCATTCCTGTTTTCAAGATGAGAAAAATTGTGAAGCTGTTTTCTAAAATGGTATTATTTTTAACTAAAACAGTGAGATTGTAGGAGCAGTACAACTACACTTCAGACATTCTGCTAATTCAGATCAATGCTGTTGTTTTCATAGTTTACTGAAGTTGGTGATCCTGTTTTTGAATACATCCCTCTCCAACTGATGTAATTGTTTTCATGCTGCTTGTCCTTCGGTCGGTAACAAGCTGTCTGTCCAGCCGGTAATTGCATTTACGGATAACCAAGACTCACATCCATGAGCAAGTGTGTTGACATAGATTTTCCATACAATCTATCTCTAGCATGTTGTCAGGAGCCTGCCCCTCATATTAGTAGGCATGAATCAACTCTCTTCATCGACATGTAAGCAAATGCAGGAGTAGTTGAGTGATCAGCACAGTCAGTACAGCCTGTGATTTGTTACTTCACCTGTAAAGAGAGACGCCACCTTGAGGTGTGACATTGATTTGGATATGTCGGGCAACCTGACACACATATTCCATCTATTGACACTCTTCATAGCCTCTTCAACTTCAACATGAATGGGTCTGTGTGATGTTAAACAGATTATCCAAACTTGTTTTTCTTTGGAGTGAAAATGAATTTTAAAACTGTCTTTCTGGCTCAAAGTTTCTTTAAAGAATGGGCCCTCAAGGAGCAATTGCTTTGTCAAGGACGTTTTTTTAATTTTTTTATTGCACTTTTACATGACTGCGGTGCTGTCCTATATCTCTAATGATTTTCTTCAGAGAAAAAAGGAAGGGTCAAAAGGCTGTCAATCGTATGCTGTCATGCGGAATCTGAAATAAAGCATTGGTTTCACATTACATATCTAACACACTTCATAATAAGAGATATAAGACTCAACATGTGATTCCACCATTCTCTGTATCTTCAACTGGATTTTCTAACCCATGTTTGATCCAGTTTCTAATTAATTCCTTAAGTTCTTGTGTTTATTGCAGAGGAGGGGAGAAAGGGTATATAGTGTGTAAGGCAAGAGGATCTGTCTTTGAAGTTGTGTTCACCAAATCTCGAGAGGACGACAAAGCCTGAGGCTGGACTCAGGCTGTGGGGAGGAAAGCAACAACCACTTTTTCACTGCGGGGCCAAAACTAAGGCTGTGCCATGCCATGTTTGCTACACTGAATTGCCACTGTTATCTGTTTATCTGAAACAATGTATCCCATCAGAAACACATCATGTCTTAAGGCAGCAAAAATGCCAAGAGAGTAAAAGACCAAGAGTTTGCTTTCACCGAGGCAGAGCAGCAAAAAAACAAGTGCGTCTTTGCTAGCATTGTTTCACCCTACACTGGAATAAAGGCTCTGAGCAACACTGAGAAACGAGATTCTCCAATCCTCTGCGGTATACCCCTCCCTGTGCCTAACTAACTACTGAACGATCAGCTATCTATCTTCATTCCACCTAGGAGCCACTTGTCCCTCCCTGCAGACAGAAGCTACTTCTCAACAGGTCTTGCTGAGGGGAATCTAAACCTCCTGGCTCTAAAGTAAATTGTTGCTTTCTTCTGAAAGTCATTTTGAGGTGAAAAACAGATTTCAATGGTACGATTTCTGTTGTTGCTGACAGTGCCATCAATATTTGCAAACATTTAACAACCCCACTCCCAAGCCATAAACATCAAAACTTGAGTTTTAATTGTATTTGAAGCCAGCGAAAATTGTATATTTCTAAATCAAACTCAAGACGGATTTTGTAAGGTTGTTGCCCAGATCTATTAGCCTTAATTTCATTGAATCTCATTTTGATGGACTTTAGCGTGTACATACCTTATAGTCACATTTAAACAGAAACAAGACCATTTGCTTCAAAATAATGAATGTATATAAAGTAATCTATGCTAAATTTATGCAAATTATCTATAGCATTGTGCATTCATTGCATCTCATAGAAAATGTCAGCAGTGGTTTACCTAAAAGATATACTCAACTAAAAAGATGACTCCAAGGAAAGAACCAAATTTAATGGACAAAATGGATTTGAGCAGTCAATATGAAGTTAATGATTGTCCGGAGGAATTAGTTTCACTAATCAAGCAAACAATGGCAACGGAAATGGAAACACTATAAGAGAGACATTTAAAAAGCTTTGTATCCAATAGAAACACACATGATAGAAAATTACAACATACTCCAGTATTTAAAAATCAACACAAAAAAACAACAACGACACAGCCACATGAAACATATGTGCACCATCTTTCACAAAATATACAACATCAATGTTGACTTCTACAATAATGAGAACAACACAGCCTCCTATCTTGTAAAGATGGCAAACTTAAAGAAAAACTTCCAGTTTGAGGACAGATGCAGGTGAAACAATGTGTGGCTGGTAAACTTACTCACAGGAGTGGAAGGCGACAATCCAAGAGGTTATAGATGCACCCTGTCTGGACCCCTGTCTGGATCCCATCACTCTAGACAATCCATGAAACATCAGTGGAGATTGACCACACACACCGGGTGTATACCAATATGTCAAGGCCCCAAACCATGATCTTCAGGCTGTTACGCTACACTGACTAATAGGAGATCCAAGCTGCAGTTCTTTGCTGACCCCAGTGGAAAATAATAGTGAGCTGAAAGCACAATTTTTGCAAGGAGAAGCGGAGTAACCACAAGGAATTTATGTACCCTGCATGCACACTTCCTTAGAGTCGGGCAAGTTAACGTTTTTTTTTAGTGGAATGCTTTTCCTGGGGTTGTAATAAGAGGAAGATGAACTTCTAGATTCCCCCCATCATTTTGGATGCACTATAACGCTGGTTCGGCTGCAATCAAGGGCAGCGCACCAGGTATGGATGATATAGCAGTGGAACTGTACCTTGCACTGTGGGATATTCTTAGGCTAGTGTGGTTAGACACTCTTAACTATGCTGTAGAGAAGGGCCTTTTCTATAAAGAGAGAAATACAACCCTGAGTTTTAAAAGAATGTAAACTTAGAGAAAAATGTATCAATATGATACAAATGTTTCATGCAAATCCACAAGGGCGAGTGTGCGTGGAGATGTTTCTTAAAGTTATGTGATATTCACAAGATATATGCACAAGACATTGATCAAAACGCACAATTAAGTCGAAAATGTCCTCACATTTTATTTATTACATTCAGTGCCATGTTCCATTCAGCGCCATTGTATGCAGGGCAGATGTTCAGCAAACTCTGAGCTCTTCCGCATGTCTTGAAAGCATGGGAACATTTTTGTAAGCTGTTAGAATTTAAGGTTAATTTGTCAAAATCAGCTTCAATTTAGATACAGATGGAAGTAAGATATCTCTCAGTACTCACATCAACATTACTAAAAAAAAAAATCATTGATCTGGGTATACCAGAATTAATCCATCCTTGTCACCTTGACATCCATATCTGAAGAAAATTTCTTAACAGTTTTGAAAAATATAGAAGAAGACTTTGAAAGATGGGAACACATCATAAAAATTCAAGTTTTACGCAGAATCGACTTTACATGTTCAATGATACCACTTGCTCCCTGAGTGGTATATTAGAACAAGTTGGACTACTTTCTACAGCACTTTGTTTGCAATAGTGGTCAGCCCTTCAGTTAAAAAAAAGAATCAGATGGTGGGGTGAGCATGTTTGAATTGTAAATTATATCGTTCAGTTATTGGTTGGAGGATGATTGAATGACATCATGGAAAAGGATTGGATGGGAGATGGTGGCTCCAAAATGTTTGAGGGATTTTCTTATTATACACGTAAGTGTAAAGAAATATAATGTTATGAAGGATCCAGTCCTAAAGCCTATGCAACAAGTGTTGAGAGCAGTGGAGAGGTTCCTTCACCTTAAGTGTTTGGTTTAAACCATCTATTTTTGGGGTAACTACCATCTTGGAAACGGAGGATAATTTTTCACTAACAAGGCTTAGAAAAAAGGGTAACTCAAGATATTAATGGAGCAAGCACAATCCTCACCCTCCTCAAGAGGGTTAGGGTTAGGGTTCACTGTTCTGTTATTTCAGCGTAAGGTCAACCTGTAAGCCGACAGAGTGCCACAGGGACTAACGTAACAAAAACACACTATTTTAAATCAGATATGCTATGGTCCAAGAGGAATGGCATCATACACATAGGACAAATTGGTCTAACGGTATGAAGGCTTCGGTGAAAGATATAGCTAAGGTGGGACAAAGCCTAGAGTGGGATGTGGTTTAAAACAATGTAGCTGGTGCTTCAAAACCCCAAATCACAATAATATTTTTTTCTAATAAATGTAAACGTAAAGGTCTTTGTTAAGATCACACGTTGAATGTTTACACAAAAAAATGTGGAAAAGTTGATGACTAATCAAAACTAATCATTCTTTTGATAATAGACAATTTGACACACTATGTAATGAGGCCACACATGGGTGTATTTATGAGTTCTCTCGCCTCATAGCGAGATTCTCATGGGTTTGAGTGCAAGTCAGGGAGTCATTGTGCTGGTGTTTTCTCTGGGTTCTCTAGTTTCTGCCCAGAGTTCGAAAACATATATTTGAGGTTCATCGAGGACTCTGGATACCCAACATTTGTGAATGTGAGTATATGTGTGGTTGTCTGTCTCTCTGTGTTTGTGCTGTGATGGAGTGTGACCTGTCTAGGATGTGCCCTGAATTCAATAACGCATTATAGAAGATAGATGAACTTTGCCATAGTGGTTAGCACCATTAACTCACAGTTATTGGTTTGAACCTGCTGACCAATAGGGCCTTTGGTGTTTGCATATTGTTCTGCCTGTGACTTTCTCTGTGTGCCTTGGTTTTCCCCCTCAATCCCAAGATATGCTTGCTCGGTTATTCGGTTACTTTAAATGACCTGCAGATGTTAGTTAGCGTTTTCGTGATTACTTTGATAAATTTATCCTTGAACAGAATGATTTGATATTATCAATTGCATTGGAGCATGAATGCCATAAAAATGCACAATATTTAAATGTCACTGGCGCTGGAGCCACTGTCTCTTGACAAGATATCTTTGTTGGAGTACACAATTAAGAAATCTCCATGACTTATGTTTACTTAAACAATATTCTTGATAGTAGAAAAATACTAGTACAATAATCTCTTGATTACAAATTGGCTGGCCAATTACAAATTGGCCAGCATTGAGCATTGCATTAGTTATTATGAAAGTTGCGTAATGCCAGATCATTCATCAAATCTGCATGACAGTCAAATTTTAGTATCAGAGTAAAGCTTAGCAGGGGAAAAACATTTCTCCATGTAGTCAGGGCAAAGAGAATTAAAGTGCAAACCCACCTCAAATACAACATTTATAGTTATGTTAAAAGTTGCATCTCAGATCAATTGGAACTCAGTGAGATAGTGTGTATCTGGATAACATAAATGTGAACTCAACAAAAAAAGAGTGGTTGAAATTGGTTTGTTAGAAAGAAATAGAAAATTACTTTACTGATGGTGCACATTTGACTCTTTCAGCTGTCTGAACATGCTTCACATGATCAGTTAAGATCTCCATTGTAGGGTGCTATGTTAGGCAGCTTGGTGTTTACTTTCTTTCCTAAGGACATTGGGGGAAAAAACGACAGGGGACTCAAACATGACATGATCCACCATCTGAGCAAACGTCACCTAAGTGGGCTCCAAATTCCATGTCACAGTGGACCTTTCCTACAGCACACATGTTGAATTACCTCCTAATAACAGCACCACAAGTATCA
Source organism: Blennius ocellaris (assembly GCF_963422515.1). Classification (NCBI taxonomy): domain Eukaryota; kingdom Metazoa; phylum Chordata; class Actinopteri; order Blenniiformes; family Blenniidae; genus Blennius; species Blennius ocellaris. Next base: position 18,311,457 of record NC_137650.1, on the reverse strand, counting down.
GTCACAACATTTATGTGTCTCTTTTATTCATAATCAAAAATGTCCATAATATCTTCTTGATGAACAGCCAAAGAACTCAGCTATTGCTACTGTCACTATGAACAACGGCCAGATTCAGAAATCTGTAAAAATACTTTGTCAAAAAGTAATTTATAGAGGATAAATTGAAATCCTTCAGTATAGAGTTGATGTACAAGGAGGAAAAATGAGACGGCATTCACTGCAGCGAGAGACGAGTTTCATTAAAGCAGATTACTGTGAGAAGTGAATGTTGACTGAGGTCAGTCGTCTTCAATAAGCAGGCTGAAGAAAGACACTGAGGCTCTGTCTGTGTTGTGTGCCTCTAACTGTGGAGAGGTAGTTTGTGTGGATCATACCATCATGACTCATACTCACAAATATACCACTGGATCATTCATCTCCAAACTAAGTGCCATTTTAGTACACCCACTGTTTCTATTATTAATATGTCAGTCTCTATAATCGCTGTTTTTTCCCCTGTACATCCACGTCAGGGTAACTTTTTACTCTTTGTATTCCCCCTCTCAGCTCCCCTCTCTCCGTGAGTGGTTCGCTCCTCGCTCCAGCTGATCGGCCCAGGATCCCCGGTGCTTCTGTCCGTCGTCGCGTTTGACGGCTCGGGCGTCTTAACGTCGACCGAAAACTGTTCTAATTTTACGGAGTCAGTGGCCGCTCGTGTCGGCAAGCCGTTCATCTTTCACCGGAACCCTTACGGATTATTTCGTCCGGTTATTGACTGTGTATCTGTCAAAGCCAGGGGGATCTAAAAGGCAAACAGCGAGGCCCTCACTCCATCCACGGATTCACCTGCTACGCGGAGAGAGACCGACACGGGAGACCGACATGGGGGACACGGGGAGCGAGGGCAGCAAGCCCCCGAGTAACGTTAACGTTATACCCCCGCGCTGCCCCTGTGGCTTTTGGGGGTAAGCCAAAAAAAACCAACCCAAAACTAAACCCAACATCCTCGTTGTTTCTGCTTTGTAAAACGCTTTCTCTCTCCGGCGACGGCTAGCAGAGTCGGTAGCCACTAGCATTAGCAGCTCAAACAGGGATGAGCTGCTTCTCTTGTTATTACCCCCTCCCCATTGTTTTGTAGCATTAGCCGCTTGCTAACTCCCGTTGGCCTCGTTAACCCTCCCCCGTACCGGGAGGAAAGCAGGGTCGAGGTGCGGGATAAAACCCTCCAGGTAGCGTGGCAGGTGCGACAGCGAGTGTTTAAAACAGGGGAGCTAATGTGTTAAGTTCATACAGTAAGGCAGCTGGTTAAGAGATCTCTCAGCGAGCAGCTCCTTCACCAGCCGATCAATGCTGAGCACCAGATACGCTGCTCAGACTGAGCGCACGTTGACACAACATGTTTGTTTTTTTGTTTATTTTCTCAGCACATTGATCCCAATGAGATCATTGTATTTGTGATTGTGTTGGCGAAGGCCAAATAACTTTGTCCAGCCCAGCAAAGCCATACGAGTACCCCCCCCCCCCCACCCCCTCCCCATTTGATGGCATTTAGCATACCTTTAACTCGAGTTATGTACCAAAAATACAGAAAATCTATACATAAAGTTACCTGAAAGACTCAAAATAAAAAACCTATCTCGATTCTCCTGTCTGCATTTGTTTAATTTTAGTTTGATTTTGTATTTATTTGAGGATAGTTTTGGATTATATGTAATTACAATTAAAAATAAAACAATATTTAGAATAAAAAAAAATATATTTCCCAATATTAAGTAGTTTACATATTTTACGACTGGATTACATCATTATTTGCACTTTAACTTTAATTGTGCGTGAACATTTTTAGTTTATATGTTATGGGTTTGAAAATATTTGACAAAACACCAAAAACTGCTAGCTTTAAAACCTTAATTTTTCTTTTGTCCATCATTACGACAAAACCACATTTGGTCTTTAAAGTGCACAATTCACTCATTCGGTGTAGCTATTATGTATATTATTATTTTCGGGGCAGTCATTGCCTGGAGGTTACAGAAGAGAGTTTAACTTCAGAGACCTGTGGGTTCAAATCCCACTGTCTGCCTGAGTGCCTCCTTTGGCACCATGCCTCAGCAGCCCACTGCTACCAGCATGGCGAGACACGGTTAACTATGGATATGGAAGTAAATTCACAAGTATGCTTATTCTTGCTTGATTAATTTTTTTCCCCCCATTGTGATAAGCTTGGAAACAATATAGTACAATTAACACAAAGTGACTATTTTCTCTGAAGCAAACATGTTATTGGTATTATCCTGGGCTAAAAATATTCTAGCAGGTTCCTTATGTGACTTTTTGCACCACATTTTCATCCTTTTCAAGATCATGGCATTCAATTACACATTTTCACATTAACTTCAAGACACACATCTAATAATTAGCTTCTTGAAGATCTTTCAGTATCCTGCTGTGGCATCAGACACCATTTTGTTTTGGTTTTGTTTTGGCTTTATGGGGTGTAGTGTCATACAGTATTTGTAATTTGACCAAAATTGATTCTAGATGAAAGTTGGACATATTGATGTCTGAGCTCTTTGGTATGTTGGATTGATCATTGGTTTTGTTAGTCATGTACTGGGCGAAATGTAAGCTGACATTGATCACAGTGTGCATCAGTAACCACAGCAATATGAGTGCAGGATATGGTTCCCAGTCTGATATGTTGTCCACCCTTTTAGATCTTCTGTCTTTACACGGATGAGTTGCTTTAGAAATGCTTCAGGTGGAAGTAATACGGTTTCAAGGACACACACAAGACAAGTTGTCTCCTGATTTTCAGGTTCTCGCAGCCACAGCCAAAAATCAAGCATCCTTGAAATGTGAAGGTCAAGCTGAACTTTCCTTCTGTCCCCAAAAATGATCAAGTGGCCACACAGAGTGAAAGTATCCCACTGAAATGTGCCTCTTGATCACCCATCAATATATGTGCAGCTAAGAAAATGTTAATAGATTCAGGGGGAAAAAAGACTTCTCCACTCCATATTCTCCAGTCATATTCTTAAACATTTATCACAACATTTTTGTGCCACTCAAACTGAATCACCAAGCTGACCAACCTCCTTTTCCTGTCTCTTCTAATCAGATATTCTCATTAGTGACAGCAGTGGGCCAACTTTGAGATAGAAAAGTTGGGCGTACTCTTCTCACACTCCACTCAGCATAGCAATGCTGGAGTCTTCTCTGCATGTTATTTTCTCACCCTTCCTCATTCCTTTTTTTCCCCCCATAATTAATCCGTGGGTTTACCTCTGTTTTGAAAGGCAATAACGGGATGTGACTTGCTGTTTACTTGGTGTTGGTTTCCTCCCTCCCTGTGTCTCATTGACTTTCTTCAACTCCTCGCTTCTTCTTTTCAAACCCAAAATGACACGCTACAAGACTGACAGACAACCCTTAGGTTGACTGCAGCTGACCCTACATCTAGAAATGGGGGCAAAGGTGTGCAACGATGCGCCCCAAATAAATAGGACGTGACTGATCATAGCGACCATCACGCTTGATGCACAGACAGTAATGGCAAGGGCTGGAGAGGAAATGAGAGAAGCTTTCTCCGTGGAAAGCCAGAGCCATCTGTTGTGAAAGCGCTGTGCCACCAAATCAGCAAGGTGTCGGTGATCAACCCCATCACAACAATTTGATATCAAAGATCTTTATTTGTGCTCAGGAAATACAACGAAGCATATGGAAACGTTTGGAATAGCCCATTAAAACTGTGACTTAATGTAAAGAGCTGTTGCTGTTTCTAAACAGAGGAAATTGTTAATTATTTTCATTTCAGCAGCTATTTTGGGGACAATGATCACAGCAGTTTAATTGTTTGTCATCTTGACCGTAGAAGTGTTGTAATTGCTGTGTTCCAGCAGTTTGCAAATTGAGCCTATTTGTTTTATTATGTCAGGTTTTAAATACTTGCGTCTATCCTAATGCTATTGACAGAATCTGGCATTTGTGCTTCTCATAACCAGAACGAGACCATTTCTGATATATAGAAAATTTCCAAGCTACCGAAATGCAGAGGAATCAAATTCTTCCAGCAACGTTCCTCTCTGGGGGTTTGTAAAGAGGTCAAATTTATGACATTTATTAATGCAGGTCAAAACAGTATCGAGCAATTTGTTGACCACAAGGGACAGAAATTGGTCAAATCAGAGTTTTAATAACGTCTATATTTTGAACAAACATAGAGGTATGCACACCTCAAAAAAATCAGCTTGCCCAGTTGAAAGAAAAGCTATGTTGTAAGGTAGCACTTGTCTACCTTTGGAAATGCAGCCATTACACAGGAACTTTGAACCTGGCTCTATCAGTTCTTTAATTCTTCCATCCATCAGCTACTACTGCTTTATAAAAGTTGGACTTGATAGAAGAGATCCCAGCTGACTGGGTGAATGCGAGGTGCACTCTGGTCAGGCCACCGGTCCATCACAGGGCAAACACAACACAAAGAGACAAGAGACGGTCATGTCAGACTCGCGAACAACCACAAATACATATTTTGGACTGTGGGAAGAATCCAGAACACCCAGAGACAACCCACAGAGAACAAGCTGTAGTTTGGCCGACCATTGCCCGGGAACAATACGCAGACTACACTTGTGTTTGTTCACCAGCCAGCAGTGTAGAATGTGTTCTTGTCGTTTTGTTACAGGAATATTTTCAGTTGAGTGAACATGTTTGCTTGTTTGAGACTCTTTGCAATTTCACTGTTTACTGAATGAAAATGTGACACTTGGATGATTAGATTATAAAAGTCGTTCAATGCATTTGATGAATGTATATGGTTTGGACTATAACTTTTGTTTTGCCCTCTGAATATCTTCAATTAATTGTGAGTTACTGAAGCTCAAAACAGAAGTCACAATTGAGTACATTTATCCCTTTATTTAGACCACTGCGTATGCCTGGACAGTCTCATGCTGAAGCATTCTGGGATCCTCTGAATGATTTAAAACTAAGGCCTGATTCTCAATCCTCCTTGAATTTTTCCTTACCAAGCACCCAAATGAAAAATGAAGTCTCGCCCTGCGACTCGGGGCCATTGAAACACGTTGTTACATTATTTTTGTGCTGTGTGAGAAAGCACTCACACACTCTGGCATCTGCATATTATTATTGTTGGGTGTTTTTTTAAGCTTATGTGAACATTAGACAAATTAAATTGGATTTAAGTAACACTTGTCTTTCCTCTCTTCTCCCCAGGTCGAGCAAAACCAAGAATCTCTGCTCAAAATGCTTTGCAGGTAAATGAACATTGTGCTCTGTGTTTTGGTGGTGGGAGGGTCGAGGATTTGCTCCACTGTATCTCCTGACAAAAAGTCGAGAAAGACGTCAGCGGAGGTCAACTCTGGGATAAGAACGAGTGCTTGTTTCACCTTGAACTCTTTATTCCAGAGATTGTTATGGAATTCTTAAAAGCATAGCTTGCTCAAGCTTATTGTATGCCGTTATTGTATCCACCTGCAATTTACCTTAGTGACTGCTTATTAAAACAATCCAACTTAATGCCATTTGTTACCAATAAACTAACAATAGTAAAAACATTGCTTCAGCTCCACATCTCATGAACGTCCTTCCATGCACAGAGCAATCTTCCTTATTTATACATTCAATTTTGCCTAATTTTATGTATCAGTCTTTCTTTTTGAGCTGCTGAAGAAATTATTCCGTCTTGATTGCTTTTTCTCTTTGCTAAAATTTGGTATGAATCCATCTTCCTGTCTCACTCGGACTACAATCTGTCCAAATAAGTGTGATAAATTTGAAGAGGAAGCTCTGCTTCTTTTGGCTGCTCCCTTCAGAGGTGGCCATAGTGCATCCTCTGCCCCTATCTCACAGTACCCGCTGCCTCCCAACTATCTCGATGTCCTCCTTCACCACGTCCATAAATCTTCTTTTATGTCTCCCTCTTCTCCTGCCTGGCAGCGCCATCTCCATCATACTTTATCCAATATATCCTCTATCTCTCAGCACATGTCCAAACCATCTCCACTTGGCCTCCAGGTTCATTTTGACTTTACCCATCCCTCTGATCTGTTCATCTTTAATTTTATACATCCTGACCTCCCTGTTTTCATAAAAATTCAAAAATACTCCTCTGGAGCACTATTATCATTAAAAAAAAAAAAAAAAAAAAAAAAAATGCACTTCTATGCCACACTTCTTTGAGCTGCCACACGTTGGCTTCATGTACTAGAAACAATGATGGATCCATTAAGATATATATATACACTTTAAAATGTGGTGTGGCTTTTTTTCCCCCAGATATTCAGAAGAAGCAGCCAAATGATGATTGTGCTCCAAAGTCCTCTCCGAGCTCCAGCAGCAGTCAAGCAGACATCTTCTGTAATGAAACAAACAGCAGCATTAGTCAGATGTCAATGCCTAATGCATCAGAAGACCCTTTGCCTGCAGAGACTGGAGGGACATCTGTACCTGTTCAAGACGGTAAGACGGTGAAGCATGAAGGGTGGAGCGAAGAGTATTCCCCACTTATAAATGTAGAACTGGCAGAAAGTAATATGGTGTGCAATCTAGTGCTTACTGTACATGTTAAAATGTACATTTGTGATTGTTGTCAAAACTAGACACTTTTCGTGAAGTGCTTCTTACCATTGAAGTTTGCTACAAGCGTTTGCCAGCTGAAGCAGCAGCTGCAGTGCCCCTGCCAGGGCTATATTTGTCCTCATGGCACAGATAGAGAGAATGATCGGAAAGGGTATCTGTTCAGAAGTGAAGGTTTTAAGAGGACACCTACAATTGCCAGGGCATCAGTCATTGCTGGAAAGTGACAAGGTTATTTTTAGAGGTTGACTGAGGACAGGACAATAGAGTGGCCACCAAATGCATGTGGATACATGGATAAAACAAGCTTTCAGACTGACCTGATCCAACAGGGAATTTACTAAAATACTGAAGTGCATGATTGTCCATGCTTTGGCTGACTTTAAAAAAAAAAAAATTTTTATTCTAAGGTCGCACATCTATGGACTTTTAACTCAAACTGAACTCATGTTTACTTACTGATGTACCACTAGTTATCACAAATGCATGTCCATTCAAAGTATGACGAGACAAATAAGACAGCTGCTACATTATACAGGCTTTTTTTTTTTTTTATATGGTGAGCTTTGCTAAATTATCAGATCAACTTAATGCCAGCAAAGATCATCTTACTGCAGCAAGTATTCACCAGTATGGTTTTATCTAAATCTCTATTACAAATGATAAATTTCCGGACTATAAGTTGCTACATTTTTCACACGCTTTGAACGCTGCGGGTTAAATGACAACACAGCTCATCAGCTATCAGTTTTTACGGGTTCACGAACTTCATGCCACCGATACATGGGCGATGCGTTCAAGTACATCACGTAACTCTGAACTGCTGCGCTCCATGGCTACGCTCTGTGGCAGACCATTTGTTCTCAGGAAAATCTTCCACCTAAAAATCACAATCAGCAAAAAAACCGATAAAAGTACTTTATCAACAAAGATAAAATCCTCAGTGTTTGTGTATTTGTCAAGTGATTCTCTTGCTTTATCCCCCCCCCCCCCCCCCCCCCCCCCCTCTCCTCAGCCCCACTACAGAATCCCTGTTTAAAACTTGGTCAAAAAAAAGCAACAACAAACAAACAAAAAAAAGACCCGTAGTGAAATTCATGCCATGTTACAAAGTGGACACCTGCGGCTTATTGCGACCTATATGTGCAATTCTTTTTTCTTTTTAAATTTGGTGGGTGTGGCTTATTTATATTCAAGTGCGCACAATAGTCCGGACATTAAGATATAGAAATGTTTTACCATATTCAGGGTCGTAGTATTTAAAAAAAAAATTATAAAGTTCTCTAATGTTTTTATTACTCACTCTCCACTAAATTTTAAAACAATATCAGGAACAGGTGATTCATATAACACATTTAGTACAACTGTAATGTTTTGTTTTTTTCCCCCACAACCAGCCAGCCGTTGCCGGGCTGGCTTTAGAGTGGACACTGTGGGCTCCTCTTCACTGATATCTATCATGGTTGCTGCGTAGAGAAGAGAAAAAAAAATCACAGTATGATAAAGGATTTGTCACACTCTTGTCATGGTCTTTTCATCCTGCTACCCTGTGAAATATGGTACCTGTTTGGTAGCAGAGAGTCAGATTTTCACAATTCTAATCTCCGGGTGTTTCAGGATGACCAAGTACATCAATTCAACAAGATTTTCTTTCCAGCTGAATGGTTTCTACATTAATTTCTACATTACACAATACTACGGTTGTGAGTGCAGATTGTTTGTAGGTCCTTGCCTTGTTTTGGCGTTTTGTACAATTTAAACTCGTCTTCACTTATTTTAGATATTTAATATTTTTAGAGGAATACTATCTTGTAATGGAAACTACGGTCTTTCCACATTCTGTTTTATCATTGTCCTCTCTCATGTCCCCGCTTCCTTTCCTTTATTTTGCTGACCTCATCCGTCTTTTTTTCCAGGAGCATCTGGTACAGACAACGTCTTGAGCTCACTATCCACTCCCACAAAACGTTCATTTGAGTCAGGTATGTCTCAGCTGTCCTTCTTCAAGGTCTGTTGTGTGTTCTGCATTGCCGGCTTGTCATGCTCACTTAAAAGAGAACATACAAGCAGTCACGGGGCTGAATTGATCCTTAATGGTGAAGTTAATTGTTCTTCAAGGGAAACCAGTTGAGGAAAGGACATTGGCGATCAAGCAGAGCGTGTCTGCTGTAATGTGGGCATGTGAAGGCTGAGCAAATAGACCAAAGATGGCAAATATAAATAGAATCAATGTGAGAAAAACCTTAATGAAGAGAAAACTGTCGCTCTGTGGTTAGCATCATCACATCACGGCAAACAATTGCATTCTATAGATTAAAAAAAAAAAAGGCTTGAATAATGAAAGGGGAACCAGGTCACAGTCACGCTCTCAAGCCGAGCTCAAACATGTGCATGTATGGTGTAGAGCTGGTGTAATTGATTCATTCTGACTGAATGAGAAGTGAAAAATAACTGGAGAGTCTGACCGCGTGTGGATTTTCCTTCATTGTGCGTTCACCCTGAGGTGACACAACCTGTTGCTTGACTTGAGACAAGTGTGGCGCCAGGCACGGCTCGGCAAAAGTGCGTGAACACATTGATCTCTCGTCCAAACGCAGAGGCATCATTTGAGAGGACACCTGCACACTCGGCACCATTTAAACCTTTTGCTGTCAACTGTGCCCCCCAATCCCCCCCCATTTTTTGTTTACATTTAAATGTTTAACAACCATAAACATGACCTGGTTTCAAATGCTTTTCTTGCTTTAAAAAAAATATTTCCTACATACGTACTTATTTTAAATATGATTTTCATGTTTTATAGTTTTTCATTCCATGTCTACTATTTTGATTGTTTTATATATTTTCAAATACATTTGATTTAAAATATATGTATTTCTGACTTGCCCCCACATGAATCACAGCTCTCGGAAAACAAAAGGTGGTTAGAAGCAATAGTTTTCTGTTTTTTTCTTGTTTTTTTTTTAACATGTTATTGCACATACATAGACACAGAAGCAAAAAGAAAGGGATCGATGTAGCAGGCTGGGGGGAATCGGACAGCTAAGCTTGGCCTAGTTCTCAGAGATTTATTGAGCGCTGATCTGCATTTCGGCCGGGCCAGGGGAAAAAGTCTACAGGATTGATGAGAAAAGCCGAGTTGAAATTTTAGCCAACCAGCAGAAGCTCGCCACATACCCCTGCTGTCTTAGAGGCGAGGCTGCATGCAATGTGTTGCAGGAGAGCTATTTAATCTACCTTTATTTTACACAAAAAAGGGGTTTTGTCCCAGTGTGACGACATCCGCTTTCTACCACTAATGGCCCAGACTGAATCCGAGAAAACACTTCATGGTTTGACGTTTTCACTTCAAATTCTTATCAAAGCTGGAGCAGAGGCATTTATCCCTACTAAAAATGTATGTGCGTACACAAGGTGGCTTGTATACAACAAAAAAAGGTCTAATTTACAAAACCTTTCACATACACCGCCTGAAGTATTTCTATATACATCACAGGCTTCCTGAAAACATTCATTCGTAGATAACCATAATAATTTTGAGGCAGGCCCAAATTCATCCAAAGCACAACAACTTCATGGATTTTACTTGGTGGTCATTGCACCCAGTATATTCACTCTGAATAATGCATGTCAGACTTTCCTGGATTCATCTCCATTCTACACCCGAGCATCATCCGAACATGGTAACAGCTGCAGGGCATTCCACATCTGACCACGACTGTCAGCTCCAGTCTGGCCGCCTCTCTTATCCTATGTTGAGAAATGCGATGGGGGGGGTGGGGGGGGGGGGGTTGTTTGCCAGTTTTGAATGTTAGAATTCAAATGTGGACCGGATGGTGGGAAGTGCAGTCTTTCATCTCCCCCCCGTTTGCGTTGAAGACACTTAACCCTCCATGCTCCCTTTGTGAGCTCATGACATAAGACCATTACAGCTGAAAGTAGTATGCTCCTGTAAAGCTCACGGATAATTTTTTTTTTTCTTTTGTATTGAGCGCTTTTGCGTTGCATTATTTTTGGTCTGACTTGTGCTATATAAATAAAGATTGATTGATTAGATTAAAGTGGTAAAATGTGCCATATATACAGTATATACAGTACAGACCAAAAGTTTGGACACACCTTCTCATTCAAAGAGTTTTCTTTATTTTCATGACTATGAAAATTGTAGATTCACACTGAAGGCATCACAACTATGAATTAACACATGTGGAATTATATACTTAACAAAAAAGTGTGAAACAACTGAAAATATGTCTTATATTCTAGGTTCTTCAAAGTAGCCACCTTTTGCTTTGATTACTGCTTCGCACACTCTTGGCATTCTCTTGATGAGCTTCAAGAGGTCGTCACCTGAAATGGTCTACCAACAGTCTTAAAGGAGTTCCCAGACATGCTTAGCACTTGTTGGCCCTTTTGCCTTCACTCTGCGGTCCATCTCACCCCAAACATCTGGATTGGGTTGAGGTCCGGTGCCTGTGGAGGCCAGGTCATCTGGCGCAGCACCCCATCACTCTCCTTCTTGGTCAAATAGCCCTGACACAGCCTGGAGGTGTGTTTGAAGTCATTGTCCTGTTGAAAAATAAATGATGGTCCAACTAAATGGAAACCGGATGGAATAGCATGCTGCTGCAAGATGCTGTGGCGCCATGTTGGTTCAGTAGGCCTTCAATTTTGAATAAATCCCCAACAGTGTGACCAGCAAAGCCCCCCCACACCATCACACCTCCTCCTCCATGCTTCACGGTGGGAACCAGGCATGTAGAATCCATCGTTCACCTTTTCTGCGTCGCACAAAGACACAGTGATTGGAACCAAAGATCTCCAATCTGGACTCGTCAGACCAAAGCACAGATTTCCACTGGACTAATGTCCATTCCTTGTGTTCTTTAGCCCAAACAAGTCTCTTCTGCTTGTTGCCTGTCCTGAGCAGTGGTTTCCTAGCAGCTATTCTTCCATGAAGGCCTGATTCACACAGTCTGCTCTTAACAGTTGTTCTAGAGACGTGTCTGCTGCTAGAACTCTGTGTGGCATTGACCTGCTCTCTAATCTGAGCTGCTGTTAACCTGCCATTTCTGAGGCTGGTGACTCTGATGAACTTATCCTCCGCAGCAGAGGTGACTCTTGGTCTTCCTTTCCTGGGCCGGTCCTCATGTGAGCCAGTTTCTTTGTAGCATTTGATGGTTTTTGCGACTGCACTTGGAGACACTTTCCCAGTTTTCCCAGTTTTTCGGACTGACTGACCTTCATTTCTTAAAGTAACGATGGCCACTCGTTTTTCTTTAGTTAGCTGCTTTTTTCTTGCCATAATACAAATTCTAACAGTCTATTCAGTGGGACTATCAGCTGTGTGTCCACCTGACTTCTGCACAACACAACTTATGGTCCCAACCCCATTAATAAGGCAAGAAATCCCACTTATTAAACCTGACAGGGCTCACCTGTGAAGTGAGGACGATTTCAGGTGACGACCTCTTGAAGCTCATCAAGAGAATGCAGAGTGTGAAAGCAGTAATCGGAGCAAAAGGTGGCTACTTTGAAGAAACTAGAATATAAGGCGTATTTTCAGTTGTTTTACACTTTTTTGTTATGTACATATTTCCACATGTGTTAATTCATAGTTTTGATGCCTTCAGTGTGAATCTACAATGTCAATAGTCATGAAAATAAAGGAAACTCATTGAATGAGAAGGTGTGTCCAAACTTTTGGTCTGTACTGCATATATATATATATATATATTCAGTCCACGATCAGTACTGTATATGGCGTTTGTCGTTAATAGCCAACACCCCCCCCCCCCCTTCTTTTTTTGTGCTTATGCGTCTAAAGCCTCAGAGTCGGAAAGTGACGTTTCACCGGAGAAGCGAATGAGAGTGGGTGAGGACCAAGAGGGCGAGGAGTCTTCATCGTCATCATTGCCCGCTTCATCGCCATCCTCGTCTCGCAGTGGCTCCAAACAGCGGAGCCGCAAACGTTGCCATCGCTGCCAAACCAAACTGGAGCTGGTACAGCAAGAGCTGGGTTCCTGTCGCTGTGGTATGACCATACACCTCTCTACTTAACATCCATTAAGATCTGTGAGGAGAGACGCACTCACAGACTCACTCGCATGCTCGAGGAAATGCATCATTTAAACATTAGGTAGGATGTGATTATTACTTATGTTGCTTCCAGGCAAACATTGTAATATGTGACTATAGCAGGAGCCTCACAAAAACGCGATTTTGTATGATTTTCTTCCCATTGTTTTTAGAATCTTCCATCCAGCGCGGAGAAGTGTTACTATTACTTGTGCATGTGTTTATGTGTTGACGGAAACGTCGATGACGAGAGTGCTTTTGTGAGCCTTGAGGGACCGATGCAGAAAGTCTGAATGTTTCACATGGCACATAAAACATAAGCCAATTACCACCAACACTAATGCAGTTTAAACCAATACTTGGCTGGCTAATGAACTTGTTTGCATACAAATTAAAGTACTTAAAAAGTCACAGCTCTTCACTGCTTAAAGACCAATCTGCTTAAACCAATGCAATAATTTCTAAATTGGAAATTGACTTGCCTTTTTTTTTTTTTTCCACCAGGCACTGCTTAATGCATGAGCCATCCATCCTTAATAGTCCAATGCTTACTATGAAAACATGCTTTTTACAGGGGAAATGACGGCAATTATAGTGATTTCTAACTCTTGCAGTAATTGCAGATTACGTTGCTAATGGTTCTGCAGAACGCTCCACAGTTTAAAGCCAAGAAGGTCTGATAATGAGTTGAAAGCACGAATGCTTTTCAGATTGTAAATGAGGGAGAAAAGATCATTTCAGCGGGTAATGTGATCCATTGTTGTCACACACGGGGGACTTGCTGTCGCACAGAGCCTCTAATATTCTAAGTGTTAGTATAACACTGAATAAAGGTACATAGTTAGGAGTTGATCAAGTGCTCTACGTTTTCATTACGACCCAACAAAAACTATACCTATTCGCATCCACCTTGCTCAGATGTTCTGATTGAAGGTCACCTTTCCAACCACAAGTACAGTATTTTGAATCTTTGTTATGAATGTGCCTGTACGGCCATTGTTTTACTTTGTTCCAACTCAGAAGGATCAACCAGTGGATGTGAGCAGACTTGGGTCGCAAGGCCAAAGTTAATGATGTTGTGGGCTTAATGACCTCACTCGAAAATCAGAAAATAAGCTGTAACAAAGTAAGTAAACTATATTTTGGTTATGTACAGCACAATATAATGACCACTGGGCTGTAATGTGTTTGCCCTTGTACAGTAAGTGGCGAGAGCCACTGTTAATAAATGTTGTCACTTCAATAACTGGTATCTCGTTGACTCATCAGTCTTCTGAACCCGAGTCATAGTGGCTGTGTTAGGAGGGGCATCTGCCAGGAGGAAGAGGGGTCAAGGGCATTCCAAGGTCAGGTGGGAGGAGCAGGTTTAACCAGAACTAGTTGAGGAAAGAGGAATAAACTGTGGACACTGGTGGTATTACAAGACTATTTGAAGAGCAAACATCTGAGTGGTTCAGCAGAGTGGCACTGTTGGGAGCACAGGCATGTGTCGAGGTCACATTACGGCAATAAAAAAAAAAAAGACAGCTGTTGAATTCATTGTTTTTAAACTTTCTTTCTTTCATAATTTTTTTTTTTCCATGGAAGTACATTTCATGACTTCATAAAAAATGGTTCTACAGAACTTGTAAAAGATGGGGCCTTCTTATAATCAGTTGTCTGATAATTGGATATGATTAAGGCTTTGTTTTGTACAGCATGTGTGTGTTACCTTTTTCACGAAAAGTCTCAAGTCTCAATGAATCATCCAAATCATTCCTATTGATGTCTGAAAAATAATTTCATTCACCTTTTAGGTTAAAAAGAACTGTTCGACAGTGAGATTTGTTTTAAAAAAAAAGTGGTAAAGTGGTGTTCTCTGATAAGGAGTTTTGCGTTTCATGTTGCGCACCGTCCCCTCCATCTGCGCACTGTGATCGTATAGGTTTTAATTGCATGGCAACCAGATGTCAAACTGGGCTTTTAATCACCACTTATTGAACGCCAGTCGTGTTATTATGTGTAGTAATGAATGAATTTGAGACGATGAGGGCTAACGAGCTTCTCTGAGCCTAACGAGCCTCCAACAGAGGCAAGGTCTTTTGTTAGAAGTGCTTCAGTGCAGACAGAGAGTCAGTGAGAGAGATGAGTCGTCTGCTGAAAGGAGTCAAAAGAGGAGGCTATCTAACAGAATGCTACAAAAGGCCTCTATAAAGCCGCCACTGCACATATCGGCCCTTTTTAGCTGTTTAGTTATGTTATTTTTTGATTTTTTTTTAATAACTTTTTTTTGGCATCAAAAGATATTATCACCTACTGTGTGAATTAAAAAAAACAAACCAAAACAAACAAAAACAGTTTGTATCCTGTTACCCTTCTTTACAAGTAAAGTGAACCACAAATCATTGCGTTAATTGTTTTTTTATTTTTGTTTTGTTTTTTATGTTATGCATTAGCCATTATCTTAACTGGCTGCAGTGAATATAGATTGGACCCAGCAGGTTAATGACTCTGTCTCCCTCCGGCCCTGCAGGTTACGTCTTCTGTATGCTCCACCGTCTTCCTGAGCAACACGAGTGTCTGTTTGACCACCTGGGTCGCGGGCGTCAGGAGGCCGTGCTCAAGATGGTGAAGCTCGACCGCAAGGTGGGCCGCTCATGCCAGCGCATCGGGGAGGAGTGCTCTTGAGCTGCCGCCCCACTTTCCAGAAGAATCTCTGTGTTCAGATGGCGTCTCAGCACCAACAGGGATATGATTTTTTTTTTTTTGTCAATTTGATTTTTCAAGATTTTTGTGGGTTTTTTGGATACAAATCTTTGCCCTTTTCGTTTTAACTTATGCTAAAATTCCACTATTACCCACATCCTGGGCGTTTTCTGCTTCTGTTGGCTTGATCATATCCCTACTGCTAAGATGCCTTTTGCCGGGGGGGAAGAAAGAGCAAACCCAGGAATTATGGAACAATAAAGAGCAAAGGAAATACTCGATTTCTTCACTTTTTTTGCAAGCTCTTGATTACACAGGTCCGAATGGAGTAAGAATGAATAATAGCGACAAAAAGGAAAAATGCAACGCTTTATACAAATGTTTGTCTTGGAAGCCAGACTATACTCTTTACCTCAGAAAAGAAAAGGAAAAAAAAAAAAAATCATAAGAATGATTATGTGAAGGATAAGAATGAAACACTTATCCTTCATCTCCACTTGGGCTTTGGCGCTGTTTATAGACTGTGCTCCTTACCTCAGAATCAGAGCAGAGCTGCTTTGTACTCTGCGCCAAGCATGGACTTTGTGAAGCAAACAAGCTAGCCAGCCTCTGTTGAAGTCAGTGTCTTACCCCCAGGCCGTCCAACACTGATAATCCTAAACCTTTAGAAACACAAATAAACACCTGTTAA
The DNA here is from genome assembly GCF_963422515.1 of Blennius ocellaris. Taxonomy (NCBI): domain Eukaryota; kingdom Metazoa; phylum Chordata; class Actinopteri; order Blenniiformes; family Blenniidae; genus Blennius; species Blennius ocellaris. The sequence continues at coordinate 18,295,421 of NC_137650.1, read as the reverse complement.
TCATCCACCTCAGGATATCGGAGCTCGAGCTCTTCTCCTTCTCTGCGTCCTCCCACCAACTTGGATCCCTCTCTTCTGCTCTACGGGACACTATTGACTCCATTTTCTTTAAGATTGTCGTGAAGATATTTCTGGCTGTGTACGTTAATATTCAGATTTCTGCAGTGTGCCGAGCGCAGACGCACAAGTTGGTGGTGAAAACAGTGATGTGGTTGTCCTCGGATTACACACAGACTCGTCTTCAATGTTGGGATCTGACTGAAGAAGGCTTGCATTGTTGCATATTTTCTCTGTCTTCCTCTTTTTTGCCTGTCTTTATCTCCTTATTCTCTACAAACCTTCCACATGATGACATTTCCTCTTCACCCCCTCAGTCTAATTCAGTGTGGCTTTTGTGAGCTGGATGTAGACAAACATCAGGAAAACATTCACTGGACTTGAGGGCCGGCGTGCTTTTGATTTTGTGACTGGACCTGGAAAGCCTGTGTTGTCATACAGCACTGCACTTTCCTGCAAATACACACAGTCTGACTCTTGTGTTATTCCATGTGTTCAGCTGTCGTTCACACTGAGCACAAACAGGTCAAATCAGACATTGCTGTACACTTTGAGTTTGGACTGAAGCTGTAATAGCAAACTCAGAGGCTCCTGTTCAGGATTGTGATAGCTGTTCAGGCTCTCATAATGTTTTAGACATTTACTTCAATGATCCACATTTTAAAGTAAATGTTGGTGCCAGCTTTGAATCAACTCGATGTCTTTAGGGTTTCTTTCTTTTCTTCTTTCCCCAACATTATAATAACCCTGACAACATGCTTTGATTTCCACATAGCATGATGAGGCCACATGCATTTTTCTCCTCTTTCCTTTCACTTTACTTTTCTCATCTTTCCTTGTATTGATTGCTCTATTTCTTGCCCTCTGTCTCGCTTCCTCCCTCTTTGTTGTTATACTTTAGATGAGGGAATAAGGCTGGGGTGAGCAGAGTGCTGAAAGTCGAAATCAGCAGATAATTACCTTGAAGCATTTTCCTGATGGACTGTGGAAGGACTGAACAGAAAATGCATAATGAATGAATATTGTGTATCTTAAAGAAACCTTATTTAACCTCTTTTGTGTTTCAGACTTACTTACAATTAAGTGGAGAGCTGCGTTTTTGGTTGTAATGTGGTTGGAGAAATGGGACGCTGAATGTGGGAAATTCTATATTTTTGTTTCTCTTGCTTTTTGTTTTGCTTCCCCTTTGCAAGTTTTTGTTTCTTTTACTGAGAAAGAATAAACTGGATTAGAAAAAGTGCGAACATCTCTTTTGTATTTCATGACACGATGGATGAAAAGAAGCTTTTCGACAGCTTCGCAATCCCAATATTTTTCTTCTATCAAAGTTCTAAGAACGAAAGAATGCATGAAGTCAATGACGGCTCAAGCTCTTGGTGACAACTCAGTGGTTTATTTTATGTTAGCCAGAGATTCTTCCTTTCAGAGGACCATATTATTGTTCAAGGCTTGATCTGGGGACACTTATTCAAGCCGTCATGTCACTATTGCAGATTTTCTTTGCATTCTGAACAACAAACCAACCAAATGAAGAGCCAAAAAGTCAAAGGACTCGTCACCACCACTGACCGTACAACAGTGGGGGTCTTTTAGGGTGGATTTCACACTTGAAGGAATTCTGTATATATTATTGTTGTATGCGTTTCGAATAAATGAATACAAGAGTTGAGGCTGCAACATATTACTGAGTCACAACCTGTCAGTTATGCAGCAATATCAATATTTTTTTTTTTTACAATTCAGAAAACTGCTATAAATCCTCCCATTTACTTACCAAATGAGAGTGCATTGGTGTGTGTCAACATTTCTGCTAGTTAAAGAAAGTTTGACTATAAAATGCCTGGCATATTGGTGTTATGGCTATTTGCCTGTTCTTTTCTCATGCAGTCCAAAAACACAATTTTCTCCTTTTGCATGCTTGAGTGTCCAAAAACATGCATTTGAGGTTAATTGGTGCCCCCAAACTATCTATATTCACCCTGTGATGGACTGAAGACTTGACCTGGGCTGTTCGGCCGTTGCTCATAGTCAGCTGGGATCAGCTCCAGCACCCTGAATTAAATAAAGCGGTATAGAAGATGGATAGATCGAAACATGTAGCTATGATCAAAACCCATCTTCAAAAGATGAAGTCGGTCAGCCATCAGTCTGAGAGTTATGTTATCCTCCCCCCTCATCCAAACTGAGCCAAAAATATAAAAGTCAGCACATAAAAGTGAGTTAGAGGAGAGAAGTGTCTATACCCTCTCAGGTAGCTGGAACTTCAAACAGACCTACAGTGGATAACAGACAGCCTTTAGATTTCTTAAAACGCCCTGTTGTGTTTCTGTACGGTTCACATGTACTCTCTTGTCACTTTGTCAGATTTGGGGTCCGACCCCAAATCTGACAAAGTGACAGAGAAGATTTCTATTACTTTTAACACCTTAATATGAGCTTGTGTGTGTGTTTTAATTAAAAAAATGACCTTAACATATTGAACTTGCTAAATGATTCAGCTGAGACTCGGTATTATATGTACTGAAGTGAGTCACATGCTGACACACAATGTCTGCAGAGACCCTTCAATGTAGAGATTTAGACTTTTACCAACACCGTCGCATTCATTTTGGTTAAGAAATGCATATTCTTCAGCTTTGTATTCTTTACCATTTAGCTGGGGTGTATTGCTTTTATTTGTAATCTTTTAAGTCTCCCTTTGGCTTTCCAAAGCCGCCTCTTTTGTTTTGCTTGTCAGTGCCTATGCTTCCCTTTATGTTTTCCGTTGTCTTGATTATATCCTGACACCCAGGATGCAGCGCAGCGCCAGGATTGGGAGGCAACGAGGACCATGAGATCTGTGTTTGCTGGAGGCTGTCTAGTATTAGAGACGGATTTAAAGGATAAGATGTTGTGGCCGGTGGTAAGTAATCTCCTTACAGCTCAACAAACAAGGAAGCCTGTCTTTCTCTCTGCTTTCATTGGCTCCCATCAGCTGTACACACTATTCGTTTGCTAAGTATCGCCTTGTTGAATGCTCTGTCCTTTTTAGTTACCTCTCGGTCTCGCCTTTTCTGTCTTGACTACCTCTCTCTCTCTCTCTCTCTCTCTCTCTCTCTCTCTCTCTCTCTCTCTCTCAGGCACACGGCCATTTCCCGTCTAACGAATGAGGAAAGCGCTGACCTGTTTGTTCCAACTTCAAAGAGGAGACACTAGTTTGAGTCAAAGGTTGGAGAAAACTCGGATCTCAGATACACAGTAAATGCAATCGAGGATAACGATGTCCAAAGTGAGCACAGGATCACTTTCACTGCCTGATGCGTCACAGGCGGTTTTCCAGGCAAAGCCGGTCTTATCCGGTGTTAATGGTAAAGCCACTTATTTGTCCTGTTAAATTTGATGAACAGGCGTCAGTGTGAAAGCATGTCTGTAATTACATCTGATATATTGGAAATACTTCAGCACAGACGATGTGTCCTTCTCATTTAGCATGCAAATACATGATAGACACGAAGAACCGATGTCAGGTTAAGTCAATAAATTGTTATACATCCAGGGCAGGTCACCAGTCTCACAGAGCAAACACGGAGAGACACTGATAAAGACACATTTGGGCAATTTAAAGTCACCATATCACCTGAAATAGTGGAGTTCCCAGAGAAAATCTACATATGTATTATTAAAACATACCAACTTCACACAGAAAAGCCCCAGCGTCTCGCTGTGTTATAAACACTGCACGTGAGAATGCACATATCAAAAGCATGTAAAAATACAGAGTAAGGATTTCGGCAAGTTTGACAAGAACCTATTTATAATGGCTATGACTTTGGTCAGGGCTTCTCCAAACCGAAGGTTTTGTCAGCTGTTGTCTGTATCTTTTAAAACTTGTCAGAGTGACCAACAGTGATGGACCTGTAACGGGGTCTTGGGTGACCAAGGCTTATTGACACATGTGAAGAGTGAAGCATGAGATGCTGCTGTAGTTAAAATTGCTGCCAAAATTAAAGCTGCTTCTGATACAAATTCATCAAACTACACAATGTGTTGCAGTTTGTTTGATTTAACGAGCAAAGAAACCCCCAAACTCATACAATAAGCAGCTGATGTAAATAATCGCTATTTCACTTCACTATATTTTACTTGAGATGAAATTGAACCAATATGATATATTAATAAAATAATACTGTTAATTCAATTCAACTTTATTTATATAGCGCCAAATACAACAAAGTCATGTCAGGGCACTTTTACGGAGAAAGCCCAACAAATTCACATGAGCAAGGATAAGCGATTATGGAAAAGAAAGAAATCCAGTTGTTTTTTTTCCTGCAGATCAAGGCTCAGATATGTCTGTTACATTATATAATAAAGTTACATGATACAACTGTTTAATGACATGTGTAGCCTGTGTGTTACTCTAAATAAGAGTTAATCAACAATCAAATTAGAATTGTCTGTCTCGGATGTGAAAAAACCTGAGTATCTCAACCATAATTGTGGTTCCTGTGCAGTTTAAATCGATGCATTTTGAGCCAATTGGTGTATTGAAAACACCATTAGGTGTGAATTCGAGTGTGTGTGTTCAGTGTTTGCCCTGTGATGGACTAGTGACCAGACCAGAACCGGCCTTCTCCTATTGTTAGGTGGGATCGGTTCCAGCACCTATTCACCCTTGGATGGAAGAAGCAGTATAAAACATTTTGGGTTTTTTCTGGGGTTTTTTTGTGGTAAATTCACTATGAGCGTATCCCTGTTGGGCTGCAAAGCAAAAAAAAAAAAAGTTTGCAAATAGCACTTTGAAATCAGACTGTCATTCATTTTTTAGTAGTTGGCAGAGGTTGAAATCCAGGTGAAAGAAGGTGCAATATTTGACTCAAATGAATGGATGAATGTGTAACGTAATCTATGATTCCAACCGTAACAGCGTTGGGAAGGATGCCTGAACTCATCGTTATTTTATCATTGCTTTGAAGATAAATTAAGACCTACTAATATGAGTTAAGGTGAGTTATTAGTATGCATCATATGTTGAGGAATTATTTAATATTCCTCTAGTGTAAGTCCCTGAGACATGTAAGGTGTATCACCCCCGATACCATTGCTAATGACATTCATTACCACCAAAACCAGATTCAACCAGCAGAACCTTCAAGCTTCAAACCAGCATACTGGTGGCATTTGGTCGGCTTTCACAGGAAATTAGCAGCTGCAGTGGAAGAGTCAATCCCAATATAGCTATTACTGTCTGCTGAACATCTTTTTTTCAACCTGACCTTTAAGGGAGAAGCTGACTGCACACTTCTCTTCTGTCGCTCGCTGGCTTCAACTGAGTGAGGTGAAGAGTGAGTGGGTGACAATTTAATGAAGAATTTCCAAGCAATTTAGAAGTCCGTAATGCAGCGAGAGCCGCGACAAACGATGGCAAGCCAGAGCAGTCCTCACATAGAAGTGTTGCATTTTGAATTTCACAGATGCCCTATTCATATTTGATAAACACGACAATGTGAAACCATAAATAAATTAATACAGCAGATTTGTTGTTAATTTAGTGTGTACCACCCTACCGACTGCTGAAAATGGGAAAAAAAAAAAAAAAAAACTTGGTAAAACCTTCAGTTGTTCCATTATGCGCAGCAGGAGTCTGGCAAACTGTGTCAATTAATTTGTGTTAGTGTCACTTGTGGTCTAAGACTAAAAGTTTGAAGGCTACATTAGTCACTACTTGCATAAGTCACAGGAGGGGACAGGGGCAGCCTTGTTTTGACAAGAAGGGAGAGGAGTGATGCTGACGGAGTGCTTTTGAATGGTAAACCACTGACATAGACCACTTTTCAGTGACTGTTGCAACTTGATGGCTTCCATATCAGTGTGCAATTTTAATGCCAGTGAGACATTTTTATGTTATACTGCTGTAATTAATAATATGTTTAGTATCCCTTTCCTTGACATTTCTGACCAAAGAAATGCTTTTAAAATCACCGAAAATGTAGATTAGCGTTTGTTGTGTTTTGTTAAATGCTTGTGATTATGCCAAACAAGGCTGTAATTTGCCCAACTAATGCAGTGTCATGAAATGAATCGTATAGAAAACCTTCAACCTAATATATACTTTGCATTTTTGATTAGAGAGTAAACTGCACAAGCTCGATCACAACACAAGCAGGAGCACCAGCATCACAACATAATAAAAGGTACGGTTGTATGAACACGTATGATTACCTTCATCTTCAATTAACACATTTGCAAGGTGTTTAGTTTGATCACACTTATTGACTGGGCAGATTGGCAACAAACCAAAGCAAATTCGTTCAGATAATTGCGGATTGATTTCAAGACTTTGACTGAAGACTTTGCAATAAGCTCTGTGGGATTTTCTCTGCTCAACATCTGCTTTTCAGGTTTGCTCTGTCATATTGGCTTCGCATTATTGCTATTAAGCATTCTCTTTTCCGCCAAAAGCAGACATTGACTCTGAGATCAGCCAATGGCTTTAAATGTGCCGACAGAGACAGTCTTACCCAAGTACCCAAAGAGAAATGATTGTGCTGTGAATTTTACTCTCCACCCTGCTGGAAGAGGATAAGTTGAGAGTCATCTACAGCAGGTACATGTGTGTCCTGGAAGACCATTAATAATACAGCTGAAAAAGTTTTTTCAAGCTTTCACAGGAAGACTTTTGCTCTGTTATGGTTCAACAACAACCAACCACCTTTCCATTGTTTGCACTCCTACACCAAAGCACATGGATAACACTTTGGTCTTCTCAGACCCACAAATGGAGATCATCACAGAAAAGACAATGGTGTTTCCCACAACTGACCACAAATGATATCACACCACAGATGTAACCAAAACCTTTTCATGTTGTTTTTTCATTTAGTTTTTGACTTGTTCATGTCTATTCTCCCCATGGTCACCCTCATAAATCTTGATTTTAGATCTTTATTGATCTTTATGTTTATAGGTCATTCATTCTTTTGCATGTCTGTTTTTTTCATTCCAGACAGAAAGCAGAATAAGATGGCATCTACTACCTGGCCCCTAAAAGTGTGGTCATCATATGTGATGTGCCACCTCAAAGTCACTGTTATGGGACTGCTTTGCTTCTCAGTCCTGCTCAACTGCAAGCAAACTGGTGGTAAGTTTGAATTTTCATCCCTCTGTCTCTCTCTGTTTCTTCGGCCGGAAGACCGAAAGCGTGGAAGTTTGCGTCATTCCACCTTTTCCTCGTGCTGTGTGGAAAACCCACCAGGAACCTTTCTACTCAAAAAGCCCCCCCCCCAAAAAAGACAAAAATACAAAACAAACATACTTGCATTTCCTCCGAGAATCAAAGATTTCTGCTCAAAGAGATGTGGCATATGGCAGATCATCTTTGTCCTATTTTAAATATTATTTTCAGTTTACACATTTCCACAGGCAGAGGGACACACGAGTCAACCACGTAGGTAAAATATAACCACCGAAGTAAAATGTTAACATTGGATAACAAATTGTGTTTTATTGATGTGTTAATCACAAAATCTCTCTCTCTCTCTCTCTCTCTCTCTCTCTCTCTCTCTCTCTCTCTCTCTCTCTCTCTCTCTCTCTCTCTCTCTCTCTCTCTCTCTCTCTCTCTCCCCCTCTCTCTGTGGCCCCCTCTTTCACCCAGCTCTCGTCTCTTCCTTGGCAGGGGTGGAAACAAAATGATTGACAATGCTGGAGTACACCACCAGTCTATCTATTGCCATGGTGGTTCAGGGGTTCAACCACATGCCTCAGATCAAAGGTTTACAAATCTTGTTGGGGCAAGGCTCTGAACTTATTTTTGAAGAGCTTACCAAGTGAAAATGACTCGATGGGGCGCGTTGACAGAGCAGCAAACCTTGAAATGTTATTAGCTCTTATGAACATCAGTGTACTCTGTAACTATAATGGATCAAGAGTGTGGGTATGACGAATCGTTCTCTGCTGCGAGTAAAGTAAAGCAGTGCTGATTCAGTATTTGGAGAACACCTTGCTGTGAGGTTCTGGCAGGGCAGATATACAGCCATCCTGCTGTTTGCTGATTCTGACACAAGAATCCACATTCAACATCTTCAGAGAGCATGACAGACATTGGAAGTGAATGTGTGGCAGTGCAAACAGAAGTGCATCCAACGTTGGAAGACTCAATATTACTGGATGTCTCAAAAATAAGACTTGGGAAGGTAACTAAGTCAGTGACTGAAATATCTGATACTTGGCCATCTTTTCTTTTGAAATATGTATTTTTACTTTTATCACAACAGCAGCTATTTTAATCACGTTTTGCATTTGAACAAAAATATGGTTCATTTGTTTTAATGACCAGAAAATCTTTGGCTGACATTGGCCAGCATTAGAAAGTAATAAGTTATCATAACACAACCACTCATGACAGGAACCGCAGAAATCTGGATGCTACTTCAACCTAATAGTGCAGTTACAATTACTGACATTTGTAAGCTTGATTACTGCCGTCGTAGAGATGTTGTCATCCTGGTCCCGTCAGCTTTGAGCTTCACTTACCATTCCAGGAGCTTCCCGCTGCTGTCGACACATTGTTTATCTCGGTTGTCGTTCAGTCGATAATTTGTAACTTTAAAAAACAGGAAACAGGTGCCAGGCTCAGTTCTGCATGACTTCTAAAAACTTGATCCATTCATGGAAACGCTTTCCAGGAGAATATTTTTTACTTTGATCACAAATGATTAACTCACTATAACCCCCAAAAAGTAGTTATGTAGTAAGCTTTAATCTTGAGGGCTGCAGTGGCTCATTTGGTAGAGCGGGATGTGGTCCAATGGCAAGGTTGGAGTTCAGTCCCAATCCATATGTTGAAGTGCCTTTGAGCACAAAATTGAACCCCCGGTTTCACTCCCATGGGAGATTGAGCAACTTGCATTACTGTGTGTGAGTGGGTGAATGTGACTCGCAGTGTCACGTGTTTTAGGATCACTGGAGAAGGGGAAAAAGTGAAGTCCATTCATTTAACAACCTTTATTTGTCCAGGAAAATCTCACTGTGATCAAGAATTTCTTTTCCAAGAAGAGTCCTGGCCAAGAATGGAAGCAACACAAAAACAGCTCCAAAAGAACAGTCGTCCCAGCACAACCCGCACTCTTTTTATCAATAGAAAAATGCCAGATGTCTCTTGTACACAACCTTTTAAAATGGCCTTCAAAGCATTCAAAGAGACCGATTCATTCAGGTTCAAATCCTTCTCAAATTAATTTGAGTCTGACAGAGCAGAAAACAAATGTAAAGTAGTATGTGTTTACTGAACTACACCTACACCGTCTAGGTATTTTAAATGAGATATACATTATGTAAATGTGTTCTCTGTTTATAAAAACTAAAATCTGACGTAATTTATAAGAAGACACTCGCCTGATTTTGACCTAAGCAATGATTTAGTTTTCAACGTATTTGTTAAAATCTTTCCATTTGTGACTCAGTGAGCATTGACAGCTTGTAGAAACACAAAGTTAAACCACACTGGTGATTTGAGGGGTATTATCATTTCCTTTTCTTCAAAAATCTCCAAAATATGAATGATTCAAAGTCACCTGATGCACTTCAGATTCAAGATTATATCACTCTCAAAAGTATGTTCTCTTGGAAGTTTTTTTTTTTAAAGCATGCACATTTTTTTTTTTCCTGCACGTTAAAATGTGCTCCTATCACAGCAGGGTGCTGCCTCTGTCCAGCTGCCACACTGCTCCACTGTTAGCAGCAGTGCAGAGCAGCTGGGGAGGCCGCTCCTTAGATAACACCTGCTGCAGCAAGAGATAATGTTTCTCAGCCACTCGCTCAGCCGTGCGCTTGATACAATCCTGTGACCTTTGATACATTGATGTATGTATGGATGTATGTATAACATTTCTCAAGTGCTGAGAACACCTCCTCCACAGACGGACATACAGTGAGATGCCCTTTATTTGGAAGCTGATATCAAATAAAAGAGTCACTCAGGAGTGTCTGGCTTCTTTTCAAAAGGAAACTGCGAAAGCAACATCTCTCAGCATGGAATTCAAAATAAAGTCAAAGGTACCATGAAAGAAAACAAATACACTTTAATGGCACAAGTGGAGCCTGACCAGAGATCATCTTGAAGAATCATAACAGAATGAAGAAATGCAGTTTTTATTTTTTCAAATTCACACACAAAATAACATTTTGAGCTTTTAAATGTTTTCTTCTTTTATAATTTAATCTGACGAGTCTTACAAATGAAATTATCATCATGAAAATGTTTCAGAGTGCTTTAAATATTTAATATCTTATGTTATGAGGGTAAAAACATCTGACAGAACAGAGCAGAACAGCTGCGTGGCAGCAGACAGCACAGATGTGGGAGTTGAGTGTCTGGACTTCTGTGCAACGTTTCCATCTTCTCCTTCTACCTGTGTGTATTTTCTCCAGGTATTCACGTCTCTTCCACAACTCAGACCGATTGTCGTTGGGGGATAATAATGACTTGAACAAATGACTTGGTGATGAGCTTTGTGTCAGCCCTGGTGTGAACTGTTGACGCTGACATGGGCGCACGCTGCAGCTTGGCCAAGTGTTAACGCGAACAGGCTCCATCACTGTGACCCCGGCTTGGAAAAAGCGGGTAAAAGAAGAGATAGATAGACAGGAAAGTCAGGTCACACAAGTGTATAGATCACGTTCATAAAAAAAAAATCTGTTTTGAGATTAAGTATGCAGTACAACTGAGATCTGCTTATACCCTCTTCTAGTCACATATCATAGCCACAGTGAAGATTAATTTGAAAGTTGATAATGGCTATCTTCCAAACAGTACTAAAAACAAACAAAGAAACAAACACGAATAACCCTCCAGCTGCAGTTTGCTTTAGTCCTGTCGAAATGGAGTTATAATAGTCCAGTTTGGAGAAAATAAGTCTCTGGATTAATTATTTGTATTTTTTTGATTCACTGACAAACTATTGAAATACAGGGGATAATCTAATGTTTATTAGGTTCCTCTGTCACATTGTGTACTGACCTGACACTTGGTCACCCCCTGCCATTCTATGTTACAATTGAACACTGCTTCATGTTGGAGTTTATTGATAGTAAACTAATTCTAGACAAGCTAAAAACTCATTTAAATTGTAGACTGTTGATTTTAGGAATGCAGCCAACTAGTGACTGTGACAGGTGCAAGGTTAGGAAGACTGTGGAGCAGGCCCGGGTTTCATGCCAGATGAATGAGGATGAGAGAAAAGTGCCTTTGGAGAAATTGCAGAGATCGGACTGGTGGAAATGAATCAAACGACAATAAGTGTTTCTTTAGGTTTCTGGGCACAGTAGGACAAATGACACTAGCAGAAGACAGAAACCAGCACTGCAACATCAGGGATGCCGGCTGTTATTAAACGCTAAAGAGGAAGAATATGCTTCAGGCTGGATCAGGAAGCTTATGAGCTCCCACTCACAGGTACTCACAGAAACTGAGAGTAAAAGAAATGGAACTGAATCCAAGTATAGACTCATGCCAGTTTACATGAGCAGCAAATGTTATCCCCAGTAAGACGAGATGAAAGTAACAAATCAAACATACATGCAAGTACAATTTACCATAGTGTGATATTTTTTCTTGCAAATGTGTGTGTGTGTGTGTGTGTATGCGTGCGTGCGTGCGTGCGTGCGTGAAAAACCTTTAAACAAGTGTCACATAGTTTTTCCATTATTGTGATAGTTTCATCTAAATAACTGAACCAAATCAGCAAGCAAACCTTGGAATTGTCTATGAATAGATGTTTGTGAGTCGATATAAATCTAATGGCGATATCATCTCATTTGAATTGCAGATCCCTAAATTAGTCAGGCAAATCGTGTTGTGGCACATCTTGCAATTACAGAAGTGACAGTGATCCTTTCCCACAGCAATTCCCCTCAGCTTCTTTCTTTCTTTCTTTCTTTCTTTCTTTCTTTCTTTCTTTCAGTGCCAATTACTGTTAAACAGACATTTTACTTGTTCCTGTCAACCCAGAGTTGTGTAGTACTGCTTTAAGATCTGTGAGAAGCAACCAGCAGCAGTAGTAAAATGCCCTTTGCAAAACAAAATAACTCTTGTGTGATGGGATATTCTTTTTAGACATGCAAGACTCGAGAAAGGAGCCATCCCCATTACTCAATCCTTGAAAAGAAGAAGCCTCCAAAGGGCTGAATGAAATATGTGTTGTACACATACAAATGCAATAAGTGTGTAGCAAAAACAAAAATGGAAAGAATATAATGTAACTACAGGCTCACAACTTTTTTTCTGATGATTACCAAGATTCCAGAATCCCCTGAAAACGTCAGTGAATAGAATAGAATTGTACTGTGGAAGGAAACTGGAGTACATGGAGAAAATGCACACTTGCAATGAGACAAGAGCAAAAAGAGGGAACGTGTAGCACCTTATCATATAATCTCTCAGTCAATCAGTCAGCCAGTCACTCACTCACTCACTCACTCACTCACTCACTCACTCACTCACTCACTCACTCACTCACTCACTCACTCACTCACTCGTTATAGTTTCCAGTTGAGCATGGTCCGATTTGATTTGAAATGGGAACTCAAATTCTGTGATGAATCTCTGTGTATCAAATGTCTTTTTTTTTTTTCATTTAACCACTTATTTTGTATTTGTGTTTTGTATTGAAAATGTTTTTACCAGCTAAAACTAGAGTTTTTCTGTTTCCCACATAACTGCATTATTGCTATGTATAGAATATGCTACAGCACTGCAGCAAACATAGTTTCTCATGGCGTTAAGAGGTCAAGTTTATATATCTTTTTTTTCCGTTGTGGCTGATTACATACCTCCACTGTTGTCATTGAAATATTATCTGTTATTAGCTGCTTCCATCACTGTTTGAATGATGTTGCATTGTAAATAATAAGGAATTACTCAGACTTGATGAACAGGTACCATTTATGATCTTCCATCATTGTCAAAGCATCTTAAAGGTCTTTGAAAATATGATTTTTGTTTCTATTTCAGATTAGATTTGTTCGAACAATTGATGGAGCAAATCTTCCAGGGAATATTTTCATATGTACAGATCCAGCAGACACGAGGCAGTCAAATGTCAAATCGTTCAGTTGTACTAGAGTTGAAGCTGTGTTTTTAAAATGTGAGACAATAATGCTAACAACTGCACATATAATACAACCACATGATATATCTAATTAATTCTGTGCTGTGTTGTCCCTATAAACAGTTTGTATTGAAAACAAACATGAATAGAATATCCAAACACATATTTGTTGATTTTTCAGAATTACTTAATTATATCTATTTGCTGGGGGGATGGGAGGGATACACCATCCCTATCGTGCAACTACTCTTCCTTCTAATATTCACCAGCAGACCACACAAAATGTGTTTCTATGCATTTGACTCATCTTATTCATATTGAATGTTAGATATATATTGTATGCTAGCAGCAGCAGGTTGCTGTAGTGCAGTGCTTTTAGAGCAGTGGAGGGTTAATGGTCTTATATCAGGACTAATAAACTGTCAGCAGTGAGATTCTCTCTGCCCACAAATCCTGCCAGTCTGCCACAAGGCCACCAACCACACACACATACAAACTCAAAAATGTTAGAATCCACCCCCTTCTGTTTTCTTCATAAAATACACCGACAAAAGATTTCTCAAGTCAGGGTTTAATGAACTGTGCTGAAAATAAAATAAAGAATGCAATCTGATTAGTGATGCTACTTCATAAGAAAGTCAAACATTGACTTGTTAAAGATGTGTTTATTTTAAACCCAAATGAAAAAATACACTTCAATGTAATGTACGGGGTAATACATTTTATAAACAAGGTTATCTATTGGAATAATATGTGGAAACCCTTGATGTATTTTCTCAACAATTCATAATTTAATATCTCCTCACAGAAAAAAAACCGCCTTCCTGTACCCTAGAGGCAGAAACAATAACACTGCTTTCCATGAAAAGAAAGAAAAGTGTTTCATCAGCACACAGGAACCATTACTCTTCTCATCATCTGGTTATTTGCTTTCATATTTATAAGCTGTCATTTTGCTGCAATCACTCCATTATTCTGTCCATTTTTCTCTGGTGTGAGCACCAAATGTTTACCTTACACAATATCATGATTGCAATTGTTCATAATTACTTAGAAGTGTTGCTTTCCTTTGCAATTTGAAAGTGAGCAGAGAGACAGTAGGAGGTCGAAAGGGGGGAGGAGGAGGATGACGGTGAGAAGGGTCTGCGAGGAAGAGCTCAGCTCGTCTGTCAGGAAGCTCTGACAACACAATCTCTCTGACCGCTCCCTCCTCTCTCCTCGATTCCATTACCCATCCCGTGATAAAATTTCCCTATGACACCCAGCACCATCGGCTCTACAAGAGCCCGAGACAGCAACATAAATTTAATGTACCACTGTTGTATGGTGTCTAGCTGTTAATTGTATGCAATATCACATTACAGGCATCAGGTTCTAACAGTTTCCAGTGGCCCTGTGGTGTGTGTGAAGAGACGAGTGTGAGTGGGGAGGAAGTGGTGGAGAAAACGTATTTATCTGTGATATCAGACAACACAGAGCAGGTTGCGTTTCGCACAGGCAAGCAGTGCTCTTACTGTCTTGCCTGAGTGAGAAGATGATTTGTTTTTCCAAGGAAATCATAAACTGGGCTCATAAATTCTGAGCTGACATTAAATAAATAGCATTGAAAATAGTGTGGATCATAATGGAAAATAAAGGTTAAGCTGCACACGCAGACTCTATGTAATCAAGCAAAACATTCTCAAAGTATTGCAAACCTTTATTGATCCAGGGAAGGTTACAAAGCGTAGAACACCTCCTACACCTACATGCAATAAAACAACGGAGAGATTTGGAGTCGAACCACTGCTGCTGCTGTTTCCCCCCACAGAGGTAAATCTCCTCTTTGCTGATGGGACAGAGCAAACAGAGACGCTCCTCAAAAGCTGCAGGTAAACCAGCTGAGTATTAGCAATGTAGAAGTTTCTCATACCACAGCAGTTAGAATGAAGTTGATGTCTTCAAATAAAAGAATTAACTGTCCTTGAGGCGGAAGCCAATGCTAAAATTTGTGGAAGTTTGATTTGGTTAGTCAGCAATAAGACTAACAACACCAGGTTTTTAGATACTAATGAGAGTGTGGCTTTCTGCTAATGTGGATTCAAAACAACACATAGATAGTGTCATTGTTTGTTTCATATCCACGCTGGTGTTGTTTTGTAGTTGAGTTACCACACTGCTTATGAAAGCAAATACCTATGATTTGGTGACTGTCACAGTTTAAACTGTAGGGCTACTTAGGATTAGGCTGCTGATACATATTTTAACCTTTGACCTTCATTCTTTGTTGTATTTATATCTGACTCGCGCTTTTTTTTTAAATCACATTTTTACTATTACTGGTATTTATTTACCAAGAGATGTAGTTGTAATCTGTTGCTGCACTATTTATTTATTTATTTATTTATTTATTCATTTATTTATTTATTTGCACTGCTTGCTCTATGCAAACTTTTTATTGTCCCCTGGGGGACAAAAACAGTTTTCCATTGATTGATTGAGCGATTGGAGAAAAGGGGCAGGGCTTCTTGCCAATGTATCTTTATGCTCAGGAAAATTACAAAAATAGTGTAATATCTCTGCAGTAGTGTAATGATTGCAATGACAAGGTTTATTTATGATGTTTTTTGGTTCTGATACTTTTTTCACCTGAAGCGCCATTAGAGCGAGTTGGCCTGTGATTGGCAGGGAGTGGAGAAGGGGGCGGGTCAGGTGAGCGTACAGAGCCTGCATGAACTCTGCGTGTGTGTGTGCGTGTGTGTGTGTGTGTGTGCGTGTGTGTGTGTGAGTGTGTGTGTGTGTGTGTGTGTGTGTGTGTGTGTGTGTGTGTGTGTGTGCGTGTGCGTGTGTGTGTGTAGAGTAGAGGCCTGGTTCTGTTGAATAATAAAGTGGCTGTACAGACAAGAAACTTGTCCTGCTGGACACTACAATAGTAACGCACAGTGACTTGGAGAAGTAACTTTAATCTGATTACTGATTTGGAAATAGTAACGCGTTAGATTACTTGTTACTGACTGAAAAAAGTGGTCATATGAGAGCAGCACGTTACTAATTAATGCGTTTCCAGCATCACTGCTTGTCAGCTCTATGTTTTATGCTTTCTTGTCGTGATTGTGCTCCCCAGTAACTCTGCCCTTGTTTTAGGTGAGTCTTGTGAAACTCCACTCGATTTGACCCTCGCCTGTTTATTGACTCAGTTCGGCTCGCCCACTTGACTCTCTCTGCCTTTGTGTTTGGGGCCTGTGTCCTCTGACTGTCAAATCAAGTCTGGTGCAATGCCATTTGGGCATGAGCCATCAGTATCATTGTTTACTAAAATAACTGAGTCTGATATCCAGGGCACTCAGTAATCCATAATGACACAGTTACAATGGATTTTTGCATAATTCTTTCTGTCAGTTATGAAATAATGTTAAAACTTTGGTCAGCTGCCATTCCTTTGTTTTTAATAATGGTTAATACATATGGAGAACTCTCATTTCAGACAGATTTAATAGACTGGACATAGCATACCAAAGCACCTGGTTATATAAGATTCAGAAATTCACACTGCATGTCAGGGCAAAAAACCAAGCCCTGAAGTCTAAGAACTCCCTGTGGACCTCCACAATAAAATTGTGGTATGGTGCAGATTAGAGCGAGGGTATGAAACCATTTCTAAAGTGTGGGGTGTTCTCAGGACCACAGTGACCTCAATAAATGTGAAATGGAAAAAGTTTGCAACCAGCAGAACAGGACTCTTCATAGAGATGCTTGGCGAAACTGAGGAAGCGGGTGAATAGGATGACCTTTTAAGTAGCACTTTAATCATGCCTTTATGGTAGAGGAGTAGCCAAATGCCACACTGAGCAAAAGCCATGATAACCTGTTCGGAAATGTCCAAAAATATTATCTTGTGTGATGAGCAAAAAAAAGCATATCTCCAAATACTATATCTGGCATACACCAGGCAGTGCTTATCATCTGCCTGATGCCTTTAGTTCAGTGAAAAATGGTTATGGCAGCATCACACATAGAGGTGCTTCTCAGCTGCAAGGACATAGAGGCTGGTCAGATCTGAAGAGAGAATAAATGCAGCCAAATGTAGAGATGACCTGCTCCAGAAGTCATGCACCCTCAGACTGAGGTGATGATTCGCCCTTCAGCATGACTTAACACACACAGCCAAGACAACAGCAGGAATGACTTTAGGACAAGTCTGGAGCGACAGGAAAAGGCCACACATGCCAGTTTTATCCAATTAAAAATAAAGGGTATAATGAATGACAGGCTCTAACAACCTTTGGAAGTGACATATCAAACTTGTCTTTTGGTTTCATTAAGCAACAATTAAGAGTTTGTATGGATCGGTAATGTAGCTGTAACTAAGTAGACCTCTCTTTTTTTTTTGGGGGGGGGGGGGGGGGGGGGCAGTGTTGGCATAACAATTAGAAGAGGAGTTATTGCTCTCAGCCGTTTCACCGACATCTCAGGCTTCCAAGGCAAAAGTCCAATTCTTGACTCAGGTGCTAAAATATTACTACTTATTTAACAGCTGGTCTATTTTCATCCAACAAGGCTTTCTCCATCCTGTGCTTGTTATGCTTGTAACACTATTTGTCATAGTTATTTAATAGAAAAGTGTGTTACAAACACACCGAAGCCCGCAGCGTGATGAACCACACTTCTGGTGCACACTTCTGATTAACATAAGCCTGTTATGAGTTCTGGATGGACTTTTCAATTTTACTGCCCACTGAGGCGCCACTGGGCGATGTCTACTAGCTTTCTAGAGAATGCAAGTTTAAGGTTACCTTGGAAACTAAATGAGTGCCTGAAAAGGAAAGCAAGATTTCTACCTGCTGCTCGGACCTGCAAAGCTTTCTGCTTTTTTTTTTTCCATGAAGTCGTCTGACCATGTAGTCAGAAGGGCCTGAAAGACTGCTTTTAAACCCCAAATGGAAAACACCTGACAAGTCCTCTGCAGCCTTTTAACTTCAGTGGACAGTCAAGGCTTCTGTTTATACCGGCTAGACAGGAGTGAGGATGGCCAAGCAGAGAAGTTGCTGTTACATGTTATACTTGAATGCATGGTGCTCGAGAACAAAATGATTAGAGAACAGTGCAGTGTTCTGTCCCTGACCCAGCACTGTGACTGAGTCATTTGTAGAAAAAAATATGAATACAGTGAAAAATTCAACATGCTTGGATGCTCATAATGAAAGTGTGTTGATCTTCAGCTGGGAAAACAATGGCTTATTAGCTGATGCTGAAGTCTTTACCTTTGCAAGTACAACTGTAGATAAGCATACATTTTGACCTCGTTATGGTTGGCAATTATTTCTCATTATATATGATCAATTTAATGTCAGTCCAACCCTATTTCCACACAAGATGAGAGATTATGTGCAAAATGCTAATTAAAAACAGGATACAATGACTTGCAGGAACCCATAACATATTCCCTATAAAGCACAGACAACACATTAAATGTTGAAAATATTGGACTGTGTGTCATCCACAGCGTGAACATGCAAACTCAACACAGAAAGGCCCCAAGGTCAGAATAAAATCAAGGATATTCTCAACTTAAGGTGAAGACACTGACCACCATCAGGCTCAATGTTGAAAGTAACATATTGTATTACATCGTGAAAAAACATGCCGCAAAAAATTGGAAAGGGCAATATTCACCATTGCTAGTATTCCATCTTCTTTTAAAAAATAATCTGGAAACATTGGGATATTGAGATTACCAGTTGGAGTTAAGTTGCTGGAAGGTGTAAATGTGAGAGTGCTTGGTTGTCTCTTTATCTGTGATGACGACCTGGTCAGGATGTACACTAGATTTGCCTAAAGTCGGCTCATTCAGTTTCAATGCCCCACATCACTAAGGTGGATAAACAAATAGACAAGATTGATGGAACAACTTCAGTTTCATGAAAGGAAATTGTCTCATCTGATGTCTGATTCCGGCTGCCTTTCGTCTTTTTAGCTGCGTTCTCCTACTGCAAAGCCACGCTGTTGTGATTGATGCATATGGCAACATTGCCCCTGTCTTTTTAGTATATGGGGTTAAGGTATGAGATATTACACATATTCACCACAGAACTCACCAGATTCGGGAAATAAATGTAGGGATTTTGTAGAGATCGACTAAGAGCTGCCCAACAATTTTACTCTGAACAACAAATACATGGAAGGTTTGGCAGATCCTAAGAATGAGTAAGATTCACCCATCATCTGTTCAACACAAGGAGCTGCTGCTGATTTAAAACTGGATATTGTATTTAGTTGCAGACTGAGCAAGTGATACATACTATACCATCTTTGGAGACAAAATGACAAAAACGAGGCACCAAATCGAAATGTCAGAGCTTCCTTAATACCATCAAGTTACTGCCAAATTCAAAGCTGAGGTCTGAAGTGTGACCCAATAACCACCAATTGAAGGAAGCCAGCCTCCCACCCTCCAGCCTTCTGTCTTCCCCACATCCTCAGCTGAAGCCCAGCATTCATTTGCCCTCCTGAGGTCCCCCTGCAAAGCTCCCATCCTGTAACCAGCCTATTCCCAGATGGGCTTGACCTTTATTTCTGGCCTCCTGCCATCCACCTTGATTCCTCCACCTGTTGTCTTTCTGGTGAGGTCCCTCGCGCACCTGTTCCTCTGTCACCTGGATCTTTCTCATTCTGGTCCATGCCCAGTCTACTGTCTGCCACTTCTATCTCACTCTTTCTTGATTTCCTCAATAAGCACACCTCCCGTTCACGCGCACAATATTTACATCCCCAGTTTGCCCAACTCATTTCCCAAATTGTTGATAGTGATGTTGTTATTCTCGAGAAATTGTTTTTATACTTTGTGTATTTAATATCTGTGGTGACTTTGTTTCTGATCTTGCCTGTTTTTGAACTCTACCTTTGTTTACTCCTCATGTCTAGCAGCCTGCATAGTGCTACAGCCTTGTTTAATAACCTTTTGCAACACCAAATAAATCACTGTGAAACATTACCTGCAGGTTTCTACATCATAGTTCCAGGTCCTTGAACTGAACCTTGATTTGAACACATTTCTTTTTTGACTTTACTTAGCCTAACACTGTTGTCAAGGATTTATAGCATTTCTCTATTTTATTTCTATCATCTATTTTCACAATTTCCACCACATTGTTATTCATTGAATTCATTCATTTTATGAAGCTGCATTCACCTGTGTGATTGTTTGGTTAAAAAACAATAACAGTCAGAAAGAACATTTCTTTATTTTCATTAAATGGGTGTGTGTTGGTAAATCTGTGGTTCCTGCAGTATAATGCACTTAATCTGATCTGCTAATTAGCGATAACATAACAGATAGGCAGCTGATATTTTGCTTTGGTTCATTTCATTTTGGTAAATTTTGATACATTTCACTGCAACTTTGTCAGTAGTGTTGTGTTATAATTACCTTGCTAAATTAATTCAAGCTGTCACCTTCATTAAATTCATTATCAAGCAAATTATATTGTACTTAATTAAATTAAATAATATATAAACTAAAAGTAAATATTACAAAATAAAATCTTTACTCAAATAATGCTGAAGGACTCAACTCAGATAAATTTAACTTTTAAAACATTATTCAAGTTGTCTGGAACACTTTGTATGGCAATAATTTTAATTCTCCATTCCACCATATTTTCCCCCATAAATGACATAATAAAATCACCAGTATATTTGTTTGTCTGTCTGTATGCCTGTTAGCAAGATAATATCAAAACTACTGCACAGATTTTGTTGAAAAATTCCATAAAATTCTGGAGGTGATCCAGAAACTTCAGGTCCAGGTCAGCCTTTGGCATACATCAAAAATCTCTGATGGCTCTTGTTTTTAACTTTGCATCACTGTGTTTTATAGCTGCAGTAATAAAGTAATACTATAACATGCATGCCGGCATCCAAGATAAAATTCCATACAACGTGATGAATAACAAATATGCTCAGAAGTGTGAAAGGTGATATTTTACTATGGAAGTCACACAGAGTCCAAAAAAATTCTTGCAGGGGATGTATTGAATTGCAATATTGTAACTTTTGCCATTCATTTTCACACATGGTCCATGAGGCTCTTGTGAAATATGTATAATTCATAAATGTTTCCAAACTACAGAGTATTGACTTTCTGCAACAGTCTCAGCACAAATGCATGTTATATCTCACTTCCGACTCAACTGTTCTAAAAACTTTCATTTCTCAAAGTTCGTTGTGAAGATACAGACATACTTCTGGTCTGCGCCAGAACAAATTCAAGTTTGCTGATGAGGAACACTCTCCATGAAGCCAACGTGTATACAGTTCATCTCAAGTAAACAAGAATTTTGAGAGAAAAACATTATTTGTGTAAAAGCAACACTATATTTAGTATGTAATTTACCCAGCGGCCCACAATAGAGACGGGCAGATCAGGTTCATGGGCTCAACCGACTCCACCTCATTTATTGGTCACGGAGACAGAGACAAATACAGTTAAAGAAGACAATAGGTTATTCAAACCAACATCAGCCCCCTGGTGGATTCATGTCTTCTTCTCTCCAGATCTAAGTGAAGAGAGAGAAGCCACACTGTGATTGCTATTGGAAATTGAGACTCTCAGTTGATTCTCATCACTCTCTCATCGCTGATCAAAGCCTGAATGGGAAGGTCTCATCTGAGTCGTGCTTATTTGTTGTAGCGCTCAATTAAGACATGCTCGATACAGTTTCCTGGGTGGCTTGTATTCATATTATTCTTCCACCTATCATTTCTGTCAAAACCTGGTCTTGAGTTAGTGTGTTACTGTTTTTTGATTGTGCAATGAAAGCAAACCCATAAATCCTGCAGTATAAGCAAGGAATACCACTTTATGGTAAAATGGCAAATGGATTTCACTTACACTGCGCTTTATAGCTGCGCGAGCAGCCCCAAAGTGCTTTACATAGCTCATCACATTCCCCCATTCACACACATTCACACACCATTGGAGGCTGCAGCCGTGCAAAGCGCTGTCACTCCAGTGGGAGCAATTTTGGCTTCAGTGTCTTGCCCAAGGACACTTCAGTATGTAAGCATGCAGAGATGGCAGAGATGGGAATTGAACATGCAACCATTTGAGGTCTTGAAGTTTGAGGTCTTGAAAGACTGCTAAAAACTCAAAACCACAGACAGACTGGAAGCAAACAATACACATTTTGTGTCCTCAGTGAATATGTAGCTTCTTGGTATTGTGGCTTTGCAGTTGAAGTCTGTTGAAATTATACTGTATAACTAACTAATCAACAAATTATTAGTAACAAAAGTACATTGTGGTCTAAGCGATGTCTGTTATGTTTTCAGAAATGGGGGGGGGGGGGGGGGGGGGACACAAGAAGAAAGGAGTGAGTCAGCCTTTTTATTTCCCTTATTAACTAAGTCTAGCACACTAAATCATGAGCCAAACTCCTGGGGTAAGCTTAAAAAACTAATTTGGGGCTCCGGTGTGGAGAAGTATGACCACCCCTGGGCCATGTTATCAATCGTGAGATTAAAGTCAATGTTTCTAAACTGGTCAAATCTGATCCACCATGATCATGAGTGAGATATGTAATGAAAAACAAAAATCCATGTAATGAGAGCTGAAGGCTTGGGTTTAGAATTTAATAAGTAAAAAATATATATCATAAAACTGTTCTCCTCACTTGACCTCACTTCCAGTGTCAATTGCAGACTGGCCCAATATTAGATTTTTTTTATGATACCCTAAAAAAAAGAGTAGGCTTTCAAGAAGGACATTCATGCCTAACAGGCACTCTGGGCAAAGAGCCAGCAGCAGCTCGGACTATCTGGAAGATAACCCGCCTTTCTGTGAGGTAATTGACTGTGTGGATTACTATTGCAAGGATGCCATTGACTTGACTACCATCAATAGAGGCATTTTGAGAAAGTATGTCTCCACAAGTACACATACACACACGTGCACGCACGCATGCACGCATGCGCACGCACGCATGCGCACGCACACACACGCACGCACACACACGCACACGCACACACACACACACACACACACACACACACACACACACACACACACACACACACACACACACACACACACACACACACACACACACACACACAGGCAACTGCACATCTGAGAGATGGGAATGTGGGGACCTAGACAGTCTTTGTAGCGAATCATTATTTATTAATGCCTGAGTCAAATTCACACACAGTGTTTGATGTTGAAGCAGTCATGCCACTTTGGGGGCATGATGGCTGTTCAGGATGCTACTGAGCTGATAGAGCTAGTGGTTTATCTGTGAGGTCAAAGGATGAGAACCGCCAAGGCTCAGCACTGATGACTTTCTGTGTAAATTCTTCTTTGTGGACACTGTGCCCTTTAGCTGGCTTATCCCTGGATCTGCAGGCTGCCTGGTAAGGCTTTGTGTGAGTTTGAGAGTGCATGTGTGAATGGCGGCAGCACTGCACTGCATTGGATGGATGGAGGAATGTAAAGCTCATCAGAAAAATCAGTTTCTCTTCACTCTCTTTCTCATGCTCTTCTAGTTACGATGCAGGATGCAAAGGGCTGACCCTCAACATGCCACAGAACAAGGATTATCCCCTCAGGGGTTGGCCTCTCCAATTTACTGGCTTTTTCTTCTCCTTCTCTGCCCTGCTAACAGGCCTATGTGGGGATAGTGAGCATCACAATAGCATTGTAATTGAAAGGGAGTGAAGAGTGTTGACTGCTTGTTTGTTGTCAGTGAACAAGGGCAAGTGAGAGGGCATCAGAGACGAGGCAGGGTTGAGGGCATGAGCAAGAGCAGAGTGACTGTTTTATTAGCACAGACTCCTCTGCTGTCAGCGTGGGCTGAGAAAAGTAGGGATTTGATTTGAAGCTTGTGTAGTTTCTCCAAATATCTTTTATCCAGGCAAAAACAGACTCAATTCATGCTTAAAAGTAATAAACAGAGTTGTGGTTCTCTTCTAACATTTGTATAACAAGACTGATCCAATATACTGTACTTGTCCTTAGTTTCACAGTACAATATTTTGCAGTCAGGTGCAAAGTCATACACCAAGTTTATTCCCTGTGTGTTGCTCAAGCAGTGAAGAGTAAAGCAACAAATCCCCCCAAAATACGGGACATACATTTCCAATGATTTCCAAAACAGCGTTCTCCATGGCTGATCCATTTGAAGGAGAGCAGGTCATGACTGAAAGCACCAGTGACAGCTGCACTCAATAACAAAATACAAATTGCTTATAATGTCAAATCATTGTAATTTAGTTCACTCTACGTACCACAAACATTTCATTTAACACAGCTTAGTACAGTTTTCAGCCTGTTAGCCTCGGATCCCCGATATCCTCTGCAAGACCTCCTGGAGATGGTGTAGGTGCTGTTCCTGTGAGCCGCTGTACACAACCGTTACACAGCCATAACATTACTGTAAATACATTCCATTCAACTGGGTCAAACCATTTCAAACTCCACAGGTGACAAAAGGTAACATTAGTCAGTTAAAACTATATGCCATTTACTTAAAAGCCTCCCAAACAATGCCCATAACCATAAATTAAATAAAAGAAAGCTCATATTAACAAATAAACCTCTAGGCAAAACATCTAAATAATAAAAATAAACCTAAATAATAATGGCTTTGATTTATACAGTGCTTTTTTTCAAGCTGACTTAAAGTGCATATAGAGACCATTGCTCATTCACACCAGTTCCACCAGTGGTGGCAAGCTACATTATAGCCACAGCCGCCCTGCAGCATGCTGACATGGCAGTCATTTCGCACCAACGCCTCCTATGACGACCACAAACCGAACCGCAAAACCCTCCAGTTATTGGACGACCGAATGTACCACTGAGCTACCGTCACCCAATGCCCAATGCAACACCCCCAGCTTACTCTTCCTCCCCTTCTGGTCGGGAACTAAAGTTAAACTTAAACTTAAAAGTGTCTGCTCCCTGTGGGAATTTTTTGTGAAGACAGGCCTGAACACAAGAGTTAAAAGATTACACTAACACACCACAAAACATTAAGCACATGCACATCACCACCTGCAGGAATCAACTAGTCTCATATCACATATAATGCACAATGCTCAATCAATTAAATGTCATGTTGCCTCCACGTACTCGACTAGACCTGTGACAACAACAAAAGCTTCCAATAAATACTTTTAAAATGACAATCATATGCAATCTTTTATATGTGCAAAACTTAGCATTATCTTCTATGTGTAAAAGTGCTGCGAGCGTTCACGTGGGGAATGAATTGGCTGTTCCTTACGTTGCATTAAACCCATAATGCATAAAAAATATTCAAATACTGTATGTTCATGTGTAAAGCTGATTAATAGTCACGCATAGCAATTTATCACCTCTAAGTCATTGCAAAGATTGATGTGGGGAGCTCATCATGTGCCTGTCAGATCCAAATAGGCTTTTATGATATATTTGAATGCTATCTTGTATCCATTTTCTTCTTTTTGATATTTATTTTCTGACAATCAATGAACAGTGAACAGTTAGTATTACATGTGCTGTTTGATCTGGGAGCAGGCTGGCCTGAAACATGATAGAAGTGACAGCTGCAAGCTTTGCAAGTGTCGCAGTGGGATTTCCTTTACTGTTAAACGGAGTCATCTATCTGGCACTTTTTCTTTCCAATCTTTCAGCCCCAAAAGCACTGTACAGTATTAGTTGCATTTACTAATTCACATTTGGATTTGGCTGCAATGTATGGCGCTCAATGCATTCATTTGGTGAAATTGGGAATTCCATAGTGTCTTACTCAAGGATACTTTAACATACAGGTGGAAGATCGTACCTGCAACTTCCCGTTTAACAGACAAGATATATGACATGATCTATTATTATATATGATAGATGTTTTGTTGCAGCTGCTTCACCAAAAATGACAAAAGATGAATATATAATAATAAATTGAAAATATATATATATATATGTATATGTAGAAATTATAACTATGTGGTTACAGTATAAAACAAGCTGAAGGTTTACTGGATATATTGTTGAATGGTGTTAAATCCATCCATCCATCCATCCATCCATCCATCCATCCATCCATCCATCCATCCATCCATCCATCCATCCATCCATCCATCCATCCATCCAGGTCAGGGTCTCAGAGTGCTGGAGTCGATCCTGGCTAACTATGGGTGAGGGCAGACTATACCCTAAACAGGTCACAAGTCCACCAATAAATCAATTGTTAAATCAATAACCAGAATCAATTTTTTTTTTTTTTTTTTACATTTATAGGTTAAAGCTAAATCAAGAGTAGCATCATGTTGAGAGTTCATGGGACTAATGAAGAGTGCTGGGCTTATTTGTTTTCAAATTAGTGTTGGAACACCATTAAAAACCATTAATTAGGGACTTTATTATTAATTCATCACAATCAATTGCAATCAGATTGCATCAGAATGTTTTTCAGACCATATTGATTTGGGTAGATGAATGAGTCAATGAATAGACTTAAATATATTTACACAGCAAAATCATGTTTATTTATTCTGTGTTCTAATGACTCCCATTGGTGTGTGCGTCCATGCATGTGTGATGAACAGTGCAATGCACTTTGAGATAACTAACACAGTGAAAAAGTGCTCTGTATGTCCATATCTGATTTAAATCTAACATTTGAGAACAACCTTAACATCAGGTTGAATGACTATGATTGGCGTAATTAATCATTAATCACTTTCAACAAATATTCCTTTCTGTGATTCATTCATCATTCCTACTTCACATTCCACATGTTGTGCTCCTCCCTCCTGTTCTTTGCAGAGGATGTTATTCATTTAACAGTGACATTCTTCATTTGACATTCTTCAATACTGTATACACTGGGACAGTTCTCCAGCAAGTTGGTGAAAAACTCCAAGTATCACTAAACAAATTGCTTCTCAAATGGACTGCTGAAAAAGCTGTTGTTTTTTCCTTCACAAGTAAGGTGGGGATGTCAAGATTTAGGGTGTTATTCAATAACGTAATAACAAAAAGAGAAATTGGGAGATTGTCCACAGGTTCCGACAAGTACCAGACTCTTATAGAGAACAGGTAGCTGAGCAGTAAAGCAAAAAAAAATCCCATCTTTACCTATAGTCACAAACCTTTGGTCATGACTAAAGGAATATTATCATGTGTCAGGATTCTACAGAGGGTGGTGGAGATAGAGGGAGGAGATCAACCATCTGGTAGAGTTACTCTACTAGTTGAGGTGGTTCCGGCATCTGATTAGGATGCTTTGTGGTTGTGTCTCAATTAGAGTTGAAAAAGAGCAACAATCCCAATAGCAGAAGTTGTAATGGTTTTCTACAGTAGCTGTCCTATGAAGATTTTCTATTATATTGTCATATTCACCCCACACATAGTTGGATTGTTATGTAGGTTGTAAGTGGCTAACATCTCTGTGCAGCTATTTTAAGATTCAGGTAGAAGGAAACATTTCATAGTTTGGCCCAGATGCCATTTTCAACCGGATTCACAACTTGATTAAAAATGCTTCTTCTAAAAGACATCTCACGACTGCATTC
Organism: Blennius ocellaris; assembly: GCF_963422515.1. Classification (NCBI taxonomy): domain Eukaryota; kingdom Metazoa; phylum Chordata; class Actinopteri; order Blenniiformes; family Blenniidae; genus Blennius; species Blennius ocellaris. The sequence goes on along the minus strand of NC_137650.1, from coordinate 18,267,744 downwards.
ATGGGCCAATTGGACACGCAACTGACCTAAAGATGAGTTAAACAAACACAGAAATTAGTCACTGAGTAATTGTAAATACAGCTTAGAAAGGAGGAAGAAAAGGATCCTCCAGCTGTTGTGTTGGAGTAGTTTGATCTTGCAAATTACCCTCTTCTAATAAATACTCAAATTTGGAGGAGTCAAGGAGAGAGTAAGGAGTGAGGGAGAGAAAAGACATTAGAGCTGGTTTCATACCACTGTTGCAGTAATGATAGTGTTTGCCGGTGGCCAAACACACAGAGAGCACTGTGTGTTAGCAGCTAAGAGAGGATAATAGCGCAGAGAATTATGAGACAGATCCTCGCAGTCTGTGTTCGAGTCAATTCCTTAGTCTTATTACACACTGCAGGGGGTGGGGGAGGAGAGAGAAACTGGGGAAAAGATTTAAACAAGTAATTCTGCATTACACGCATTAAAGTGTGACAGTAATTACTTATACCACTCAAACTGGTGCATTAGAACGGCAAGACACAAGGGGTTCAGTCACTTTCATCTCTTCCCCCTTTACCCAGCTTGTTTCCTTCCTTCCACCTCTGTCATTCCCTTCCTCTTCACTTCACATATTCCCTATTGCCCCTCCCTGCTGCCCATCTCACCTCGGTCTCCTCTCATCTCATCTCGTCGTGTCTTTCCTCTCTTCCTTATCAGGGCAGTTGCGGCTGCCTGGGTAATGAGGATCAGTGTTGTTTTAAACATGAAATGGTGAGGGGGCCCAGCGGGGCGGAATCAATAAGAGCCATTACTTCTCCTCTCTAATGATGCAGCCACCCCCTCCTTCTCTCTCCACACACAACACCCCTTGTCTCAGCCCATTTCTACTCGCCATCCGATATCGGATGGGAGGAGGTTATGAATTATCGAATCCCAAGGGCAATGTGCCTTGCCGCCAATTACCCAGTGAAAAATGACCCTTTCTTGGACATAAGTGTGTGTGTTTGTGCAGATGTGTGGGTCTGGGTTGGCTGGAGAGGAGAGTTTGACACGGACCAGCTGGTGTCATGCAGTGGTGGACAGCCATACCTCCTCTTTCTGTCTCTAAGTCACACACACACACACACACACACACACACACACACACACACACACACACACACACACACACACACACACACACACACACACACACACACACACACACACACACACACACACACACACACACACACACACACACACACACACACACACACACACACACGCACACACACGCACACACACAGAATGTGACTAATGATGGCCATTTCTTTCTCTGGTCGCTTTTTTGAAAGCTATGCGGGTACAACAAATGATCCATAGCTTTGGAAGACCAGAAAATTCCTGTGGTTATGGCATGCTAAGGATTTCTGGCTGCTGGGGGTCAGTTTTGGGTAACAAAACATTGCTCTCATGGGCAACAAGTTCAAGAGAAAACATCAGTCATGACACATCTATCTGTAATACACTGATCAGTGTGCTCATATGTTGAATCTTTTGCTGTTTTGCTCATTAAAAATAGTAGATTATACTTCATATCTTAAAAAAAAAACAACTACCCTCATGGATCACCAATTGAAGAAAGCTGCCAATGTGAGATAGTGTTAACACAACAATGGCGTATTTGATAAACCAACTAAGCAGTACCATTCATCTTCTATATTGCTTAGTCCTGTGCAGGATTGCAGGCTACTGGAGCCAATTTCAGTTAACTGTGGATGAAGGCAGGACACACCTTGGACAGGTTGTCAGTCCATCACAGGGCAGATAACCACACACACTCGCATTCACACCAAGGAGCAATATTGGGTAATCAGTTAATCTCACGTGCATATTTTGGGACTGTGGGACTAAACTGGAGTACCTTTTCCATTAATTCTTATAGTAAATGTCAAAGTGTTTGGATTCATTAACTTCACAAAGTCCAACCACACCTGAGCTCTGTTGTTGTTGCTCTGGACATTCCATGTCTTTAATGTCCCCTCCTGCTTCATAACAACAGATTGAATTTAATGGAGTGTTATCAGACCAATCGTGTGGCTTTCATTTGGATGAGAACACATGTCTAAATGCATAAACGCACAATGAATGAGTTCAGGATATTCCCTAGAGCTCTACCAGTACTTTGTATGTGTCAGTTTTAGTTGTCAGGACATCACTGCAGGAAATTAACAGAATTCCATCACAGAAAGGACCATCTTGGAGCAATTGCTCTGACTAAATATTTTCCTTAGGTCCCAAAACATGCTAAATAAATTAATTATGACCAATTTTTGCTACATTTCTGTTGTAACTGCAAGCTAAATTATACATGTTCATGTTAGGTGCTGCACAAAAACCTGCATGCAAACGGTCTGATATAGAAATCAGTAACAATAATTCCACACTAAAACTTATAGTATTTGCTACATTGTTTACTTATATTACATTGTGTAAATTTCACATTCCTGAATCTGTTTAGTTCATGCAGTTATTGAGTTTTTCTATTTTACTTTCTATTTATATTGATATTTGACAACTTAGTGAAGCAATGTATATGTGTGCTGCAGAGGATTGTTGCAGCAATGTTACCAGTTGTAAAGGTCAAGCTGAAATAATTCAACACTGAACAGATGTTGCCCATTCTGTGAAATATTATTGTGAATATATGTGGTGCAGTGAGCTCAGTAGGCTGATATCTCTCGAAGAGCATTCAAACATTTCTCAGTTGTGCACACCGATTAGGAGCAAGTGACTTCACTACCTGTTATCATGTCAAATGTGTTGGAGCAATGAGCTGTGGGAGTGGCAAAATGCGGTCACAAAATTGGGATCTTGACAAAACATGACAGGCTAAATGGAGAGCATGCTAAGCTAATGAAAGATAATGAAGTGTTGAGGGGAAAAGCACACGAAAAAACACACACCGGTAGTGTAAGGAATTAATGAGGCTCAGGTGGATACTATTGAGGACGGAAGCCGTAACCAGCAAGGGGAGGACACAGAGGCAGAATCACACCACTTCTGGAACAAAAAGAAGTAGGTAAGTAAATATAATAAAATGTAGTAATCAATATATTCAAGTAACGAAAAGGAAATAAATCACTCACACACACATGCACCCTGAAGAATGTACCATTTAAGTTGTGAAACATTTGCAAGATTTGTTTGAAGTATTGAAATGATCTTTAGGTATTCGTCATGGAAGGTGGGAGAATGTCGCCCTGTCATTTATAGAACTACATTCTCCCATTGTTATGCATTTTACTTAGAAATAGTACTTGATTCCAGTTAAATCTCTCTCATGGTACATTTGGTTAAATCTTGATGATTCTTGTGGTCATTTAATTGCAAGTTGGAATTCAAAATGTCTCTCTCACTAACGATTTTAATCAAACTTTTGATATTGTGCACATATTTGTGTTGCTGTGACACGTGAGCAGAGCTGTGAGTACTCTGGGGGTGAGTCTAATGACTGAGTCACACATTAAGTTCAGCTGCAATTCCACCAGTTAGTTGGAAGTCAAATGGTGTTGCACACTCTCTTCTTTGGTCTGTTTATGTTTATCAGTCATGATCAAAATTTGGTATTTTCAGCTGCAAGTAATCCAGTATTTTTTTTGTGGCAATATTGCAAAACAAAGCACAAGATGTGTTATTAAAAGAATCACATTTATGAACTTATGATGGTGAGAAGGAGCATTAACACAACAGCTGAGCTAAACTACAAACCATACAGACGTCAGCAAAACAAAAAGGTTTCAAAGTGTGCTCATGTTTTTCTCACAGCTGAACATCTTTGGTGTTAGAGTCAGTCGAATTACCTGTAAGTTTGTTCCCGATTCATGAGGCAGAGTTCTTTCAGTAATTGTAACGGCGGTCTTAGTTTTATTATGGGTGTCAGTTACCGGACCTTACTACTGACAATAGTGGCGTTAGCGTAATATGTTATTTTCTAAGTTAGAATATCAGACACCTCTGTCTAATTGTGCCATGGTCAACCACATAGGGGGGCTAATCTCTGAGAGACCAGTCCAGTTGTCATTGGTGGTCTACTTTCATGTCCGTTTATCATCAGCTATTGGTTACATGATAACTCGGTTGACAAAAGCCAAGGTGTTGTATAAAACTTTGCAAATAATGGATAGTTGCCTTGAGCTTCAACATGAAGGGAAATTAATACTGTCTAAGACTTTTTCAGTCTCGGTTATTCAGATTCAACAGCATTTATTGCACTCTCCACTTTGCTTGGCTGGTTTTCAGTGTGTTTATTTGTCAAATTGAGACACTTGTTATCACATAACTGTTTAACAAAGTTATATTGGCTTCTTTGGCCAAATTTATCTTGCGCGCACAAACACACACACACACACACACACACACACACACCCACGCACACCCACGCACACGCACACGCACACGCACACGCACACACACACACACACACACACACACACACACACACACACACACACACACACACACACACACACACACACACACAGCACAATACAATGAAATTATCGGCAGTCTCAAGTGTATCTTTTCTGTCCATTTAGCTGTTTCTATGTGGGAAAGTGCTTGGCGCTGATATACAGCACTTTGAGCTCTGATTGAATTACACTGATGGGAACATCAATTACAGAGCATGGTACCAGAAAAAAAAAAAACAGAAAGTCCCTCAGAGCACCATAGATCAGATTACAGTCTGCCTGTGGTACGCTGATGGGGTGCCAACATATTAGCCCTGGGAGATGTTTTTTTTTTTTTTTTTTTTTTTAATCGCAAAAGTTTACATTTATAATAAGCAAGTTTGTCACATGTACTTTTTATATGAACATTTTTATATCTATATATCAATATATTTATATATGTATATATGTGTCTATATATAATGAACAACCACAACTTTAAACCTGTCCCGCCCCACGACGCTCTGTGACAGAAAGTGCTGTGGCACTGTGCCTATACAGGGCTCTGACATGTGGCAAAGAGAGGAAGTACTTCCATCCTCTTCCCAAGATGGGCATGTGTGGGCGGAGTCAGTCCAGCTTACACAGACACAGCAGATTTTGAATACAGCTCGTATGATCCAACATTCAAATGGCACAAAATCTAGGAAAAGCTGGATTTGGGGCAAATACCTTTGAATACAATGTTTCTGGACCAACAAGACCCCTGTAAGTGTTGGAAAGGTGTATAATATGACCCCTTTAAATAAGAATAAATATGGGTGTAATTTGAATTGGCTGTGTGCTCGGGTCATACTTAAGGCATGAATTCAGTGAATCACAAGTAACTCCAGCCTACACTCCTTTCTGCAGTACAAACACAAGGTTATCTCTTTGGTGTACATTTTATTTATTTATTTTTTTAAGTTTTAGCAAGTTAAATTCATAAATCTGAGGTAGTTAACTTGAGTATGGGAACATTTGCCTGTTTTGATCAAAACTAAAATAAAAAAAAAATGCAAATACATGTACATTAGTTTACATACATGGATTTAATAACACTTATTAACAAACAATTCAAAATATATGACACTCATCAACTCACTTGTGACAAAGATACAAGCAAGTTAGACATAAACCCACAGAATACTGTACTCGCTGGGAATCAGGTGACATGGACTCCTGTAATGTGTGTCCTTGTCATGCTCATTGTGCAGCTTCACCAAGTAACTAAAAGGTGTGAAGTGAGTGTCTGTGATAATGTGCAGTGCTAAAGTTGTGAAATTGGCTTGCGTGTTCTTTTTGTCCATGTTCACTTCTTTGTTGGCGCTCTACACCCCTTGTAATTACCGCTTCTCTCAGAATCCCGCAGCAACTCTTGGGAAAAACATGGTTTCTTGTAGTGTGAGCGTGCGTGTGCATGTGCACGTGGGTGTGTGCGAGTGCGTGGCTCCCACCCAAGGTTGTTGCTACAACATGTTGTCTTTTGAGATTCATTGCCTTAAGCAGCAATGATGCACTCTCAGCGAGACATGCCAAGACTGCTGGCTGGAACTCAAATGAGGGGCAAAAAAGGATGAGGAAGGAAGAAAAGAGACTTGAGCCAGCTCCCATGATTTTGTTTACTCTCAATAAAAGATTCATTTGAAGCGAGAGTGCTCGGCAATTACCAAGTGTCTTGATTCTGTTTAGGAATGTCAGATGAAAATCCCCCAAATGTTTACTGCTGACTGTTGCCCAGAGATGATTGAAGTGCACAAATGTTATTCCCATGTTTCGCACTGAACAATCCATATAAAAAGTTTTCTCTTCTAAAAACTTTAATTTATGCCATCATGATACAGCCGCATAAACAAAAAATGATTTGGTTCAATAAACAAAAACTTCACTTTCGACACTTGTACAATATAAACACAAGTTTCGATTCTTTCTTTTTGCGCGTGCTGCCACAATCAATCTTTCAAACTCCACATTTATAGGCCAATAAGCTTAAAAGCCTGAAAAAAAACCCAGCCTGTTGCTGTCACACAGGTAACATTGCAGATGATTGATTCACTGATGCAAAAGAAATCATTTGGAAGATTTTGTCTCGAGAAACTTATTCCAAACTGTCATGTGGGATTAATTAACATTGCCTGTCTCAGCAGAATTAATCACTCTGTGCAGAAGCCATTCAGAGTTCTGCAGAAGAAAAAGCCCACTTTGAAGTTCAACATCAGAGACTTTGAGCGCCTGCAGATTAGACAGATGGACATTTGACTGGAGGGTTGCCGGTTCTAAAACGAAACAGTCTGGGAAAGTATTGGTGCCTCAGCAGAATGAGAAGTGTGTTTCACCCCAACAACTACTCATGATCGTCCAGCATAACTCTGAGAACTGCATATGTGGTCTGGCTGCTTGAAACAAACACGTCCATATATGAGCACTTCTGTTGCAGATAACACTGAACTGTGTGAAAACAAAAGCATCATTCATGGCAGAAATTCCAGATATGATAAGATGTTCTGACAATATCTTGGAAATGAAAACCATGAAGACCAATAAAATGATGGATGGAAGAACATTGAGCACTCTGAATGCTCGAGGAGGAAGCGGATGGAGTGATAAGCAAGAAATTATTTTGTGTTCACGTCTCAGCTGAACTCCCCTGAACTGTGGAGAGCCTTCCTGCTGCACAATGTGGTTCTCCAGTGGTACATTGGAGAAGGTGATGGAGAACATCACAAACAGATCTATAATCCTCTCAGACACTGACAGACAGTGACAGACAGTGTCTGAGAGGAAACTTCATTTGTATTTTGAAGGACCCCACCCATCCTAAACATCACCTCTCGTCTCTGCTGCCTTTCGAAAAGAGATGCTTAAATGCCTCAACAAATAAATAAAAGTAGCTGCTTCAGCAACCAAGGTGCCACAAACATCTCACTAAAGGGCTCCTCATTGAATAGTTCCACTGCTAGTGAGAGCCACTTTAATTTATTATGTTCTATTCATGTGTCCTTATATAAGCTTGGAAGGCTCAAACAAAATACTTTAAACATGAAAAAAAAAAAAAAAAAACATAATAGGAAATGCTATTCTTTTTTAAAATCCTATGTGAACTATCAAGGTATCATATTTGGGTTACTCATTCTTTTACATTAATTGTTAATGTTTGCAGGGGTTTGTGCTTTTAAATGAATCACTGCACCCTGTTTTTCTGTTTGTTTGTTTTTTCACAAATGTGCGTTCTAAACATTACAGCACACTTAAATAACCTTACAATCCACCCACATGGTATTTCAGGCAGACTAGAAACCAATGTGCAAACAGAAATTCATCTGAAATGCATCCTCAAGGTTAAAATGTGGGTTTATTTCTTTGTCAGACATAATTACCAGGATAAGCAGTCGGTCACATGAAAAAGATGAGAGAGAAGAAAAAGAAAAACTTGGTGGTTTGAAATCCATCTATTTATTAGACCACTTTATTCTTTTCAATATTTCAGTTTAGACAAACTAGCGGTGCCTTTATTCCTATGGCTTCTGCTGAAAATTATACATTTCCCATGAAAAATTTAAATTTTTCTCCCACTTCTATGTTGTCATCTGGCAAGACTAAATTGGGTAATCCAGTAATATTCTAATTTGTATTTTTGAAGACTCCAAAAGTTGCTTTCAGCAGCTGTATTGCATAATATTCGTTTCATCAATATAAAAGCTTATTCTTCTCTGTCTTCAGATAAGAGCAGGCTTTTTGATATCTGAAGTGTCTATTTCTCCATCCAGCTGCACATGGAGATGCAGCTTTACTGATAAACCAACACTCTTCGCAGGAAGACCAGAAATACAAGGGTCTCTAAGACACACTGTTTGCAGACCTCATCTCCATGTGCGCGCACGCAATACACACGCGCACGTGCGCCCCAGCAGCTGCGGATGAGCTGAAACGCGCCCTCCGGTGGCGGCGCTGGGAACACACCGCGTGAGCAAAAAGCGAGGAAAGTTGCGTGCGTGTGTGTGTGTTAGAAACTGTGAATGGTAGTGGTGGGTCGGGGCTGTTCAACAAGCTCACTGTTTTTTTTTTGCTGCTGTCATAAATAATTGGTCCACGCAGATGGGTGGTGATGTTAAGGGCGCCTCCATTAAGCTGGGAGGGAAAAGAAGAAGAAGAAAAAGAAAAAAAAGAAAAACTTTGGGAGCGCGTTCCTGACTTTTAAATTGGCACCAGCTATTTGGTGGCACCGGGGCTGGCAAACTCCACCTTGGAGTCGACAACAGAGAAAAACACACAAAAACCACTATTACCCCTTCGACATCCTGTGGCAACCCAGAGGGGCTTAACAGCTATTTTCAAAAAGTGAGTGAGTGATAGGCACGGAGTTGGAGAAGAATAAAGGAAACGGTGGTGGTCTTCTCGACAACCTGTTCAGCTCTCTCTCGCTCTCTCTCGCTCTCTCTCTCTCTCTCTCTCTCTCTCTCTCTCTCTCTCTCTCTCTCTCTCTCTCTCTCTCTCTCCCTCTCTCTCTCCTCACAGACAGGGGCGGTCGTTCTCAGTCTGCGCACATATTCTACTTGGCCAGCCTCACTTGGAGTCCACAGACACAGCCCTGATTGAACGAGCGGAGCGGAGGAGCTCATTTTCTGAGCGCATGAATGTGTTAGAAAGGCTCCACTGGACTGTCAACGGCCACAGCAAAGAGGGACAGACAGTAAAGCCATTCTAACAACGCATTTAAGACTAAATGTTTTATTAAATGGGGCGTCTGGGTGTATAGAATTTCCCCCACACCAGTGCTTGAGTTTGTTTTTTTTTGTTTTTTTCTTCTTCCAAGGGGAAAGTGCTTTTATCTCCATCTCTGGGAAGAGGGACTGTTTGGGATCGAGCAGCGGGGAGATTCTGCTGACTGCTTTCTCTGTGCGTAAAAGTTTAACACTCCGTGGAGATTATTTCAGAGGTTTGGGAGCGCGACAAAGTCCACATCTCACTCTCCGGGAATTGTAAACCCCCCCTTTATACGCCGAGTGGAGGAGGATATATAACTTTTCAACAGTTTATTTATTTTTTTTTTTATTTTTATTTTTTACGGAGAGGCACGGAGGCGGGCTGGTTCAGTGGAGAGCGGAGGCGTCGTCGGAGCTGAAGCCTGGAAGAGTGCGCGCCGCTCTCCGTGGCGCACTGACCCGAAGCACGGCACCTTGGAGACAAGGTACGACCCCGCGATCATGGGATTTCCACCGTCTTCGCGCGTAATTTCGTTAGACGAATTACACAGTTACTTCGAGGAAGCCCGAAGCTGAGAATAATTTCAGGTGTTAATTTCTTGACCCACAACAATAAGTTGATCATCCCCATCCCCGGCGCCAGTGAGATCGCACTTCAATGCCGGGGTTACTCCACTTAATGCACACAGGAAATGTTGTATTCCCCGCAAATGGCACCGTGACCAAACATGTAGAATTTTTTTTTTTTTAAACTTGGATAACTGCGAGCATTATAATGTAAGCTGTCAATACAGATGACTGAGTCATTACACTATGAGTCAGGCGTCTGAGGAAACCCCAGAAGAGAGGTTATTTAACCAGGTCGTCCGTTACTTTTGATTTGAATCTTAATCTTGCACAGAATAGACTTAATAACTGTGCACACCTGACAAATAATAAAAAAGAAAATAGGTGCTGCAAGGGATCATATTAATGAAAGTGCATTATCTCCTTTAAGGGCAGTGTCACTTATCGCCTCCTATGAGCAGAAACACCATCATATTGATCTGAAGGGAAAAGTGTTGTGCGTGTACATGTGGGCGTCTGGGGTCTAAAGTGCACGACCCTACTTGTTGTAGTTAAGCCTACCTGACAGCTACAGTCTAATTCTTAGTTTTTCCTCCTGTCTGGACTAAAAACAATCCTTAGTTGTTCCTCCTGTCTGGACTACACACCTGCCCTCCACTGCGCCTCAGCCAGGGAGAGAACAGATGAAGTTTAGTCACGCCAAAACAGCAGACACCGCCAATCCTGTCAATCTCGGATTCTCCAACACACAGGCTTCTTGTAAACTTCCGATAATCCACGATTGCCCTGACTGAATTACCCGCCCTTTAAATTGAGCGGTGCCGTCTGAATTGCTCGGTGGTTGTTTTCACTGGACGCACGGTAAAGTGATTCGTTGAGTCACGAAACAACAGTTTAAAGCAGGTTTAACCCTTCTTTTCCAGAAATCCCAGTGCTGTGCCTGTGTGTCACCAGTCTGTCTCCCACTCTTCAGGTAATGACGGCACGGAGCTGAACATGGAGTTTTTCTGGATTTTGTTATTTTCTAGTCTGTGTCCGCTTGCCTCTGGCCAAGGAGTTTACGGTAAGAATGGAGTATTTACTCATGCATTTCTAATTATTACATCAACCAATTTTTTTTTAATCAATACAGAATGACCTAGCTCTATGGCAGGAGTGACGGCAATTAGTTCAATTATTAGACTATAAGCTTAATTATAGTTCCTCTGTGTCCCATACTATCGGCCTTTCAGCACCAGACACAAATAGGAGGCGGTGTAATAACTGCTGTTTAAACCACTGCACGGAATGCTTCAGGGAGATGGACAGCAAATTATCTTGAAAGGGAGATATTACCTCTTAGAAGTCACAAGAGAAAGTCGGGAATACATCCAACAATGTAGTGAAGGGGAAACTCACATACTGTAAATCCATTTTAATTCCATTTTTATGCAGGAATAAATCTTTGCAGTCAAAATTATGCATTACAAGAAGTAGACTGAATGGGATTAGCCCTATATTACACAAAGTGTGATTATAGTTGGCCAAGGTTTACGATAAGAACCGAACAAAGGTCACACTTTGGCCAGGATTTAAGTTACCATTTTGTCTTGAAAGAACTAAATCAGCTGCACGGAAACACTTGCGTTTCAACAAGAGGATGAGAGGAAGAGCTCTCTGAGACGAAGCCCATCTTTGCTGGGTTGAACCGGACAATCAGCCTGTGCTTTTGAGGATAAGACTGAGATTTGTCCCTCCATACGACAGTCTCACTGTATTACAGAAGCAGAGTTTCTTCAGCTCCAGGCGTCTGGCCAGATATGCATCTTCCTGTCCCTTTGGGCAAGGCAAACACACAAACTGATCTGTCAGCTTTGATACTTTGATTCTGACATTTGAAGGCATGTGGCAGCCACTGAAAGCAAGGTCTGTTTAGTCATAGTAGCACATAGTGCTGTTGTCATCAGCAATCCCGCAGTTCTACTGTCACACTGAGAAATGCTGACAATCTGTCATTTGCTGAAACATATAGGTGCATGTTAAAGTCCCTGCTAACTAATATGGCTTGTACCTAATACCTCACATTGACACTGACATGTTGGTATTAGTGTAAACTGTAACCACTGGACACGGGCAGTTTTCAGATCCTGTATTTACCTTCTATATTATATTATATTATATTATATTTACCTTATAGACTTTAAATGCTGCATTGCAACTACCATTTAACTGATTCTTTTGGTCCGTCAAGCTTAAACATCTTGTTTATTTAAAAAAAAAAAAAAAGGAATTTTGGAACTGCACACAGAGCAGTGTCTTTCTTCACTCAGTGAGATGGGATGTATTTGCACAGGTGATTTGATCTGATTTTAGAATATGTTGCAAGAATTATTAAGATTTTCATTCCATCAAATATAAGCCTCGTTGCAACTTCAAATTCTTTCTTAAAAAAAATAAATTTCTTTGGTGAGACATTTTCCCAAACGTATTCGTTTGACTGAGAAAAGATTTGTCTTTTAGTGCCAGCTGCCACTTCATTAGTTTGGTAAGTTCCTTCCTAAATTATGGCTGTATGAAATAGTTATATATATATATATTTTTTTTCAGGACAATGTGACTGACATTAGACATGTGCATCTGTGCCTCAGGGGCTCTGTAACAAATATGCATGGGTTTGAAGCAGCTATGCAGTCAGTGGTCGCTGCTCTCTCCAGCATTGTAGGGCATTTGTCTCATCTGCTACAGCATCCTTTCAGTCACTGCTGAGGGAAGAATCCCAAGGGTTTGTGGGAATTGTACTTCCTTGCAGGCTCCCTGGTCCCCCGCGGATCGGGTGGTGATGATGCTCAGCTGTGCCTACCTATGTAACAACAGTTTGGTGTAGGTAAGTCATCATCACTAAAAAGAGTCATTCGGAAAGCGCGAATTGTTTCGCAATTCACACAGTTTCAGTAAACAACTCGAGCAGGGAAAATTGGGAAGGGAGCCAACGACTTTGGCACACCGTGTATGCAGATACGCATAAAATGGTTTCCGTCACTTTGGAATTGTTTAGCACTTGCTCTAGCAGACAGATGCGACTCACCGTCCGCCGGGAGCCCGACGGTGAAAGCATGCCTGATTGATGTCAGCGCTTTGGACGGTTGCGAGGTTCATTTACTGTAGCCTTCTCGGGGGTGTGTTGGGGTGTGTGTGTGTGTGTTTTTATCAGTTCACGCCTATGAATCTGTGTGTGCAAGTGTTTATGCATGTGTATGCGAGTGTGTGAAATGTGCCCGCGTGTGAGACCGCAGAGTGTGTGCGTAAGTGGGATGTGTGCAGACACGCGATTCTTCCCATTGCAACAGTTCGCTGGCTCAGCAGGGACTTGTGGATCAGTCGCTGTTTCTCTCGCAGCGGTGTAGTATTGATTGTGCGTCTCTGAATTCTGATAGGCTGTCAAAAAGCTTGTAACACCTGTCTGTCAAGTTGCAATTGGGCACTGTGGCACCAAGAAAATATAGGCGTGGAGGAGAAGACACACACAACACGATTTGTCACGTTCACAGGGTGATTAACCATGCAAGTCTAACAACATGACTTCAGATATGTCTCTTTTTTTTCTGGTCCCTTTCCTCTTTGTCAGTTTGTTTACTCTTGAGAATACATATGAATCTGTACACACTGATCACACACATACACACACACCCACCCTGACATGTAGTTATGGTTTTTTAAAATTCCATTTAATCAGGATATACTTTAATCCAAGGGGTATTACAAGCTTGATGTGGCATTCATGTGCATCCGCACTCGCCACACTTAAGGATTAGGGGGAGGTTCAGAAAATTTCGAGACACTCTCGCAGGATTTGACTCCTCGGCTGAAGGACTCAACACACACAGTGTACCAGAACTAGTGTCTCTCCGACTTCGTGGAACTACAAAGCATCAGAGGGTGTGAAGCAACAGAGTTCACAGAGACACCAAATTATTGATCGCTTGACAAAGTCACACAAAGCCATTAGCTGGTTGGAGCAGATGGAATCCAAACTGGATAAGCCTGCAATGTGATGCTTCATTATGTTCTTGTTAACAGGAAATTTAATGAACTTAAATCAATGATTTTGCTCAACAGTGCTTTTTTATGAGGTTTGAGCAAGCCCTCGCAGCAGCAAAGATGAGGCCTTGCCAGTGGCCATAGAACAAAGTACTACGAGAGATGCACAAAGTTAAAAAAAAAAAAAGTTTGATATCCTATAAATTGCTCACAAATTTAACATCACTTTGAAGATGTTGCCCAAGGAACAATGAAAGTCTTGGAAAACATTTCTCATTTTTTTTTTAATCTTCAAACAGTATTTCTTAATCTGCGATCATCACCACAGTAATGGGGACTAATTTACTCAAATACTCCGAAGTACACATTATTGTACTCGACTCAGGCGTTTCCCTCTTCAAGCCTTAACGACAGTTTAAAATGTTCTTCCTCCACTACATTTATCATCCATCCGCATCAGGCTGACACAATATGTATGTGGCTGCAATAGCCATCCCATGAAAGCAAAAGAGACCTGAGTACTTCTTCCTCCACTTGCCACAGTACATTAGCTTGCCATGGTGCATGGTTTGCATGTGGTGACCTAGAAAGGGATCATTCTAGGTTTAACTGGCCTGGCCACTTGCTCCCCTGTGACTTGAACTTCCTCCCCGCATGTCAGCACTTTTTCTGTTTGCGCGCATCTGTGTGTGTGTGTGTTTGTGTGTGTTTTGTCTCATGCAGCTGAGCTTATTTTTGATGTTGAATATTGCCCTTTTCTAATAAGCATCCATAATTTATTGGTGGCTTTGAGGCAATAGAGGAGAGGAGAAGGGGAGCAACAGTGATGAAAGGAGATTAAGCCTGAGATGATGATAATCTCATACCTCCCACAATTTGCAAACTGTGCTCCTCCTACACCCTGCCAGACCCCGCCCACCACCGCTGCCTCCACCACCCCAGCTGGAGCCAAAGCAACAAATCTAGCACGCACGCACGCACGCACACACACACACACACACACACACACACACACACACACACACACACACACACACACACACACACACACACACACACACACACACACACACACACACACACACACACACACACACACACACACACACAACCTTCCCAATTTACCTTGTGAATCCGATCTGCTCTGTCGATAATTGTTGGGTGACCTTTCTGTCCACCTTACTTTTAATTAAAAATCCTTTGGATTTAAATGGTCCTGCTTTTTCTAACCGTACAAATGAAAGGGATGGAACCAAATTTACTGAAATTTTAAAGTTGTAATAATGAAAAGTTCAGTAACTGCAAAGATGTAAACGACATCACATTCTCAAGCTCATCTTGAGTTTTTCAACTCATTGTTCTGGGATCTTTGTGTCTGTTGTCACTCATCTCTCTGTTCCCAGCATTTCTGAGATGATATATATATATATTTTTTTTTTTCTTTCTTTCTTTCTTTCTTTCTTTTTAGTTTGTGTGTTGTAGCATAGACCTTGCTGCTAATAATAAAAGGGTTATCCACTGAGAACATCCATATAATATAGTACACAACCTTCTGTGTACTGAGATGCTCACTCATCTGATTTTTTTTGGGCCCATGTGGCCCTTGATCCTCTCCTCTCCTCTCCTCTCCTCTCCTCTCCTCTCCTCTCCTCTCCTCTCCTCTCCTCTCCTCTCCTCTCCTCTTCGGCTCACTGGATATTAAAGCCTGACAACATTTCAATTAACCTACAGGTCAGCAGCAGAGCCATAGGCTTATAGCCACGGTGATATGTTGACTCTGGTTTACACCAGCTTTGCTACCTGGGGGTAAAGGATAAGAGCACTAAGACAATGTCGTGGGGGGTCTGATTTATCACCCTTCCTCCAACACGTTGCGCCCTCGGCCCAGGGTGGGCACGGGGCAGCAGGTAGAGCTCGCCAGCTTCGGACATGGAGGCCCTGAGTGAAGTGCCTCAATAGAAAGCGTGGTCAGGCAAGTCTTGTTTAGAAAGGTATACATCTGTGCTCACACTTGCTCATTTTAGTTATGTGTGCAGACAAACAATGTGAGGAGAGCAAGGACGGGACATGGTTTATACATAATTTTATAACAAACTCAGAAGAACAATCTGAAGCACACAAAATGGTTTTGGCCTTCAGAGAAAAATGTATTTGCATTGAAGATACATTAGATAATTAATATAATTCTCAAAGATGTTTAGCAATAAGAGTAAAAACACCTGGGTTCACTTGCAACCTTCTGTTTTGTTTTGTTTTGTTTTTTTTCTTCCGAGAGTTGTGTCCTGCTATTTGGCCATATATCCAATAAACTGCATGCCACTGAAGGCTCTGTACCAATTTTGGACCACCAGTTTCTAGTTTGTCCTGAAATAAGCAGATAAAGGTGCTTATTCATTTACTCTCACCTGAAATCAGATTCAACATATAAACTGCTATATTTGCTTTAAGGGGCAAATGCTGTTTATTATTTTTCTATAAACCCCTTTTGCAGGCACATAATTGTAAAACAACCTCTCTCACTATTGTTGGAATCGAAAATATATGATATGACAACATTATAGGACGAATAATGTGCATTCTATAGTTTAATTGATTGTATTATGTACATTCATTATCATTAAATACAAAAAAATAATTGAATGGTATCAGATAGGGACATTAAGGGTGAAATGTTGAGAACCACTACAGGGTGTAGCAATGTGTGTGGATTAGAATTTGGTGTTTCAACTGTTCATCCATTCTCTTTGATATTTATTTTTGTGTTCACAGGAATCTCATTTTGTCATATGAACAAGAGCCCATACAGTTTTTTTCCAAGCACAAATAGACATGCATTTGCAAGAAAAACAAAACAAAACATTGTTGCCTTTACCACGTGCTGAATTAATAGATCATTACCTTAAGTCTCACCCACTCTCATTTCTTTGAAGAGATGGTAATCAGTATCGCACACTGACAACAGTCAGCACACGCATGCACACGCTCGCACGCACGCACGCACGCACTAACACACACACACACACACACACACACACACACACACACACACACACACACACACACACACACACACACACACACACACACACACACACACACACACACACACACACACACACACACACACTTCTTTCAATAAGAGTGGTCCAGAGCTTAACAGGACGACGTGAGTGCCCTGTGGGTAGCAAAAACTGTCAGAGAAACTTCACTTTCCTGCTCTGTAGTCCTGTCACTCTGTCAGACATTATCAAGCACCTCTTACTGGCGGTGCTCCACACACACACACACACACACACACACACACACTCACACTCTCTATTTCAAAACTGAGAGCCTGTGAGGAAAAGCTTATTGGCATTTAAGTTTGTTTAATGATGATTTATTGTGTGTTTGATCTAAATGTCTCAGGAATTAAGAAACTGTAAGGGGTGTGTGTGTGTGTGTGTGTGTGTGTGTGTGTGTGTGTGTGTGTGTGTTGTCGCTGCGTGGACATGAGCGGGAGGAAACATTTGGCATCTAAGTTATTCATGAACGCGACAGGACGGTTGTGAACAGCGGTGAGAACATGGCTTACATCAGAGACCGTCTGCCTCCTCTTGCACATCTCTCGCACTGTCACTCTCTCTTCCGTCACTTCTCTCTCTCTCTTTCACTGTCGCCTCTTTTGTCGTCAACATTTGTCCTCAGTGCATTTTTGTTTCTTTGGCTTTAGACTTTAGACTGCTTTTATGAAATGGTTCATACTATTTAGTGTTGAAATCACAACATTTGTGAACACGTGTCCAAACTGTCCAAGTCCAAGTAATATAAGGAGATGCATTTCGGCCTTACACTGATACAGTTTAATATTTTTTTACTGATGTGGTTTTGTTATGCAAGATAGAATGTAGCTTGACACGTCCATACATGTCTACAATAACCAGTAAAATAGCTGTAATGCTGCAAGAAAATACTCAAACACATATACATTTCAGACAAACCTTTTTTTCTCTTCAGCAGAGCAATTTGCATGCAGCCATCTGTTACACAGTCGTTCAAATACATTATTCTACCAGGTGAAGTTCATGCACTCTGCTGAAGCAATGGCAGAAAATCCATGTTTTTAAAGTATACATATCCTGCACTTTAATTTATTCAATGAAGTGTTTGTCTTTTTTTTTCAAAGATTTTTGAGAAAACGTTTTTTTCGTTTTGTTTCTGTTATAACTATAAGTTTATGACATTCATGAACTAACTTTATGAAAATACTTAAACAACAATAAAGGAGGTGTATAAAGTCGAACTTGAATACTGTTTATTTTTATGGAGCCGTCATTTAATTTAAATTTCTTTGAGAGTGGGCCTGAACTAATCTGTTTTGTAGTTTTGAGATCGACTAAAATAAGTCCAGTTTGACAGCCAATAAAACCTCACTCAACAAAGCTGTTCTTGGGAGTTTTCGCACTGTGGGCTTATGGAAAAGTCCTGCTGGTGAAGATAATCGGTATCTCCGTGAAGCTTGTCAGCAGATTTGTGGGGTTTCCTCAGTCTGCAGTGTTCAGTCCCTATCAGACTTGGTCCACAAAAGAAAAAGCTTCACACCGACACCGGGGTCGCCAGACGCCATGTCTCACTGATGCATGTGGGGAGTAAAGGTTTGTTTTTGTTGGCCAATTGGCCAGACAATCGATCATACCTTAAATAATAGCAGAAGCTCCTGCTGGTTCTGATATTTGAAGCTATGAAAAATTGTTTGTTTTTTTTGCACTCAGGAGATGGAGCCAGAGAGGACACTCCCACACAGAAGGCATACGACATCTCCTGTTGACTGTGTATCATCTTTCATATCATTAATTAAACAATATCACAAATACAAAAGCACAAAATTCGAAAAAAAACAACAACCAAACGTTACAAGTCAACAACTGTTTTGTTTCTGAACTGACGCTGATACTTTGATCAAACTGTGCATCATAGTTCATTGTGTCCTGATCTGTTAGTGGCAAACTGGCTCCAATGATTACATTTGGTCTTTACCTCATTAATTTACATTTTCACTTATCTTTTTTTCATTGGCACGCTGTGTCCGACATCTCTTACTCATCTCCTCCGGGAGCTTTGAAGGATTTGAAACTCGCATGATAAAAATATTAGGTTATCACAGATTATGAGAGCATGCACAGTGAAATCTGTTTAGTCACTACAGGAAAACCCCAAACTCACTGGAAACGTTGGAATATCCTTAAGACAGATATCTTTAAAAGGAAGCCAGAAGCACACCCTCTGCTAAAACCACATTCTTTTACCCTTCCCTGTGTTATTCAGCAAACCCACCAAACAATAACAAAAGGGTTGCATTCGGTGGGGCTGGCCAAGGG
This sequence comes from Blennius ocellaris, assembly GCF_963422515.1. Lineage (NCBI taxonomy): Eukaryota > Metazoa > Chordata > Actinopteri > Blenniiformes > Blenniidae > Blennius > Blennius ocellaris. The sequence goes on along the minus strand of NC_137650.1, from coordinate 18,248,658 downwards.
AACTTTCTAATGGTGGGAAATGATCAACGCCGGAAATCTATCTTTTACTCCGACACACGTCGGGCCTCAATAATTCAGTGATGCATGCAACACTGGGATCTCGCCCTCTCCCTCTTTCTCTCTCGTTCTCACTCAGTGTCTCAAACTGACTCTCCCTCTGTGGAAAACCCCTCTCTTCCCCCTTGTCAGTTCATGGCAGTTTTAGTAAAAATTTCTGGCACTTTAAATGTTTGAAATTTTAACTTGCTGCTCTCACACCTTGCCGGTTCGTTTTTACCATGCGTCTCAGCCGGCTCAGAGGAGATGGGGGTATAATCTGTCGGAAATGTTGAAACCTTCCCATGTTCTCAGTGTAGCAATTTACCTGCCACCAGCTACGCATCCCAATCCCTCTCCTCCTCTGCTGCCTCGTTCATCCTGTCTTTACCCATCTGCTAAACTTTTATCTGTCAAAAAAGATGCCATCTTTCTCTCCTCCCTTTTTTGCTCCCCTCAGTGATTCTCCTTTTCCATCCTTATAGCTATCCCCAGCATGTCAAGTAAAATGTTACCATTCTGTGCTTTCCATCCTCTTTCCACCCTAATTCCTTCCCTTCATCCTAACCCTTTCAGCAGATGCAACTCTTTAATTCTCCTCATCACTTCTTTCCCTCGCTTCCTTGCCCTCTCCCTTCTCATCCTCTCTCCTCACTATTCCTCTCTTTCTTTACACCCAGCATCCTCTCCTCCAAAGCCCTGTCATCTTCTCACTATCATACTCTGATTCAGTGGCAAGCATCCACCCACCAGTCCACTTACTGCATATATAGGACATAGAGCACGCTGTCATTGCAAGCTGCATGTAGGCTTTCGGGAAGTGGGTGGATGGTTGACACCAGCGAGTAAGGAGACATCCCGGGCATGCAGCAACTGCTGAGAAAAGAGGGCAGAGGTTAAAAAATAGTGCATCAGAGAAAATATGGTTTGAATTTAATGCTGGGTAAGGGTGTGAATACTTAAAAAAAATCGGCAAAAGAGACAAATGACATTGATGTAACAGTTGGCTTGTTTGTAAAAAAACAAAACAAAACAAAAATCACAACAAAGAAAGAAAAACCTTGTAAAGCACGAATGGTTGTACCCTTGACATTAATTTCTGTTACTTAAATAGTCTAAACAGTAAAGTTACAAAATGTACATGCATCCACCACTGCTATGTTTACATGACCGATCTGCATTTACCTGATTTCTATAATCCTTATTACATAATCATTTCATACATAGACACTACTGTGGCTGCTTTTATTTCCTTTCAGATGTTCAGTCAGTCGTCCCTCTTGGTTGTTTCTGTGCTTCATTTTTCCCCCTTCCACAGTCCTGTCTCCTCGCTGCTCTTTCTGATTGAGTTTTTGGCATCGCTGTCTCTTTTCCTCCTGCTCTCTTTGTGCATTTTACTCGCGTCTTACCTTGTACCCGTTGCCAGCTTGTCTTTGTCCTCTACATCAAGTATTCCATCATTTTCCTTTCGAATTTGTCTGTCTGACAGACTTCCTGTGAACCACACCCTGCTGACCCTGTTCTGACCAAGACATTTTGTGACTTAAGACTTTAATCCTGTAGAAATTAAGGAATATATTTAAAATGTGCCACACCAGAGTACCTTTTATTAAATAGTGAAGTTGGGAATAGATAATCTGGTCAGATTGTATAGCTCAGAATCCAAAGTCATACTTATTCGGTTAATTAGAGACTCTCACTTGCCCTGAGGTGTAAGTAAGTGTGGGTGATTCCCTTTGTTGAACGTCGGCTGGGATTGGCTCCCACGGCCACCATACTAACTTGTCAAAATGGGGTGTAGAATGATAGTTTTTGTCAGAGGACTACGGACCACAAATTCACGAGAATCGTAGTATCTCAACTTCTGCTGCATCTGTGAAATCTATATGCAACAAAGCATAGGAGAAGAACTTTATGGTTTTACTTCTAATTGATTTTGAATTGAATGGTCTATTGTGAAACCGGCCCAGTGCAGCAGGATAAAACTTGTCAATTGACTGACTGGTCCATTGGGAGCTATGTGGATCCATGGGGTCCAATACAGAACAAATTCTTCTGACTAAGCAAAGTTAAAGCTGGTTCTGATTTGTGATTGAATGGTGTCACAATAAGCAGCAAATTTCAAGGTGAACACTGGCACAATATTTGGTAGGTGGTCATAATGTTGTAGCTGATCAGTGCATGATTTTGGCGTTTATGTTTTATCTAAAAGGATTTGTCATTCATCCGTGTTTTCCTACATGTCCGGAATAAATAATCTACAGCAGAGACCACTGCAGGCCGTCTGCAAATCATGCTGCAAAAGCTTTTATTGGTCTACCTTTCCTCTTTTGACATCATTTCTTTTTTCTATGTTGATGAAATTTTCGGAAAAAATTATTTGTTCAACTTTTATAGGCTTCAACCTCAATAGAATTCGATCAAATGTAATTTGCTGTCACAGCTGCAGAGACCAATGTGCCAGCTCATGTTTTCATAGTTTAACTGCAAAGCAATGCAGAACTGCAGATCCTCACGGCAGCGTAGACAGCTGATGTACAACTGTAAATTAACATTCGGGTTCAGTCCTCTTTGCTTAATCAAATTTTTCAAAGATGGTGATGATACTAGTCTTAATTTGTGCAGGTGTAAAATGGAGCTCAGGCGGTTTGCCATCCTGTGGAAAGTTATTCTGTGAGGACAGAAAACTAATGAGATCTGCTATTTCCAGGATCATGTATAAGAATATTATTTTGAACTCAATCACATCAATGCCGGTGGCTCTGTTAGGACTTGCTACCACCCATTGAAAAAATTTCTTCCCACAGCCTTCATTTATGGGATGAGTTACAGAGAGAAATAATAATGCATCAGGTAAATTCCACACTTTCATCCTTAGAAGTCAGCGATATTGACAGTGTCGTCTTTTGTCAGCTGATCTCACAAGTTCAGCCTCGATGCAGACAGAAGCAAAGACTTCACTGCAAATAGAGAGAGGCTAGCATTTTAGATATTTCAAAATTTGATTGTTTAAGGAAGAAATCTGTTCTATAATTTAAATCAATACAACAATGTTTAGGCAACAGCTGATCATTTCCGAAAATCTGCCAAAAATACAATTGAATTTTGACATTCTTGAAACGGCATAGACCTGACTCATGGAAGAAAGGGAAGAAGAAAAAAAGGACACATGGCCGAACAAAAGGCTCATTTTAAAAAACAGGGAGAGAGACTGTGAGAATGACATTGAAAAAGGCAGGGCCAGATACAGGGCAGCTAAAAGAAGAAAGGCTTCCCTAGAGACAGAGAGGTAGACTGGCAGGAGCTCAAACAATGAGACAGAAATGGAGGGAACAAATCACTGGGAGAGAGAAAGTGCTATGAGGGTAAGATCCAAACTTTATTTGCTTCAACTTAGACCAAAATATGAAAAAAAAAAAAAGTACTTTCACATTTGGTTCCTTTGTGTAGAATAATGTTTCAAAAGAAAACATCAATCAAAATGAAACAAACTTACCCTTAATTTATTGTTTTCAAATATCTTCAATCTTTTAATGTACATTTTTTATGGACACTAATAATATTTGTTGTCACAGCCAAGGTTCAGAATAACATGTTGCTATAATGCGACTACTGTTGGCGGCAACATGCCAACAACTGTTAAATACATTGGAGTTTGTATAAGGTTGTTTCTCATCACTTTTGTTGAAAAGCTGCCGTCTCTCTTCACACTGCTTCTTTTGGTAGCTTTAGCATTCACCATCATTTTCCTGCCTCTCCACAAAGCCTCAAAAGTGTTAACTTACCTTTTATAAAAGCTGTTTGCTGCATTTGCTTTGTTAGTATTTTATCTTCGTTAATTAATTTCGCTTTCACGACCAGGTGTTATGCTGAGTTTGGTTTTGCATGACTGCTGATAATTGTATCCTGCCTCCAGACATGCATGCAGTGGAGTGCTTGCAGTAGAAAATACTGGACGTCAATGGTGGCTGATTAACTCACACAGTTCAAAAATGACATGTGTTACCCACCATCTGACTTCCAACTAACTGATCAGTACTGAGAGCTCTCTTAATTTGTCACAGCAACACACATGCAAACTATTAAGACATCCTTTAGGAGAGAGAAAAATAACCATAAAATAAACGTGCAGGAGCTACTTTGCCAGGTAACTATTAATTTTATGATCAAGTAACCAGAAACATATGTGCGTTCTAAGACTAATACTTCTTCAAAGACATACCTGTATTCAAGTATTAATCCTAATAATTTGCCCTATACTGATTCCAATTAACTTAACCCCCCCCCAAAAAAAAAAAAAACAGAAAAAAAAAATACATGAAATCTCAGCTCTGATGATATCAAAAATAAGTAATAAGAATTCATCATTACTCTTCCTTTAATATTCAGTTCTGTTGCCTGGTTTTAGCCAAATTATTTAGAATGAATAGGTGTCAATGTCAAACCCGCATGTTGTTAAATGTGTTAAATTTCACAAAAAGCAAACCAATATATATATATATATATATATATATATATATATATATATATATATATATATATATATATATATATATATATAAAACACTCTCTGTGAAGCCTTCCGCTGCTTGTTGTTAGAATATAAATATTTTTCTGAACATCAACAGCCAATTCATGGTTTAGTCTCTGTGTCAGTAAGAGTCCAAAAGGATCAGTGTGACATCAGTTTAATCATTTCCTCCTAATCCACAAAGGCCTGTGGGGATCGTTGTGCAGATGTTTGACTGCCTCTCAAAATGTATAACCATGCAGACTGTATGCAAGTGTACAAGACAGCATGTGCTCTGGGAAAACCAAATAGATGCTTGTTTGGGATGTACATCATGTCATCATTGAATTTGTTGGATTATAACATATTAGAACGTTTTACAACCTGAAACAACCTGTTGTACATTGGTGATGACATCGTGTGGAGGAGAAAGTGCACAGTAGCCTTGTAACAATGTGTGTGATTCCAGTGTAGGGCCTCATTGATGCTTCTCATCTCTCACACCAGTTTGCTGTGTTACATGTGTGGAATATGTCTGTACAGGAAAATAATTGGAAATACTGGAGAACGAAATCGACCGTCATAATGACGTCAATAATACATTTTATTTTTCAGTGCCTTCTATGACATCCAATCATGAACATGTTAAATACTGGTTAATAAAGCTACTGTTCTTGTGAAACATATTTATTGATCAACATATAATTTTTTAAGTTGAATGCTTCATATTGGACAAGCGGTTGCAGAACAGAAGCAGCTGGAGGCAGGGGCTTCTGAGATTCACTGCATGATGGTGGGGTATTCACAGGTTCCAGCACAAATAATATATCATTGAGCGATGCTGGCATATTGCTGCTGCGGCTTCGATCAGATTCTCATCACTTCTATTTTCTGTCTGCAGATGCTTTCCTTCACATTATATAACCTAATAGGACAGACCCCCCCCCCCCGCCTCTTTTTTTTCATTATCTTACACTTTGTCAAATTTTAAAACAAACAAACACTTGGGAGTACATGTGTTCCAGGAAGCATAGATGAAACTAACTTATCCCATATAAACTGCTTACTTTTTTTTCCACATTATGATTACTCACAACAAGGTTTCTCCTGCACTGCATTCTTTTACAACTTTTGTTCCATCTTTGTATTCAAAGTCTTCACCCATTTCAACTTCATTCTTCATTCTTCCTTGTTTTTAATCTTTCTTCCTCGGCCTCTCTATTCTCGCCTGCAGCACCATGCAATGCAAACACAACCTGTACCGAGGGGAAGTGAATTATTGAAGCTGCTGCTGCCATTCCCTCTGTGCAGAAGTGGGCTGTAGAGGAAAGACAGAGGGAACAGAGAGGGGAATAAGGATGGATAAAAGAAATGGAGAGGATAGATTTGTAAGGATGAAGGTAGGAGGAGTTCAGGGCACAGAGATGCAGAGAAATCCAATATTGTTTACTTGGCTTTTATATGGCACAGTGTTGAAAATAGGAACAGAGACGTGATGGAGGGAGGTCAATTATGGAAATAATGTTCAAATGAATCTGTTTTAGATCTTCTTCTACACAGGGTTTGCCAGATATATTTATACAGGCCAAAATATGAGACAGCCTTTTGTTTTGTTTTATGGAAACGCTTGGTAAAGTGGGGCTGACGCTAGACGCCGTGACTCATTCAACATTATCTATCTTTGTCTGCGATACTGTTGCTGTCTGTGCCATTTTTTGACATTATGGGGATGGGCCCCATTTTTTTGTTGTGCACTTTCTCGTGTGTGTGTGTGTGTGTGTGTGTGTGTGTGTGTGTGTGTGTGTGTGTGTGTGTGTGTGTGTGTGTGTGTGTGTGTGTGCTTGTGTGCATGCTTGAAAAACCTTAACACTTTTAACAGGCGTTACAGTTTTTCCATTGTTGGGATATTTTAACCTAAATAACTGGGCAGAGTCAGCAAGAAAACCTTGGGTTTGTGTGTGTGTGTGAGAAATTCTGATGGGTAATATATATACAATTAGGTATTTTCCTTTGTTCTTCTTTTTACGTCACTATTTCTGCTCGTAGTTTCATTAAGAAGACTTTTTAGCAGAATGTGAGTGATACACAAATACAGGTTATTTGATTAAGGTCATGAAAAGAGAGGTCGATTTCATGTAAGTTAAAAAAAAAAACCCAACAACAACAAAAAAAAACCCTCCTTTTTTTCCATGTTATTGGTATTGGTGCACCCAAAGCCATCAGGTGTATCCTATACTATGTGCAGTATCTGCAGACTCAAATCTACCTGAAGTTGAGATGCATATTGCACCGTGTGGATAAACTTTCCATCTATTCGACATGGCATCATAGGTTTCTTAGCATTTTTAGATTTACAAATCAACATATATACACATGGACAATTCCAATGTAATTCTAAATGATGAGCTGGTGGATGTACTGTTTCGGAGTCTCCTGTTATTCACTGTGATCTCCTTTGGGTGTTGCTTCCTCCACAGGCCTGTACGTGCAAGGGGTGTGCAGCCTGAGAGGCGAAGCCCAGGGCAAGAAAATTTTATTAGACACTGGCTACATTGCTTTTTCATACTTTTTAAGCTTATTGCTTTTAAATTTAAATTAAATTAAAGGTGACTTAAATGGCTTTATGAACATTTTTTTTAATCAACTTTTTTCTTTCATCTTCTCTGTGGTGGCTGAACAGCAACAACAATTTTTATGAGAAAGAAATAGAAGTAGTCAAAAAATAGGATCCTGAAAGGATAGGGGGCATGTCTTCCATCCTCAGTGGAAATTACACTATTTTTGTAACCACAGATGAGAAACACCTTTGCACAGGAATCCCTGATTGCAGGGTGTGTCAGTGCAGCGTTACGCCAAGATTTTCTTTTGCATACAACTTGAACAAGTGAAGCTGGTGCCCATTTTTTATAGAGTATGTACCTCTCTCGCTGTAACATCCATGTCAAAGTAGTGATGTGAATAATGGCTGAGGTGAACCACAGAGTGGATCTGTGCGCAGCTCATGAATGCACCAGCATCCACTCTATTTTCTGCTGGTGGTGCCTGGACTTCAAATGCACAGGTGATGAAAATTTGCTGATGTGAAAGAGACCAATGGATCAAAAAAAAAATAAAATAGAAAAGAAAAGAAAGAAATCAACAAGAGCTGTTCATGTATGATGGAGAGTATCATATTGTGGTGATACGAATAGACTCCGGGGGCTATATTATGACACTGCAAGGGTTTGGTTTAATGTGTGAGCTGCGGAAGCATATACCAGCCTCAGTGCTCTTTTCTTTAGAGCCTTACACATTCAGACAGTAGCTGTGATGCGATCTTCTATCAGACTTCTGGGTTGGTAGGAAAACACAATTCTTCCTGCACTCATCTTTGTTTTCCCAGCTTGGATAGGAAAAAAAGATGTTTATATTTATATATATATATATATATATACATATATACAGATACACACACACACACACTGCCACAGAGGTCACTGACTTGAGCATTGAGGCCTTCCGATAACACAAACACGCTGCATAGACACTTTGAAATTATGCAGCCTAAAACGAAAATAACTGTTAATAACAAAGAGCTACTCAAAAGCGATTTCCACTTCATAACTTAATAATTGTGGCTGAAGGACATGACGAAGCTGTGCTATGACTCTAAATTTCCTTTTGAGCCATCGGAAGGTGGGATTTTCTTGCTGCTTAAAAACGGTATATTTAAGCTGCCGCTCTGAGACACTGATGACCTGACCAGCGGAGATCATATTGTCTCTCATTATGGCTGATCTTATTCCAGCAGTTTTAAAATTGTTGGGTGGACCTCCCATGGAGGGCACCAGAGAGCTGCAGGGAGTATAAAGACATCTGGATGTTGGGGGTCAAGAAATCCCATACCTCCCACATTAAAAAACCCCATAAAAAAACTAAACGTCTTCATTGTGAGCTGGTCAATTCTCCTGAAAACCAAAACTTTAATGATTTAGATTGCTTGACTATTTTCTCTTCATGATGAATGCAATGAATGCTTACATTGATTGATTGATTGATTGATTGATTGATTTATTGATATTAATTTCGAATGGACCGCATAATATGTGTAAATCTGAATTTATATGAATAAAGAGGAATAGGAAGAAGTATAAACTTATTCGGTCCAGTCCTACACCTTTATTGAAGTGAAGACACTGAAGTTGGAGTTGCTCGATGTTGTGAGGATACATTTTGAAAGTTTCTTCATTCTTCCAAAGCTTGTCCATTTCTACAAACCCTCTCATTGTGAATCCAGTGTCTTTCCAGACTGATAGTTCAATCATCGTCCTCTTCTCCCCTGAAATATTTTTTGATTATAGCAAATTGTACTGCTGATGAGTTTTTGTAGACAACTGATGCTTCTGAAAACGGTGCTTGATGATTTGATTGAACTGGGGGCTACTGATGAGGTGTGTGTGTGTGTGTGTGTGTGTGTGTGTGTGTGTGTGTGTGTGCGTGCGTGCGTGCGTGCGTGCGTGCGTGCGTGCGTGCGTGCGTGCGTGCGTGCGTGCGTGCGTGCGTGTGTGTGTAGGGGGTTCTTGTCCAGCTTCAACCTGTTATCAATGCAGTTTATGAATTCCAAAGCTTATCCACCGACGGTTTTCAAAAAGACCCTTTCAAATAGTCAGAAAGCTGGAATTTAAAACTCATAGTTGGTTTTGTTGGATGAATATTTTTTAAATTTTACAATGAAGAACTGGCAGCTTTTTATGAGATACAAAATGAAAAGGATGAAAATAAGGAGGATATGAATTTTCTTTTTTTTTAAATATATATATAATAATCTATTATTTGGAAAGAAAAAAATATGAAAACAAATCCACCAGAGAAGACGGTGAATGAATGAATGAATAAATTATTTTTTTATTTCAAATGTGTAAAAAAAAGAATCAAACAAAGTTAAAAAGAAATAAAACATCCAATGACCCTGAAGGGTGAAGATGAGGGACGCTTGTCCAAACTGCCATGAACTTTTTGCGATAACATAATTGCAGACACTTGACACAACATAAACACCTCCGGATTTGGGGCAAAGAAGAACAAATGCTATATGATTACATGGTGAACATAAAAAGATGTGATTTATGTTTTGGTTATTGAAAGCCTGCTGAGACTGAGAGCACAGTGCCCATAAGAGATATGCATGTTGCAAATGGTCACTGTCTTCCTCTCTGAAGATTCCCACTTCTCTAATTGCTACTTTTTGTTTGGCAGTAAGCTGTTTGAATCCATGCCCAAGAAAATATGTTTTTTTATTGCTGCCAAATTGAATTGAAAATTGTTGATGCAATATAAATGTGCCTCACCACAGTCCCGGCTATGTGCCAGAGTGTTGATGAATGTAGTTTGGCTCCGGTTAGGAACAGATACTACCTCTTCAGATGTTTGTGGGCATCCTGGGTCAACTTTAGGCATCAGTAGTTGTCCTTGAGCCTGACAACTGATTTCCAACAAAGTCTTGTATTAAAGCTCATAAAGCTAATTTAATATTTTAGTTGTGGAGACTGGGTGAAATGGGTGTCTTTATTGAAAGTCCTATTGATGTGTGATTGATTTATCATCTTTGTTATACAGTACACATCATACACATATGAGGGTCCATGGGCCCATGTTGTATCACATAGTCGGATACTGCTGAACATAATCTCTGTCTTTGGAGACATCACTCCTGGAGAAAGATCAATACAACACAATGCAATCACATCATTATTACCATTGTCAGTCACAGAGGAACTGTTGCAGCTGCATTTGTAGTGTTTTCATCTTGGTTCCTGGCTTGCTTTGTGGGCTTGTGAAAGTCAGTATCTATTTGTAGTAAAACGTGTGTGTTCAGTTCTGGAACGTGTTGGATTAATCTTCTCTTCTCCCCAGGCACCTTTCTGTTTTATCCTAGTTTTTTGAGCTGATATTATATCATGTGGTCTCAATGAGCCAAAGACACTTTGGTTGGTTGATATCCATGATGATGTCAATAACTACTAACCTGAGGTGGGGAGTAATGGAATACACCATTACTTTATTACTGTACAAAGTGTACAGTAACTGTAGATTGTTTTGCAGGTAACCATACTCATCTCTGCTGTTTCTACTGTAATGCCATTACTTTCATTCTGCACATTTGAAAACAAATATGTGAAACATTTGACTTACATCATCATAGCCGTCTCATTAGGAAAAGTCGAATTCATTGGGTTACAGTTTGTGATAAAGAGAAGCACAAGCAGGCACATGGACATACAACACTGAGTATCGAAGTCAAAGAAAGCTTGTACTTTAAAAAAAAATGTTTCAATGTCACAATGTTTTCAACAGCAATATACAGCTTATCTGTTTTCTTTTTGTTTAGAATGTGACTCAAAAGTGTGAGATATTTTCAATTATTCCCCCATCAACAAAATATGCCTCGAAAGCTGTCGTGTATTACAATTACTTTTTTACTTTTGCGCTTAAGTATATTTCCAAATCTGTACTTTCTTACTTTTGTGTGAGCACTTTTGATTTGACCATTTTTGCCCCCGCAAATTGATGTGATGCTTGTTTCATTAGACTGCTGTCACGTGCAAAGTTTTACTATATGTATATTTGCTTGTTTTTGCATATTTTGAATGCAGTGGTGTCAGTATGATTGCTTTTTTTTACCTGATTTGCACTCAAAATGGAACCAAAATAGATTCAGATCTGCAAGTTATAAATAGCTCATATTAATGCTTGTGATATGAAGAGGAGGTGGTTGGACCTCAACAGAGTCATGGAAACGTATTTAGCTAATTTTCAACTCTTATTTTCTCACATTTTGTTGAACGTGTGCAACTTTTGCACTATGCTAAAAAGATGTGACAACTGCAATGATGTGGCTGCGCTCATGGGGCCCAACATCAGAATTTAATGACACAACAAGCTTTTGTACTTCACACAGCAGCCACAACAGCTTGAAATGAGACAAAGAGAAGTTCAGTAGCCTGCCTGTGACACTCCCACTGTCTGTCATAATGAATTGTCTTTGAGGCTGAATTTTCACTTTTACTGTCTTATCACATAGCTCAAAGCTGAACTGGGACAGACGTGAAGCCAGCCACTAGCGGTGGGGGTGTTTGAGGGGTGGGGGAGTGTAAAGATGTCTTTACACAAGGGAGCTGATCACAGAGCAGCTATTATCAGAAGCAGCAGGGGGTGACAAGGTCATATGTACTGTCTTTATGGTGTCTTCAACACAACTAAGCACACTTTTAGGCTTGTGAGCACCTGCCTTTTTTTTTACCCTGATAACTCATTGGTAACATTTGTAAAATATATCTTAACACTGCTTTTGAATTCCTGCTTTCTGTACTTTTTTCTCATATATATAAAATCCACGCTTCATATTTATGTTACCTCATAAAATATTAGTTACAAATCTCAAAAGGCATGCAAGAGTAAAAGGTGCTTCACATATCACAGTAAATACAACACACTCTGTTGCTGAGCTCTGTTGTACTGTATTTAATGTGTGTCTCTTTCTGCCTGTCCCACACACAAAGACCCACTACCCGCGTTGTACTTATTGGCATATGTGGCATTTGACCACAGTGTTATCGCGGTTGTGAGGAATGGTCTGCACTCAAACCTGAAGTTTTGCCATTGATCCCAAACAATGTCTACAAAAGGGCAATGTCTGACTGTTTTCCAATCCAAAGTGCATAACTCATGTAAAGCAGACTAAAGTGGAGTGCAATTGTGCACAAATGTGGTCTTAAGTGGGTACTTTCCGTAAATATAACCGTATTTGTATCTCATTTTGTTTGCTATAGGTCTTGACATTCAAGCACATGTGGCTGTACTTCAGAGACTGACTTAACTGGAGCAATGTTGCTGGTCCTCTAGACTCTAGAGTCTAGAGGGCAGGAGGTATTTTGAATTATGGGACAAGGTTACAAATAGGTGCTAGGAAAGGTAAACTAAGGCCAAGGGTGAGGAATATATTTTAGGCAAATGTCTTTGAAAGTGCATAAAGGTCAATGAATGCACTCATGAATACATAGGTGTTGATTTTTAAAAACTTTTAGTTATTTTCAGAAACACTTTTGAAGAAACACACATGCAAGTCATATTTACGAATTATCCTCGGGACTTATTCCATAAACTATTAAATTACTTTTGATGCTCCAGGAGGAATGTTTTATAAGGAGAAAACATAGAGGCCATCCGGCACATTGATTTGGAGGATTGCACACACGCATGCACACATACATGACTGTGCAACAGGCATACACACACATTATTGAATGGGAGCAGGAAGGTGTTCTGTGGTCTGCTGTGGTTGTAATAGCCTCATTATTCACTGTGTGCCCTGCTTATACACTCGGCAAAGGGAGCAAAACCTGGAGCTATTATACACACATGCACTAATACACATACACTGAAATGCACAAATTGTTTTACGGCCCTTGCTTCACTTGCAGGTCGTTCTCTCTCCCAGACTCTCACAGCCAGCCAACGGCACAGAACCAGCAATATTTGTCCAATCGTAATCTGCCACCAGTTGCCTCTGCTCGCTAAAATTAATGTAATCCAGTGCAAGACCCCTTACAAAAAAGTTTTGTTTAAAGTAATTTTGTAGTGATATTAGATGATATTATTATATTATGATATACCGGTACTCACTGGCATTTCCACGAGTTTGCTCACCCAATTTTCATGCTGTGAAAAGCACAAACTCCAAACACAACAGCATCTGTACCTCATTGAAAATGATGTTCGGGAAACTAAATAAGTTACTAAACCAAATAATAAATCTTCTAATGCCACTTTTGTACTCCTAGCGTCACCATTGAGGGCTAAAGTGCTGCCCAATAAGTCCCACCCACTAATGAATGTCATGGTAGAAAGAACATCTGTGATATTTACTTCATATCTTTACACTGAACCAAAACAATAATATATTTTCCACTGACGGCTTTGAAGACATCAGAAAAAATGTGCTTCCTGAAGGACATCACAAAACAACTGCACAATAAGACTTTTCCTTGCTAAAGAGTTTGTGCAGTAGGCATACTGGCATATTGTAACTACAGTTAACAGAGAAAAATAAATCCTGGCTACTATGTTAAACTATCTCTGTTTGACTGGGCTGGAAGTCCCAGTACATCCTTGTGCTCCTTCTATGCTTATTCATAGCTGGGTTTTTAGTTGGAATATGCAGGTAGACTACAGTATTGTTGTATTCACTCTCTTCTTGCCTGTCCCCTTGCGTCCCCTGTAAGGTTTCACTTTATCCTTAGTGTGAGGTGGGTTCCCTTTTATGTTCTTTGGTTTTAAAATTTTTATGAAGACTTTGAGGTTTCCTCATTCTCATCTTTTTGACTGCGGTGTAAGTTGTTGCCTTTGGCCTCTATTACCTTACTATCCCATTGTGGCGCCATCCTCTCCTGGCATCCTCTTCTGCTCTTTGTAGTACACAACAATACCAGGTTCTTATTTGCTTATATCATGATAACCATAGATATTAGCGCTTGCAGTATATATTAAGTGGGTCATATTTCCTATTGCAAAATCAAACCTTGATGATCGTATTTCACCTGTGTACAGGATGGCCAGACAGAACTGGGCTAACCATTTCTCCCTGTTCTCAGACTTTATGCTTAGCTAAGCTTCTTTCTGTCAGAGAAGAGGAAGACATATAGGACAGTACTGACCTTCCATTTTTTGGGTGAAAAAACACATTTTCTATAATATTCCTTCAATGCTACAACCTAGTCCTTAATCACATCACTTCTGTAAAATATATGACTTTGAAGACTTCCATGCAGATTAACTAGCGTGAAAATAGAAGAACATAGAGCTCATGTTCCCCCACAGAAATAATAAAAAAAAAAAATATATATATATATATATATATAAATATATAAAACACCTGGGAATACCACTAAAGCTGTAAAATACAGATGCTGGTAAGACGGCTCCATTTTAGATCATGGGGAATGTTACAAGTACAAATTCCTGGGTACATGTAAGTTGAAGTTTTGATTAATCCATCTGTCAGCTGAATGATCTCCCTGTGTGAAAGTCATAAGCCTCTTGTCTGTGTGACTTTGATTTTCACAAGTCATGTTAATCGCCATGGCAACATATTCTGTTGCTACAGTGAATTAGTATGGTTCAAATGAAAAACTGTCTTCGGCCAAAGCATATGCACCTCCAATGCATCTCTCAGAAGTCCATTGGCATTGGAGCTGTTCAGTGATGTTATGGTCTCATGCACGGGTAGGGAGTTTTTCTCCAGTGATGACACGTTTTGTCATTGCTCTTCTGTCTCTTACCTCTTGCTGCTCCAGCAAACAACACTAGAGAAAATAGCACATAGTGTTGTAAAAGGACCTGAGAACAACTTCTTTTTCTCCATCATCATTGTCATCAGACAAGTCCAGTTTATTGTTCAGGGGTGCACACAAGAGTTCACTCTGCCAATGTCCATAGATGATCACTGGCATCAGGGGGATTGATTGGCAGAAATCCGCCACCAACTCTTTGGTTTTCCCTTCATTGAGCTGTAGGGAGTTCTGCTGCCACCAGTCTAGAAAATCCTGGGTTAGTTCTCGAACCTCGGTCGAACCTCGGATCCAAGAGGAACAATGCGGTTTTCGTCCTGGTCGTGGAACACTGGACCAGCTCTATACCCTCCACCAGGTGCTTGAGGGTTCGTGGGAGTTCGCCCAACCAGTCCACATGTGTTTTGTGGATCTGGAGAAGGCGTTCGACCGCGTCCCCCGAGATGTCCTGTGGGGGGTGCTCCGGGAGTACGGAGTCCGGGGTCCCTTGTTGAGGGCTGTTCGGTCCTTGTATTCCCGGAGCAGGAGTCTGGTTCGCATTGCCGGCAGTAAGTCGGACCTGTTTCCTGTGCACGTTGGCCTCCGGCAGGGGTGTCCTTTGTCACCGGTTCTGTTCATCATATATATGGACAGAATTTCTAGGCACAGCCGGGGGCCAGAGGGGGTCCGGTTTGGGGACCACAGAATCTCATCTCTGCTATTTGCGGATGATGTGGTTCTGTTGGCCCCATCAAGCCTGGATCTCCAGCGTGCACTGACACGGTTCGCAGCCGAGTGTGAAGCAGCTGGGATGAGGATCAGCACCTCTAAATCCGAGGCCATGGTTCTCGACCGGAAAAAGGTGGCTTGCCCCCTCCAGGTCGGTGGAGTGCCCTTGTCCCAGGTGGAGGAGTTCAAGTATCTTGGGGTCTTGTTCACGAGTGGGGGAAAGATGGAGCGTGAGATCGACAGGCGGATCGGTGCAGCGTCTGCAGTCATGCGGACGTTGTATCGGTCCGTCGTGGTGAAGAAGGAGCTGAGCCAAAAAGCGAAGCTCTCGATTTACCGGTCGATCTTCGTTCCTACCCTCACCTATGGTCATGAACTATGGGTCATGACCGAAAGAACGAGATCTCGGATACAAGCGGCTGAAATGAGCTTCCTCCGTAGGGTGGCTGGGCGTACCCTTAGAGATAGGGTGAGGAGCTCAGTCACCAGGGAGGAGCTCGGAGTAGAGCCGCTGCTCCTCCACATCGAGAGGAGCCAGCTGAGGTGGCTCGGGCATCTATTTCGGATGCCCCCCGGACGCCTCCCGAGGGAGGTGTTTCGGGCATGTCCCTCCGGTAGGAGGCCTCGGGGCAGACCCAGGACACGCTGGAGGGACTATGTCTCTCGGCTGGCCTGGGAACGCCTTGGGGTGCCACCGGAGGAGCTGGAGGAAGTGTCTGGGGCGAGGGAAGTCTGGGCAACTCTGCTCAGACTGCTGCCTCCGCGACCCGGCCCCGGATAAAGCGGTAGCCAATGGATGGATGGATGGATGGATAGTTCTCTGTACTCTCTGTCATCATCATGCAGAGTTCTAAAATTTTTTAAATCTGCAGTGTACAGGGTAAACATGAAATAGCTGTGGTGCTCCAAAGCACCATGTCTGAGACAATTCTTCATCCTCACCTCCTGTAGACAATTGGTGAGCTACTCCATAAACTAGCATATGAGAAGCTGGTCCACACCACTGACCTCCAGCTCGTCCCTCAGACTGAAAGGTGTTGAAAACTCTAGAGTCATTCCAGGCTCCTCCAGAAGAGGAAGAACTTGGTGCAACAAGAAGATAATGGCATCTATCATCCTGATGCCATTCTGGTAGGCAAGTTGCATTGTATCCAGTGATGAGCTCACCAGGCGGCAGAAATGGCCGAAGATGAGTTGGAGAGTCTACATCTGGAGGAATCTTAATGAAGCTTGAGCTGTTTAATTCCTATGGGTGTAGCTTTTTTTGGTAATGGTGCCACATAGGATGTTTTCCACAACTCCCTAGCTTCAGACTCAGTTTGAATATGTGCTTCACAATACTGCACAGCTGGTCGGGACTGGAGGAGTCTGGATGTGATGCTTTCAGGACCCGCTCAGAATCATAGAATCGTGTATTTTCTGGTATACCGTCTGTGAGGTTGTCAGTATCCTCCCTGTGCCGATTACAGACTTCTTCCCAACACAGTCATCTTAAAACAGTCTTTCAGAGCTGATTTAGTCTCTTTGGACTGTTTTCTTACTGTGCGGGCCACAGCTGGTTGCCTGTTCACTAAGGATGTTTCCACAGGTAGGAGATTCAGCAGGTTGTGGTCAGATCCCACTGGTAGGAGGTAGGGGTAATGAGTCATATGCCTCTTTGATGCTGGCATGAATAAAGTCCAATGTTTTTCTGTTTGGTGGGCCAAGTAACATACGGTGAGAATTTGGGCAGGGGAGAGGAAAGAGATGTATGATTGAAGGCTCCGGTTATAAGAGTGGGACTCTGTGGGTGCTGTATCTGCAGCCTGCTCACCGCTCAGTGCAAAGCACCAGCAACTGCATTAATACTATCAGCAGGAGGTTTACATACTGCCACCATATCCATATGATCCATATGTGAAAAATCCCTGAGCAGATATTCTGGCCTCCTGCCAACAGTTAGCAGTTCAATTTCTTTACAGCTCTTTAACAGAGGTGGGTCTGGGATGATGCCACTTGTTTCTCCCAAACACATTCAGCCCCTCCTTCTTTCCTCTTATGGCTCTCCCATGCCCCGTCCCCCTGTTTCACAGTAAATCCTTCCAGAGTGGTGTTAGTGTCCAGAGTTAATGAGTCCGGCCATGTCTCCGTAAACGCCATGTTGCTGCTGTTGCTTTGCTCGCTCTGATGCCGGGTCAGCCCTGTTAACCCATCCATCTTGTTGGGGAGAGACCTTACATTCCCTATAATAATGGACAGCAGAACGGATCTGGAGCAAAATCTCTTGCTTCGGCATAGAGCTTTGGCGCAGCCCCCTCTTCTTTTCCTCCTCAGAAGAGACTCTCTAGACACAGAGAGGGGAAAGAAGAAAAACACCCAAAAAACAACAGCTTTGGTCTTTTTTGTCCTGCAAAAGCAGGAAATTAACAAACAAAAGTGATGCCATCCATCCATCCATCCATCCATCCATCCATCCATCCATCCATCCATCCATCCATCCATATATTTTTGCCTCTTAATTTCCTGCTTTACCAGGACAAAAAAATGACACAACATGGCAGTAATGGAGGTGGTATTATAGCAGATTCTGTCATACATCTACAGCAGCCGTGGGCTGAACGCACAGTGGCCAGAGCTGGACAAATAAATGAAAAAAATCATGTTTACCAATGGTATTTACATCTGGACATGGAAAACGAAATGTGTTTTATACACCAGTGCGACTTACATACTTTTTTCCTCTTTATGAAATATCTTTTATCATACAATTTATACCTAGATGCAACTTATAGTCCAGATAATGTGGTATATATTGACAATATTTGTAATGTCACCAAAAAAAATGTGGACTTCTCAAATTTGGTTTGTTCTGGTGGGGAAAACAGTGATCCATTTACTAAAACGTGAGCTTTTCCACTCTATGCTGTAATCAAAACAAGCTAAACTTAAGTTTTTGGATTTTAGCCTCCTCAGACTACTTTAATTGTAAAGAAATCCAGTCTTGACCAGTTCTTTAAAAACATTGAACGGGGAAACATAAACATTGGTGAAAAAGCTGCTATGTGTCTTTTGTTAAGAAGGGCTGAAGAAAATGGTTTTAGCGATGAGTCTCAACATTAACTAATTAAATGACTTTTTATTATATTCTTAAGCATCTTTTTTTTGCAATGATTGCAAAATACCACATGTTCTTGTGGACCACTCATGTTTTAATATTTTCAACAAACAGCAAAATAGATTGAAGAATAATTTAATACCACTTTCTACATTTTTTTTACTCGTGCAGAAAAGTCTGACCTTTGAAAACAAGACATTCAGTACTGATACAACTGCAAAAAGCCCTTTGAAGATAGAAACCACTTTTGCAATAAAATTCAAAATACTAATATTTTCTTTGTTGGGGTCTGCCATCAGCATCCTTCAGACAGCTGCCGGATTCAGTTAACAGGCCTGTTTTCATTAATAGCATTTTAAAGTTAAAACAAAAATGGTTTTGTTGTTGTCACAGTTACTGAACATCTAAGTTCCTCTCTAAGACACTTGATGGTTTTGTCATTGTTGTCTTGACCTTATTCAACGTATCATCAGTTGGAACAGAGCAGCTCAGCTAATTAACACTCCAAAAGGGACTTAATCAGATGCCAGTGCTCTAATAAAAATGAAAGTCATTGGGAAAACGACAGGCTCCAAGGGGATTCAGGGAAGGATATTTGAAGACATGGGCAGTTATATGAGTGTGCGTGCGTGTGTGTGCGTGCGTGCGTGCGTGTGTGCGTGCGTGAGAGATAATTCATAACCAATATGTAATCTTTTGACCTATAGTATGGTAAAGATAGTCTGTCAACTAATAAATGAAGACCGGACAGTATCTGTAGGAGTTCTGAGTTTTCTGAGTTGTAAAAGATGTACGTCCTTGAGGTTTGAAGTCAGACAGAATGAGTTAATATTATAACCAGTGTGACAGGTTAATTACCAGTTTTAAAAATGTTATTATCACGATTAGATTTTTTTTTTCTTTATTTAATCCTGCAGGCAGTTCAGGAACTGCCACTGCAAGAGTAGCTATCTTGGATCCAAGAAATTACTTTTTTATTCACCAATGTTGCCACTGACAGGAAGGTTTAAAGTGACGTCATTCAGAGTTGTAAACGGCCAATTCCAAAATGACTGGAATGCAATGATAGCCACATAATGTACTTCAAGCAGATAATGTTTCAAATACCTTGTCTCACTCTTAGCTGCTCATATGAAAAATAAAATTTGTATCTTTTAGGATGTCCAAATACTTAAATCACAATGAACATCCTTCATTTTTACTTTAAAAGTATAGCAACACATGGCACTTTTTGTGTGCATTTAAATTTTATTGCTTCATATTGATGCACGAAATCCCAAGAAGCGGACTAATGCTGACTGATTTAAATGGCTACTAAAAAGACAGGCAGCTAATAGACCAGGTTGTTGTGGCCCCAAGCGGTGCTCAGAAGTGTGTTTATACCAAAATTGATGACCGTTCATCGAGACACAATGACCTCGACAATGGCAGCATTTTCCAGATGAGTTGGGAGAGAAACTGAGCTGAGAATGAGGTGATTACTGGGCAAAGAGAGAAAGACAGAGGGCCAGACTTAGTGAGAGGATGTGGAAGTGTAATGACTCTATAGGTTATGGCTCAATGCCTGCAAGGATTCTTGTCAAACCGGAAAATATATGCTTGAGTAAGTAGATTGTGCATGCATGTAATTATCTCTCTCCCCCCTTTTCTCTTTATGTGTGAATATTTAATCGTTTCATGGCGTGTTAAGCATGTGCTGTGAGTAAGTGTGTTTAAAAAGTAAAGCGATGGTAGCTGTGCTTCCTGTGTCATCTACTGACATGTGCTACCTGGACTTATACAAAAACAAGTGAGACTTTTAAAATGCTGAAAGCTATAAAATGGTTTCCACTTACTTTACAGTGGTAAAATGAATGCCATGATGCTATCTAATTTTTTTCTGTGAAAATACCTGAGATGTTCCCCCGAGACCATTTATAGTGTGAGCATTTCTATCTGCTGCTACTTTAGAACTGGCTCTATATTTCAACTACAGAAAAAAATAGCTCCTGCACCCCCCCCCCCCCCCCCCTCCCCACACCCCAACACCTCTCCTTCTTTCTCTCGCATCATATCTTTTTGTGTTTTAGTTTCTATCTTGTTGCATCCAACACTTTTCACCACCTTGTTACCTTCTTCTCTTCCATCTCTTCCTGTATTCTCAGCTCAGCGTACCTGTTGTGTACACTACCAGCCACCAGTAATGCATATTTATCGTCTTCAGCGGTCCTACCTCATCCAGCATGTGCGGCATGTGAAAGTAAATCTTCTCCTTCCCCAGGCTTACAAACAGCCTTGTCTACTGTCGCCAGCAACACAAACACCTATTATTTACTGAGTGATTTATTTATGAATTAAGTCTTTTAACTTTTTACTTACATCCATTTCCCAGGGAGGGAATGATGACATGTCTGATTAATTGTGAGCAGGGCTACACACACACACACACACACACACACACACACACACACACACACACACACACACACACACACACACACACACACACACACACACACACACACACACACACACACACACACACACACACACACACACCTGCTTTAAGAGACCCTTATTCACACGAGGATGCACACACGGAGCTGCTTTACCGAGGGAACACGCACAATGCCATCACAAATATGCATTCACTTGAAGGACAATGCCATTATTGCCTCAACCTTTTTCCAGGAGAGTGGGTTTTTCTCATGGGTACTGGCCTATCTGAATGTTTAATCTTGGAAAAAAAAGAGCTTACATGCAACTCACTTCTCTACTGAGACCATTGTGTGTGCGTGTTTACATTGCAGAAGCCAAGGTTGGGCTGTATAAAATGCGGAATAATTAGTGTGATATATGCTGCTTCAGCTGAACTTTCATAATAAGCAATTGTGTATGGCATTGTACGAACACAAGAGGCTTCAAACAAACATACCTTTCATGAGAAAACTTACATCAAATGTTAACCCATCACAACTTTGAATATCTAAAACTTTGTCATAGTCGAGAGAGGCATATTTGTTTTGTTGGATTAATTCCTGTTGTGACACAGTATCCTTTAACTGCTGGCAAGAACAGGACCAGAGGACATCTTTTATATTCATGCCATGTGATGAATGATTAAGTCAAAAGAGTAGTCTTTATATTTTGTTTGTTTGTTTATTTATTTATTTACACTGAATCGGTATACACACCCTCTGCAACACTGGCGGTATACTGTATTTCTGCATCTAGTTAAAGGAAGGTAGATCAAATAAATTTTTTTCTCACCATTGCTCTGTGGATTAACCTATGGAAACATACAAGAGGAGACTATAGTCACAGGTTCAGTTTATAGTTCAAGGTTAGCGCTTAGAGATTTTTAAATGAAAAGTTTATTATTAGTATCAAGGAGGTGGACAAGTGTTCATCAATTTCTTACTGCTATTTTGTGCAGATACCAACCAGCCCAACAAACTGCAGAACTACATAAGCCATTAGCAATGCTCTCCAGAGTGTCATTGAGAAGCATTCATTGATCCTTAGCACCCACTGGCAGGACAACATCATCTGTCATCTATGACTTCCAAACCAATACAAATCACTCTTAAAGAGTAAATCAGTTTTATAGGGTGGTTGTGCTCTGGCTGGGGTTTTGCTTAGGCATAAAGATTCTTATGATATACTGTAACTGAGACAAGAACAAATGTGTGTACTTTCTTACTCTGTATGGTTTTGTTTTTTGCCCGACTTGCTAGTGCCTTTCACTTCTTAACATATTAATGATAATTGATGTTGGGATTCTTACTCAATAAAAGCATCAAACGAGGCTTCATGACAGTATGATTTATGCAATTGGAAATATATTTAAAATCTTTATGCCTGTGACTGCAGCAACTTTTACACTAAATGTCATTTATGGTTTGGATTTATCTCTGTTACAGTCACAGTACATCAAGTATAGAAATCTTTGTTTGACTAAAATAATATTTAAACCCTAAGTTATTTCTTTAAGATTCTTTTCAATTGGAAGGAAAACTTAAACTGAGAAAAGGCCTCCCTCTTGACCCCAAGATATTCCTGCTGTTGATCAAAATTTCTCTCCAACCTTTGAGAAACACTCTTGCTTGGGTTCCTCATAAAAGTTCAGAACAGTTCAATATATTGTTTGTCAAATACATCTCAGAATTCCTTTTACTTGGGTACATTTGAGGACTTAACTCAACACAAACTGCCAGGAATAATTATTTCAAGTAGTATAGAATCAGAGAGCTGGTGCAGTTTAGTCACAAAGGTGGAAAATAAGAGCGACACGTTGAGGTAAATTCCCTTGGTTTTTGTTAAAAAATCTTATTACATTACATAGATTTACACACAAAGGGCTTAACCTTGAGCCAAAAGACACAGTATGTACTTAAACACAAGTGTGTTTGCACACACACACGCACGCACGCACGCACGCACGCACGCACACACCACACACACACACACACACACACTCACCCAAAGGAGTTGTGAGTGTCTGCACGTCTAAGTCTAAGTACAGGTGAACTCAACTTTCCTCCTTCAGGTTCCCTTTGGAATTTCATTACCTGTACTCGGTGCTTATTGATCCTGTTATATACACTAGGCCAAGCAGCTGCTAAATTATTCACTCTGGTTAAATAGAGCTGTTCCATTATTCAGAAGTGTGGCACAGTGTAATTAATATTGTAGAGATATGTGACAGGCCGGGTGGCATTTCACTCAGTGACAGCACATCGCTCGTTCTCCACTTACACTTTCCCGACTCTCTCCTTGTTTTTGTCATTGCTTTCTCTCTCGTTGTAGTGCCCTGTCTGCTCTTCTCCAGCCTCCTTTCACTCAACTTCTTCCAACTTCCATTTTTTGCACTCTTTGTTTCTGGACCTTCAGTTTACATCTTGTTTCTCTGGCTTTCCTTTGTTCCCCCTTTTAACTTATCTGTCTTCTTCATCACAATGTTTCTGCTATCGTTTCTTCCAATAGTAGTGTTTAAAAGTTTCTTGTGGGACTTAAGTAGTGTCTGGATGTGTGTGTGTGTGTGTGTGTGTGTGTGTGTGTGTGTGTGTGTGTGTGTGTGTGTGTGTGTGTGTGTGTGTGTGTGTGTGTGTGTGTGTGTGTGTGTGTGTGTGTGTGTGTGTGTGTGTGTGAGACAATGTGCAGTAGAACCTGTGAGGAGCGGACCTGATGAGAACAGACACCCTGTACTGGGTGTACATGTTGCTGTGCATGGACATATATTTAACACTGTTAGGACACCTTAATGAGTGGACAATCTGCCAAATGAGGACAACGGACAGGTTGGGGAAGCAGGGGAAAGGTCACAAAGAGTTAATACTGCAATAGATTTTTTTTATATCCTGAACTAAATCACTGCCAAGAGGCTCAGTCCCAATAAACACATCCACTTATTTTGTTAGTTTCTTAAGTTTAAGTTGAACTAGTGCTATGTGCCAGTTGGTAACAATGCAATTCTGCAAGAGGCACTTCAGGTGTGTCTTTCGTGAGTTGTGGGTGGACGTACACATCGATGTTGTCAGTCATAAAAAAGGAAATGTTCCCGCTTTCTTCATTCAGTCAATTAGTGAGAAAGAGGGAGCCATCTCTTGCTCTCGTCAACGTTCCTTCTCCACTCTTGTCAAATTTTTTGACAAAATAGGTGAGTGCAGACATCAAAAGGCTCTGTTATACCCCCGCCTTACTTTCTCACTTACACATACGCAACTTAACCTGAGGTAAACCACAGTGGTTCGTTGATGCACAAGGGTCTGACAGAAAATACCAGAATAGAGGTGAATGCATATTTATTATTTGATCATTTGCATGTATGAAAAAAGAATGGCCAGTGTGTCCAGACCAATTCCCCGAATTGTGTCTGTCCTAGTATTTATCAAGATTAGAGAAGGAGCACAGAAGATCTATTTGGATAAGCATATATTTTAGAAACGGATGTAATGGAAACATAATTTGGGGTCGGTGGGCCAGCCTGGAAATTGGCCTCAGTGAATGGAGGAATACACTCCTCCTCCTCTATAGCACATTTACCTTATATCACCACACCCCATTCAACTATAAGGCTTCGTGAGGCGGTGCCTGGAGTCAGGGGCTGAGGCTACTTAACTGTGGGCTGGACCTTCATCTCAGCCTTCCTCTCCTAGGAGCTCCGGGTCCTGTCCGGTTTGCCCGCCCCACTTATCTTTAGGTCTGCTCATCAGTTTGTTTATGTTTGGTAAGTGCTGCCCAGGCTTGTCAGGTTGTCCAACGGTTCTTGGTTGAAAGGTGTCTGCATCTGTGTGGTAGCTATAACTGTGATGTCATCAACGAGGGTATTGTCTGTTGACACCTTGATGATAGGAAATTACAATCGTCTACTCTGGAAGAAACAAATGCATGGACTGATTTCTCAGCATCACTCAAAGTGTTCCTTATTGTAGACAGTCTGAATCACAGTGCAATTCCAGCTGTGAAATCTCCAATAGATAAAATAGTCTATAAATGAGACAAGCAGCAGTATAACTACAGGACTATGGAGCTACCACTTGAAAGACGAACTGATACAATTACCATAATGTTACAGGACATTTGTCTTACTCCATTTAGCTCGTTTCAGTAGTTTTCTTTGTACGATCATTGTTAAACTGCTTCTTGGCTGTGTACTACACTGAAATGTAAAATTTTTGGTAATATGAGGATTAAATATGATTCAGTAGCCTTGTGGTTCTCTCTGCACGGATTCACACAATCTTTTATTTCATTACAGGCCTTTTGACTGATGCAGAGTGGCATTCAGTGTGATTTCTCCTTCAGAGAAGCATTTTCTCCTTCTCTATTTTGTAATTGGCAACTTTTGGAGAGCACAGTGTTAATTGCCTTCAATAAGCTTTCATGATAGTGTGCTTTTACATAATTTAGGTTTTAACCTAACCACAATTAACCAACTCTTGGACTTCATATCGGTAGCTATGATATTTTGTTGTGGTTTCTGGCCTTGTTTCATCAAATGCTCAAAAACAATCTGCATCTGACATGGTGGTGCACAGTAAATATAAACAGGTCCATAGTTTCTCTTGTCTTAAATCTCTTGTCTTTATATTGTAATTTTACTATTTCTGACTTCTTATTTCTACCATCGGTCCTCTTGTTGCCTTTCTCTGTCGCTTGTTATCACAACTTCTTCCTCAATTCCGTCAATCTGTTATTGCCTTACTCTGCACCCTCCTCAGAGGTCCTCAGGCTGACTGTTCTCAGCTGCTAGTTAATATTTAATTTGCTGTTAAATAACACATTGTTGATGACTCGCTGATGCATTTTGTTACAAGGGTGTGTTTTTTTTGTGGCTTATATTGCAAATCTGGGAAATGTAATTTTTTTTTTTCATCCTCTAAAAACGGCCTTGGGAAACATGTCGGAAATCTTTTAAAGCCACCGGGATCCTCCAGGCACCGATTCCCCGCAATGTTTGGGCTTATGAACCACAGTGTTAAAAAATACACGAGAACACAAGAAAAGTTGTTCTCCTGAAATACTTGGTGCTTTGCTTCTTTTGTTATTGCTCATAATACACATAATATTCTTACCATAAAGCCAGCATAAAAAGACACTCTTAGGGAGGGAAATTATGGTGAATAGACTCTGATAAATACAGTATGTGTGATGTGAAAGTCAATTTATTCCCATTTTAAAAATATCAGGAGAGAAAGGATGCAGAACATATTGTCACAGACTGTGACAGACCATGTGCACAGCATCATGCAGTCAATTAAGAAGCACAGATGTCCATTTTTTATTTGTGCTTTCACCCCCCCCCGGCTCTAAGCCTTGTTTGGATGTGCTAACTTATTCTGGCAATGAATTTTTCGGCTTGCGTTCCTGTCGGCTAAATCAGAATGTGATGCATCTTCAATTGAAGTAATCTGCTGGGACCTTTATACACCCCTAGTGTTAGTCTCTGTGTGCAAGATTGCAGGTTGGCTGTTATATATTACATCTAATATGTCATGGAGGACAGGGACATAATCACATATAAAAGATCTAATGTACCTGCAGCAGACAAAGACACTGAAAGGAATATTTTCTCAGAGTGTCAGACTTTCTTTCCTTGGATTCTTTTTACCCCCCCCTCCTCACACTTGCACACATTTATTCTTTCTGGAGTGATACGAGATATTACGAAATATATTGTGTTTTGCCAATTTTAACAGAGAAGAAGCTAAAACTCAGTTCCAAGGTGATTAAAAGCTTATTTCCTGACTTGGTTAAGGTAGCTGTGGCTTGGAAAGGGTGGATTGTGGTTAGTGCTCCTTCATCACAGTGGTTCAAGTCCACTGGAGGTCTTCCTGCAAGGAGTTTGCACGTTCTCTGGGAGTCCACAGTTGAAAAGCATGCGTCAAGGTTTTGCATTTGAGGAAAATTGAGTCTGGATGTTTATGGGTCTCTGTCTGTCTCCGT
Organism: Blennius ocellaris; assembly: GCF_963422515.1. Classification (NCBI taxonomy): domain Eukaryota; kingdom Metazoa; phylum Chordata; class Actinopteri; order Blenniiformes; family Blenniidae; genus Blennius; species Blennius ocellaris. The sequence continues at coordinate 18,221,558 of NC_137650.1, read as the reverse complement.
CTGTTTTCCCTGTGATGGACTGGTAACCTGTCCAAGCTCTTCACCCACGATCAGGTGTAATCAACTCCCCATTATACCATGACCCGCAATTGTTTTCAGTGTAGGATAGATTTGCTTGGATGAAATGTTCCAGCTCTCGATTCTTACAGGTTACTCATGCTTCGTGAGGGCTTATCACATGAAGAACAAATTAGGATTTTAGAAAAGACAGGAAATTAATCATGTTTTTGGTTCATGGAGGACAGGCTATCGGAGGACTTCCTTAATCTGTCAATTCCATTTTCATGTTATTGCTGTTTTATACCATGTTTTCTTCTACCATAACATCTATGTTAATTTGACATTTTGATTGACAAAGCTTGAGAAATGTAACAACTGTCTCTCTATAGAATCAGCATGTTATATTTTAATTATGTGTTAATGGCCAATAACATAATACATGCTGACAATGTAATAATTTTTGCTTTTTAAGTGTAATATATCCCATAAAAAATAAATTACCAAAGTTTTTAGAATATTTAATCCATTGTGGTAATAAAATGTTTCCTATAATATAATAAGTTATTAGATGATTGAAGTAAGAATCCTTGCAAAATGTAATAACTGCAGCCAATAAAGTAAGAATGCATCAAGACTGCATTTCTTGGAAATGAAAGCCATTTCCTGCAGGTTTTGTATAGTCTGCTTATAGAAAATAGGTATAGTGGATAGGCAAATTCTCATAAGCATTAACAACATCTCAATCGCTAGTGTAAAAAAAGATTTTACTTCCTCACTACATTATTGACTTTATTAACTTCATAATGACCAAAATTATTACGTTATTGGTTGTGGTTACATCATTTTGTCGGCATTGTGAGAAAAGTATTTCCATTTATGTCCCACTATGATGTTGCACAACGTTTATAACAGTGGCTTGCCAACTTTCAAGAAGGTTTCATGCTTTGTGCTGTTGTTTTTTGCCTTATTTATTACCAAGCAGGGCATTCCCTTCCTGGGTCGAATTTGATATTTGTACTGTACTTATGGGAACATAGACGTTGTACTGTGGTATTTTCAAAATGTCCGATTGACAATACATTTTATCTGTTTAAAAATTTTTTTATTACAGCTGCCGCATTGAGATGAGGGCTCAAATCATCCTATGAGCGCAGTGACTTCTATTTAGTCTTGTTAGTGCATTTTTATGCTAAAGCAACGTGGCACTTCCTAATGAATATTGCAGTTTTGTTTAATTTGTTTAAATTACCATCATTGCGGAGATATTAGTTCTCTGGAGAAACTGACTGTAGATTGGAAGAGTCATTTCAATAAGTGGCTGCATGAAAAAAAAAAAAAACTATTAACGACTATTGTGGAACATGAACTACATATACTACAACTACGCAGGGGGGCTATTTTAAATAACAGCAAAGCATCATATACTTTAGTTGCCATGATTTCACCTCAATCTGTTGGGGTCTGCTGTGTCATTGTCACTGCTGCAAAACTCAGTTTTGATCTTACTATACCATATTCTATTCTTTATCAACAAATACTAACCAAAAATATGAACAAACATAAAGGGGGACAAACACCACTTTTTTTTTTTTTTCCCAGTGACTTAAATTTGGCTTTCAAGCTAAAGCAATCAAGGTTATTCCCGCCAGCTTTCAGATTTTGGTGCACTGCTTATTGCTCCAATTCCATCTAAAGGCTCAAACACAGAGCCTAGAGTGGACATTTCACCCCAGCTGATGGTACTGCCTGCCACATGTGTACTGTTTCTTACAAAGTTTTGTGTTTTTAGTGATTCACAGCAGGTAAATCACAAAAATATAGTTAGAAATAGTGTCGATATGTATTGGGTGTGACATTTTATGTTTTTAAAGTACATTTTCTTATGTATTTTCCTCACCTTTTCCTTATTACAAAGAATTCAATTCACAAAGCACAATACATGTATTGTAACTTGTTTTTAAGGTAGTTCATAAGACAACTCACACTTGCAGTTATTCTTTAAAACTGCTCCTGCTCTCTGATTCGTCTCTGCCTTGTTTTGTCCACATAAACTCTGACATTGTTCATACTGGACATCATGCAAAAGAAGTGGGGCAACTATTTTTAGAAGAGTTATGTTTGCAGTGAATTATAAACCTCTCAGCCATGTGGTGATTTCAATAATACTCATACTTAGCTCAGTATAAGAGGAAGAATTTTCTCAAGCGCACTACATGCTAAGTTGTTTTCAGTTGATTTACTGATTTCTGGTTTAAAAAAAAAAATTGTTGTGAACATGCATTGAGTTTTTTCCTTTCTCTGCTCTCCTCCACACACACCTTCAGTAACTAATTATCACAGCTTGTCTTTGCCAAATACACCAGATGTTATCCTCCCGTACACCTTAACAGTCTCCCACCGTTCTCTTGCTCTGAATGATAAACAGTTTGGCATGTGTATAAACAGCATCACTTTACACGCTTGTCAAAAAATATCCTCTTCTTACATTAATGTTTTTAGCTCTTTAATTTACCAATAAATAAATATCAGGTAGAACAATTTGATTGGTTGTTTTGTTTAGCATTGGCTTAAAGTAGATGGCATGTGCATCTTCATTGCAGTCTGCACTACACTCATTTATATTCATATTCATTTCTAGCATCTTCCAGTTCGTCACCTTTCAGCTGTGTCACACAGTTACAAAGACAGTGTTACGACCCGGCTCTGCTAAGAGAAAGATGTAGATGTAGGAAGTAACAAACATGTGAGTGGGTAAAGTGTGGTCTGTATTGGTAGTTCTCAGGTTTACCAGACTCAAACAGAACCCCAAAGACTAGGGATGCTCGATATTGGCTTTTCTACCGATATCCGATATTCCGATATTGTCCAACTCTTAATTTCCGATACCGATATCACCGATACCGATATATGCTGGCTTTTTACATCAAAACTGTTAGGTAACAACAACATAAAATAACTCCTACTGTGGAATTAAGACATTATGCCCAATTTTATTGTGATGCCCCACTGGATGCATATGTGAATCAAACATGGCTTTCCAAATGTACACACTGAGAAAAATAAGAGAACAACAACTTAAATTCTGGAAAAAAGTGCCATATTTATTTAGTGTTAGAGAGAAACCTCAACAACAAACTCAACAACACCATAGACAATATTAAAAAAAAAAGGAAGAGGCATATCTGCAGTCCATTAGTTGTAAACAGTCAATGAATGAATAACTGGCCATAACTTGTCAAATAATATACTTAAACTGGGCTCAATCTCTTTTAAGAGTAACAAAATAGTGTAAATATAAACAAGAAAGGCACAGAAATGCTCACAAAATTAAAACAGCCCTCCTTTAAAGTGCAACAAAAACAAAGACTGAAGTTGACTCGTCCATATAACTGGTCTATTTCTTTTTCCCCATATCCTAATGTGTAAGAGGTAGATTTTTCTGTATGAATACAAGCATCTCAGCATTGTGCAATGTATGCGATTTTTCTTCTCTCAATGATGTGGGCAACAGTGCTGAACAGTATTTCACTGTCAACACTGGTGCAGGGTGCAGTCAGGTACTTGCGTGCAACACGAGCACCAGCAGGGAAGAGGGCCTGGTGGAGCCTCCAGTCCTCCACGGACATTTCATTCACGGGGCTTCTCCTTCTTAGCCACGAGTCCAGCGTGTTGTTAAACGTCATCAAGCGCGCGCCCATAAACGTTCCATGCTGCGTTCATGCAGACTCGGAAATTCCAATATCGGTTGTAAAAATCCGATACCGATATTTCCAAATGTTACATTTTTAAGTCAATATCGGCCGATAATATCGGCCCGCCGATATTATCGGACATCCCTACCAAAGACACAAAAATACAACAAAGGAGGGCCAAACTTGTAATGCCCAATAACTATACAATGTTTGACTTAATAACAAAAAGGCAGCTTCTTCTCCAGAAGGCCATGCACGAGAAGTTTCTACTAACCCCTATTCACTAAACAGGAGAGTGGCAAAAATGTAAATAATCAAAACTGCTGGGCAAAGGTTCAGGTTGACCAAAGTTCAACAAAGGCACAGATATATAAAGGTTATAGTGGAGCTGAGTTCAGAAGGTCACACAGCAATCGAAACACACACATAGGGTACGTCTGAAAGGTCCCTCCTTTCTCCTTATCTAAGGACTTTACCTTAACCCCGTGGATGATGTCACAGGGTCAAGGAAAGGTGTTAGAAGCCTTCTCAAAGGAGTTAGTGAAAGGCGATCACATTAGTCTGGCAGTCGGACTGCACTTTCACTTAGTGACATCGGAATAATGCGACGGCGGCGCAAGTAGTGACGTCTGCCGTGGTGGGGGAAAGAACTACAAGTTTCTGAAAATGGACTATAATAAACACATTTGGATCTTGGATTATTGATTTGGCAACTTACATGATCTACGTCGTTTTTCTGACATTCTGAGTTTCCCTGAATGCCGGGATGGGCAGGTATCTTTAAATGTTTTCGCCGCAAGGAATTGTGGGGCAGCATGAAGCGAAAGGATGCATCAGTGCTTCCTAAGCTAAAGGAGGCACTAAAGGAAGCAACAAGCCTCCTTTCCTTTGCTTATTGAGAATTCGGACGGTCCTTATCATGGCTGAAACACACAACTTCCGGGGTTAAGGAGAAGTCGATAGATAAGGAGACAGGAGGGACATTTCGGACGTACAACAAGGTTCTGTGTGTAGACTAAACACACACTTCCTGCTTCAACCGCCATGATGAGTCTGCCTGGGCTGGTTAAATCGCCTCAGCTGGTGGGCGGCACTGAACCAATCAGCAGTCATCCTCCAATCAGAGTACTTCACATCAATTACAGGAGGAGGGGAAGGCAGAGATGGTATCTCCTGTCAATCAGCACACTGTAACAAACACACGCACATGCACGCACACACACGCACACACACACACACACACACACACACACACACAGACACAGACAGAGGTGAAGGCGAGGCCATACAGCCTGTGGGATGTAACAACAGACTAAAAGATAAACTAAATGGAGTGGGCCTTCTTAAATCTGCGAGATGCATCATGTTAAAGAAAAATGTTATTTATGTGGCACGTCGCTGCATCTACAAACCATCAGATTGACTGTTGATAGGAAACAGTGCAACAGTGACCTTGAATTATCTTCCAGTAATGAAAAAAGAAATGTAAGACTGTACAGTATGAAAGAAATTTAATGTTATTCTCTTTTGATCTTGATGCAGGTTGCAATAGTATCCAAGATCCAATTCAATTCAATTTAACCAGCTAATTTTAACTAAAGTAAATCATTTTCAAATTGTGAGCTCAGTAAAAAAAAAAAAAGTGAGGTTTATTAGTTGCATGTTGTAAGAAATTATGCTTTGAAACAAAAAAAGAGAGGATGCAGAGATTTGAGGCACACTTGCTTATTGACTGAACAGAAATGAAAGGTAAATTAGCCAAGTACCTGCTCTGGAAATGTTATTACAGCAGAGCTTAAAATGAATTATGGTGAAGTCGAACTAGGAGATTTTTTCCTTCTTGGTTGCTTCGATGTATCCACAACTCTAAACATACATTAACTCACCTGCTGTTGGCTTTTCTGAGTGGTTCATTAATCGACTTCTGAAAGAAAGCGGTGTTATGTTGAGTTCTGCACGGCAGCCAAGCAGCGTATCCCCCTCATGGAATGGCTGTTTGCAGTTCATCATTCTGAACTTTATTAATGACTGATGAACTCGAACAGACCAAATTAACTGTATGAACCAAGATCGGGTTGCCAACGAGCTGATTTAACCTGAGTCACAGCAAGAATACATTGATAAATACATTTTCAAAGAATGTAGCTATATTCAAGAACATTTTGTCATTTAAATTTTCTATAGATAGATAGATAGATAGATAGATTGCGGTTGCAAGTTCGATTCCCATCTATGCCTGCCTACATGCCGAGTGTTCATGGGCAAGACACAACCCTGAACTGCCTGTGTGAATGCAGTGAGAGAGTGAGTGGTTGGTGGTGGTCAAAGGGGCCGATGGCGCAGATTGCCAGCCTCGCTTTCGTCAGTCTGCCCCAGGGCAGCTGTGGCTACATACGTAGTTTATCACCATCCAGTCTGGAGGGAATGAACAATGCAATGTAAAGCATCTTTGAGTGTCAAGAAAAGCGCTATTAAAAACCCAATGCATTATTATTATTATTATTATTATTATTATTATTATTATTATTATTGTTGTTGTTGTTGTTGTTGTTGTTGTTACAAGAAAAAAAAGAGTTAAAAAGCTACTGTCAATAGTGATGTAAAATGTACATTACAGAGGTTTGTTGTACAGTTGTTTGGCCACCGGGACAAACGGCCTCCTACACCTCTCAGCGCTGCAGCACGCGGAGAGGAGTCTGTCACTGCGGCGGCTTCTCTGAGCACCACAGTGTTGTGCAGGGGGTGGCCACTGTTCTTGAGAATGGCCTGCATCATGCTCCTCATCCTCTTCTCCACCAGCTCATCGACAGTGTTCACAGATGCCCACCCAATGGGTAGATGTGAGCGGCTAGGACTATAACGTGTTTTAAGAGAAAAATAACAACAACACGCATACAACCAAGCCACAACTGTGTGAATTGAGGACAAGAGAAACGGTACTTAGAGTTGGAAAGACAAATCGAAAAAGCAAGACGACAATGAAATCATGTCCTTCAGTGTGTTTATCACAACTCATATCAATAATTGACGAAAGTGCGACATATTTCAGGCTCACTTGATAGTGATGTGTTTGGCTCATGTGTGTGGAGACGAGCAGAGCGACATGAACTTACCTGAACCTTTCACAAAAGTTTTAAAAATCATCAAAATACCAAACATTAAAATATAAATACAGCCTGTTTTCATATATTTTGATTGAACTTTAAAAAAAATTCTCTTTAGTTTCTATGCTTCTTTGCTTTCCTTCCCTATTGCTGCTGAGCATGAAAAACTGCTCCCTCTCTGTCTCTGTCTCTCTTTCTTTTCACGGGGAGACTTGGCCCCACCTTAATCGTATGCCGGCACTTCATTAAATCTCAATAGCAGCTGAAAAAGGCCAGCGTGAAAGGAAGACTGACACATTAATGAAGTATTATTTATCAATGAGTCAAATAGCTCCTGCGGTTCAATGTGAAACCAATATCAATATCCAAAGTCTGGCTGTTTTGACAGGCTCATAAGGAGTTCCATTCGAGATGTGTAATAATTGCAGTCTTTCTTATTTTTTCACCCACTCTCCATGCGGCCATCATTAAGTCTTTGTCTGTGCCTGCTGTTAATGTTGTCTCCTTTTCACCTTTTCTCATTCTCCCTCGCTATGTGATGTACCCACTGCACTGGTTAGCATCACTTCCTTTCTTCCACTGTCTGTCTATCTGTGCTGCAGTCCACCTCAGGATTTCTCCAATGCTTTCTCTTTGTCTGTCTTTCACCCTTTTGCCATAAATTTCAACTTTCCAATTTCAGTCACTTTATTGGCATGACCGTTAAAACAGATGAAATGCATAATATTCTCCCTTCGCTCCCCATCATGTCTCTACTCTGCTTGTGAGGTTTCCCGTCCACACGCTCGCACTCCTGCCTGCTTCCTTACCTCCAGCTCTTACTCTGACCTTTTATTCAAGCGTTTCTTCTCGCTCTCTTCTTTATCGACATCCTTTCTTGGTACCTCCTTCCTTCCTGCCGCTTCACCTGGACTGACCGCTACGCATTGTCGGCTGCTCTGATGCAGTTTCCTTGGAAAGGCACGCACGTGCGCAGGCACGCACAGCCTCTCTCATGGTTCTAGCTTTATGAGACAATCTCATTGACCTAAAGCATCCTTTAGGTTTTAACGTCTCACCACTAACCTTCACCATCGTAAGTAATCGTTTGAATTTGTTTACACACCCTGATTCTAACCTTAAACAAACTGCATCGACACCTTAACTCTTAAATATATAAAACCTTTTGATGGGCCTTGAAAGACTAAGTGCATAAAGTTTTATGGCTCCACACATTATATTTGGAGTTGTGTAGGAATGCCTTTTGATCCTGATTATTTGGTACACTCATTCTCTGTATGAATTTTTTTTTGGGAGCTGAAACATGGTGATTAGGTCAGGTCGACAGATGACGTGAGACACACGACCCCCACACTGCACTGATTTGTCCTAACTTCTTTTCATTTTGCGTTTGCTCTCAATAATGCTCTATTTTTTTTGTTCTGTGGGAAATATCCTCTTCCTGCCCCCAGTCCTCGCCTCTCTTCTTTATTTCAGAGAGCAGATATATCCCCCTCCTTCTCCTCTTTCCCTCATCATGCACATTGTGCTCCAAATATGCAACATTCACTTGAATAACCATATGTTACACCCAAGGTGCTTTGCATATAACCAAAGAAAACAGCAAAACACACATAACACACTGTGAACACACACATGCAATAAGAGAAGTCAAACCTTCAAAGGAACTTCAAAACTTCAGCCGCTGTCAGTGGTCTTTTCTTGTGTTTCCTGTCTCTTCTGTCACTGAATAATCTGATATTTTCTGGTCTTAGCAGGTGTTTGTGTCACTTTAAAAGGCCATGGGGTTAACTGAAATGAAGTAAGAGCCAACTTATTCCCAAGTTACTTGGATTTCTTCAGTTTTACAATCATTCTATTTTTACTGTAAGTAATGTGGATTGTGATGGGACTGCTAGCATCATACAGGGCGACAGTCAAGAGAAGAGTGCACATTAGATAGCGGGGCTTCTCAGTTTCCCCATCAGGGTGCCCAATTAAGCTCAGTCTCAGACTATTAAAATATGTCAATGAGGATATATCCCGAAAGCCCCCTGTGGCGAGCTTAGTGTTTAAAAGGAGAAATACATGTCTGTGAGGCAGGTCAGGTTGAGACGTCCAAATGGTCAGGTTGAGACGTCCAAATGATACAGTGGGTTTAACATCAGAGCAACAACATTTCATGCAATTAAACTTTGGTTCAGCTAAGAGCAACTGTCACACACTTTAAGGAGTACCTTTACTTAGTGTGGATTTTATTCAATGTGGAGTTCCTACATGTGAGGAAAACAATAAGTTAATCACTTCAAGGTTAGTTGTTTGGTTTTTATACCCTGAGGCTGATGTCTATACCACTGCTGAGCTCCACAGAGAGAAGTGTATGTGTGGAGTGTTTTGGTATTTTTTGTTTGTTTTGTTTTGTTTTTTTTGGAGTGTGCATGAGCAGGGATCACTCGATTGCTATATCCAAACATTTTAAAGTCTAATCAAGGTACCAACATGTCTTGTTTTAACAATGATGCTTTGTTGAGTTTCAGATTAATGGAGATTGAAGATCTTGTTCAGTTACAGCTAAATTGCATCGACAACTTCAATATCCACAGTCACGCTAATCAATATTTTTTTAATACCTATTATATTTATGAAAAGCATGTTCCGACATGTTTTGGTCGATCTATTAATCTATCCATCAGTCATTTAATTTAGTTTTGGGTCAAAACAAAAGGTGAACAGCTTTCCTGCTAATGGAAAAAAAAAAAAAAAGTTTAAATGACCAAACAATAGAATTAATGACTTGAAAAATACTTTCTTCCAATACCAGTGAAACATCAGATGAACATCTGCAGTGAAATTCAGCATCATAGCATGCACACTATCCTCATAGGTTGTATAGTCAAAGTTGCACGTAGCAGAGAACACGTGTCTGCTACGGTGTTATTACAATATTACAGGCAGGTTTAAAGATAAACCACTTTACGCTGAGTTGCATTTATGTGCATGTCCTGTGGTAAAATGAGAGCCATTACCGGCTCTGCATTGACACCCAGCCTCAATCTGTTGCCGCTCCGTTGTTCGATTGTTAATACGCTCAGGTGCTTTTTGAACCTGTTGAATTAATGTAGCAGATACAAATGTGGCCATTTAGTTAGTGCAAAGCTTTTACCAGCATATCGACATGACTGCTAAATGACGCTCACATTATGCTAAAAGAATAAGTCTGACAAAATGAGAAAAAAACTCTCTTCTCTTCTCTTCTCTTCTCTTCTCTTCTCTTCTCTTCTCTTCTCTTCTCTTCTCTTCTCTTCTCGTCTCTTCTCTTCTCTTCTCTTCTCTTCTCTTCTCTTCTCTTCTCTTCTCTTCTCTTCTCTTCTCTTCTCAGTCCATCTATTCCAGCACAGCATATATTCGACAGGACAGGCTTTGTGAATGGTGCGCTAACAAAGAGAATGCCAGTCACACATTTCTCTTTACTTTCCCGTCTTCTCCATCCCCCCTCCCTCCCCCTCCTTCTTCTCCTCCCTTCTCTCTCACTCCTCTGTCTGTGCCAAAGATCTAAGCGGTTTTCATCTCTTTGTCCAAACTCACCCTCTCACTCTTCTCTCTATCTTTTCATCTTGAGAAAGTTCAAGTGCGGCAAACACACTCCTATTGAGGAGTACAAATCATGTTTGACCGCGCTCTACAAACCTCCAATCACTTCACATCACTCCAGTCCTCCACCGCAGTCACAACCCTGACTTCTCCACCTCTGGCTTTTTTGTCTTTGGTCTTTCTGCATCTTTCTGTCTACATGTAACCACTGTCCTTTTCAGAACATCATAAATGTGGCTGCTTATAGGCGAGACAGTGACCTCATATCCCTTTATCTTCCAGCATTATGTTTCCCTCTGCTTGCTTGAGTTGAATATATTGTTTTTTTTTTTTTTTATTGACTTGATTTTGGTAACTTCTTGGCCCCTCTGCAACAGTCCACATAGCTGGGGTGCAAAAAGATTTTGTAAATTGTAACAGGGTGAAGCCGTTCCCAGCAAAGGTATGAGATAATGTATTTAAAAAACTGTGGAGGAAACGTATTTTACTTTTTTGTTCTTCTGTCCTTCAATAGTTCAGTGAGTTCTTAATCATTAAAGAATGATGTTGAATGTCATACCACTGCACTTTCTGATATTTACTTTTATTTCATTCTGGCTGTCACTTTATTTAAATTTGTAAGTTTGTAATATGTGTTTCAACAGGTCTATCTTGTAAATGAGAATTTAAATAAAAGGACACACACACACACACACACACACACACACACACACACACGCACACACACACACACACACACACACACACACACACACACACACACACACACACACACACACACACACACACACACACACACACACACATATATATATATATATATGGAAATTCAATCAGAAAGTATGTTCAATCCACAAACATGTTGCTAAGAGACAACCATGCTAATCATTGCACTGCTGTGAAGCAGAGTCTGTTCGCTTTAAGTAGATCATTTTGTCATTGTTATGTCTTAAGGGCATTTTCTCCCCTTTCCTCTCTCATGGGTATTTTAATCCCATTATTTTTCTGAAGGCAGTTATTATATATTAAGCAGTTTGAGCCAAGCATTTAGTTTTTTTTTCACTATTTCCTTATTGAAATGCTCCTGCCCCGTCTATAAATAGGTCAGGTCTAACATTTAACATGCACTAAATTAAATTAAAAAGGAGGAACATTATAATATACTGAGTGAATGTGTGTTGTTTGGCCCCAACATGAATGCTATCAAATATCAGTGTTATCATAGATTCATACGATAGTTAATAAAAACAAAAAACAAACACAGGTAAACATGCACTTTGAATAAAAATACTTTGATTTTAATGGCATTTTTAAATAAATATCAAAGCTGGATGTTTTTTCTATGGATATTTGTGCAAATGAGGAAATAACATTAATTAGCACAAATGTTATGCAATGGTTTTCTTCACTCCAGATCTGATAGTAACTAACGGAAGAAAACTTATATGACACATTTTCAAAGCGCGTCAGAGAACATCTTGTGTCTTTTCTTGAGTGTCTCTTTTTGTGTTGACAGTAACTGACTTCAGTGATATTCCTGCAAGTAATTATCTTCCTTTGTAAGGCATCTTTTTTATTGTTGATTCAAGTGAGACCGGCCAGGAAGAGAATTATTTATAGGTACAGTTGATGATACATAAAACTTGTTCAAATGAGACACAAGACAGCTGAAACAAACTCAATTTGCCTTCATCTTTCTTCCGATCCAGACAGTCAAGATTTTTGATCAGTCAACGAATCTAGCAGCAATAACATATATATATATATATATATATATATATATATATATATATATATATATATATATATATATATATATATATATATATATATATATATATATATATATATATATATATATATATATATATACATATACATTTTATTGTTTTTTGTAAGTCTTTATTTGAGTGTGTTAACAGGCAAACAGCAATTTAGTGTTGATTGGAAGGATCAGAGAGGGAGCTGAAGGTTAGTCCTTTCATTTATAACAGCCATTAAATGGTCAGGTCAAAAGTTAAATCAATGTTCCTGATGCGTTTTGATATCTGGAGCTCCAATCGAGCCAAAATGAAAAGGACGAGGTCATGACATCAACCATTTGATCTCCCATCACCCTGTCTGCACTGAGGAATCCTGATAAAATGCTGAGGCAACGTGAGTCCCTAGGACTTTTAGTCATAAGCCTGTTTTTTTTTTCCTGTGTGTGTGTGTGTGTGTGTGTGTGTGTGTGTGTGTGTGTGTGTGTGTGTGTGTGTGTGTGTGTGTGTGTGTGTGTGTGTGTGTGTGTGAGAGTGTGTGTGTGAGAGTGTGTGTGTGAGAGAGAGTGTGTGTGTGTGTGTGTGTGTGTGTATGAGAGAGAGAAACAAGTGTTTCTCTGGGTCAAATGAACACTTCCCTCCATTGCAGTTAATCAATAAATTCTTTGACTTTTCTCGTGGCTACGCACTCTCCAGCACTCTTATCTCGCTTTTGCCTTGTAGTTTCCTTTTGCCATTCTGCTTGTGACGGCAGAGGAAGGGCCAAAGCATCTAAACGATCTCTGGTGAATGAAGCGAATTGAGACAGAGCTCATCTGCATGCATGAGCAACCCCCATAAAGTAACTACGCATATCAATCATGCTCTGCGTGGCTCTATGTTCGACAGGATTCATGACCTTCCGTGGGATTCCTCAGGCAAGATACAGTGTAACGTCCACAGAGATGCACACGCTCACGTATGCACACTCACATTTCACCAGCGTGTACGCATTCATTCACTCTTTCAACCACAATCACACACGCTGCTCAGCACTCCGTCAAGTTGTCAGTGTGGTTTGACACCGGCTCTCCTGTCTCATCATTAGTTTTACTGAGAGATGTCCTGTCCCCTCAACAAAAACAAACATGGCAGGCGCTGACAAATCAATTAATCAGGCAGGGCATTTGCCGATAGTTATATTTCACTTACAGCTAATGTGCATTGAGTGTCTCAGAAAAGTTTCCAATAATGCATGGGCAACACTTTCAATCAGCATCTCCCAGAAGAGTTTTGATCGATGGCTCATCAGATCTTGATAGATTGCCGTCAAAACAGCAGCCCTTTATGACTGATGATCAGCTTCTATACTCACTGAATTGATGCACTTTCAGCAGGACAAAACATTTGTCCAGTATTTGTGTTAATAACTTCCTCGAGAGTCTCTCTTTCTCCGTTTGGACCTTTGCTGTTTGCTTGGACTGCTGGGCTCTACAATACCTTACTGCCTTTCATATTGTGTTTCTGTGTTTATATACTACTGTAACCATAATGCTGAACCCTTTTATTGTATCTCAAAAATTCAGACACTAGCCGAAAGTGGAGTGTGCTCATGATGTTCAATCATCAGTAAGTTTCACTGCATGCCACCAAATTTATGTCACACAATCAAACCCCCTTCATTAATTTCAATGTTGAAAATTAAGAAGAAACACGTAAAAACCGACAGAAGTGTTTACAATTCCACATTGCATATTTAATGACACTGTTACAGCCAGAACATTGAAATCAGTCCAAACATAATAAATAGAACAATACTAGTAAAAGTGCTAACCAAATGAGCATGTTCCAGCTTAATTGTTGGAGGAGGATGTCCAGATTAAATCTATGCAGAGAAAAGGAGTAGAATGAAGCTGCATGCAGAATGGCATTGGCCTGGAATTGAACCCAGGTCTTCTGGCTCATTGCTTACATGTACATCACCCTGAAGAGAGATGTGTCTCCTCCAGTTCTATCATACAATGTGTATTTGGAAAGCACGTCTATAACAGAAGTTAAGTGCACCGTTACCATTAAGTCTGCAGGTATGTTAAAAAAGAGGGATAAAATGATTGAGCAAATTCATTCACTGACTAATTTAGTCCTTTTCAGTACTTTGTGCTGAATTGATCATAAAATGAGATCAGTAATGTGTGTTTTATGTTGCTAAGCAACAACACACCTAAGCAGTGGATGCAATGTACTATAGATACTCTGTGAATCCATTGTTACCAGTCCAAGTCTGGATTTTGTTATGCAGCAAATAAGCTGACAATTGTCATCCAATTGTAATCATGTGGATTAAATTACTGTGTTGACGTTGTGTGTTGTTAAGTTATTTCTCCTTGTCGTTCTTAATTATACCCAGTTCATCCTTGCGAGAGTAGACAGAAAGATTCTCTTGTTTGCATCATACTTTTGCTTTCCTTTTGGCAGTTTTTAGCCCGCAGTGCTTCGGGAGTGTTCCACCTTTCCAACCTCTTCTTACTCAGTCTCCTTTCTTTGACTTTCTCTCCCTTCATTTGACTGTATTATTACCATCCGCCTCTATGCTTTTCTCCCACAATAAGTGCTTTTACTCATTGATCCCTTCTCAGTTTCCTTCTCAAATCCCTCGTTTGCCTCTTCAAGCCTGCCTCCTTTTCTCATTCTCATTCATTCTGACTGTTTACTTCTGCGGCATTTCTATCTATCTTCACTTCCCTCACTGGTTTTACTGTTTCCGTTCAGTCTTTCCTCACCTGTATTTCACTGTTTGCAGTTCCCTTTGTTATTTTGTCTTCCTCTTATTTCACCCTTTCCTCCCGATCTTGCCTTTTCTTCTCCTCTCCTTTCTCTCCTCCTCCTCTTTCTCACTGCCTTTCTCTAGTCGATCAGACAGTTGAAGCAGCCAAGCTGCCGGAGGCGAGAGCAGACAGAGGAGCCGCTCTGTCCGACCTCCCTCCCTCTCCAGAGAGGCAAACTAATGCAGACACGCCAATAAGCTGTAAGGAGACAATTATTCACCATTTATATCAGCCCTCCGTCTTTCAGAGATGTGCAACACACCACTGGAACAAAGCTCCATTGAGCCCACGCTGTGTCTTTAGACTTTAATCTTTTCATCAGTTACATTTCCTTTGATTGATTGGTGGAGATTTGCGAAAGAGAAGCTGTTGTCCAGAGGTTACAGTTTGCTCGTTACTGAAAAGTAAACTAACTGGGGAACTGTTAGAGAAGGGGAAGAAAGATAAATAAGACATGATCTCCTCTCTTACGCCAACAGCTTTCAGTGTGCCCTTCAGCAAGGCACTTAACCCCCATCCACTCCACTGCATCCACTCCGAGTCCAGTATAAAGCCTGCATTTACACTGAGCAGCTCCCTTGTGTGAGAATGAATTTGAGGCAGCAGTATTATTGGAAAATACTTGTTCTGATTAAACTGTGGGTAAATGTGAAGTTTATACCTATAACTCAAATCGAATCAGTTAAAATCTCATATCCCATATTAGGTGGCTCACCGTTTAAACTCGACTCAAATTTACAACTTTTTTATCTGTCTTGGGATTTGTCGCCAAGTGTAATTGAACTTTCTTCAAATAATTTTTTTAAGCAAGTTTCCCAGCGATAGAAAGACACAAAAAATATGCACCCAGAAAAGATAATACATCTGTGCATATTGCAACAGCAGTGAAGAAATGTCTGTGGCATGGTGAATATAATTTGGGAATGGCTGTAGTGGCATGGTCGTTTTCAATCGGAAGGCTACAGGGTTGATTCAAGAGGTTATTGAAGCTGACTTCTGATTGGGAGTTCCCAGGTTTGAATCCCATGACTGAAATATCACCACTGTGGGTCCCCAGGACCCTTGACCCCCATCAGCTTCCTGGAGCGCTATAATGAGGCAGTCCCTCCCCATGTGAGAAATCGGATTAGTCAATGCCAAGGAAGAAATATAGATATTTTCCCAAGGGGATTGATAAAATGTGATTAGTTTAGTTTTGTCTTAATTTGTCTTTTGGAAAAATAATAGAGAGATTTGAGTAAATGATCAACTGCTCTGTTGCCGACCTTGTGGATTATAATTTAATATGGATTTCAATATAGTTTATTATCACCCATTGTCAAAATGCATGTGCTCAAGCCAGCCAACATTTACTTCAAATACATGGAGCTCAACAAAGACATACTGGCAGCGGAGAGTAAAGAATACCACAAATAGCCATGTGTTGTGGTTTTTTTTTTTTTTTTTTTTTTTTTTTTTTTTAAACATACCCATGCAGAAAATTAGGCTACAACAGCTGTGCAACAAAAAACAAAAGACTGGACGGATTTCTTATAGTTGTCAGAAACATTACAACGCAGATGCTTTGATTGGGCATAGGGTTTGTACATTTTCCAGGCTGGTTTTAAGCCAACTGTACTGGATCTACAGTCGATTTCCTTTACTACTTCTGGAGTAGGAGAAATGATCTCTTCTCGAGTTAAGCAGACATTTTTAAATGTATGTGGGTAGGAACACTGTGTCCTGACACCTGAAGCTATTAGCAACTCCAGCTTGTTCCATAAGAGAAAAACATGCAGGAACAGATTTAGATTTAGACCTTTTTATTTATATCTCGCCCCAGATTGTGCCAACCGTCGTTATGTCCAATTGCGTTGATGTTTAAGGTGAACAGGTCACCCACTTTCTTCCTGTCTGTTCAATAGTAACAGTTGTGGAGTGCAGTGAAGATTTGTTCTCCCCATGAATCGATGCTAATCACATCATCGTGCCGCCCTGTCCCCCCATGCCTCTCTCTGGGGTTTCATGCTCTTCTCTGGCCTTTTCCTCCTCACCCGCTGCTTCTCTCACTTGGTCCCCATCCCTCCCCTCTTCTCTCTTGTCTCCCCTCATCATAAGGGTGGTGAAGCCATCTGAGGCTACTCGCACGCAAGACCTCCATGAGGGTCAGCCCTGTGCGGACTCAGATATTGTTGTTGTCGTTTGCAGAAAGCTCACATCATTGCATCTATCGTCTATTATTTTTGCAGCAGCTTGCTGTGTCCACGGTGCTGTGGAGTGTGGAGTGAATTTGTTGAAGAATAATTTGATAAAGTCATTTAAACTTTTGCTGCGGATTATATTTATTGAGCAAATTAGATCAAAATAGTTTTTAAAACTTTTTGAACATCGTCAAATTGAAGTGGCTCGAAGACAGTAATATTTGACTTTATACAGTTGTTAAGTGTTGCCTCACATAAGTTGGTATGTTAGTGGCCTTCAATTGCCCTTTGAGTCTTCTCAGACTTTAACTCCGATCTTTAGGATCTCAATTCGCTCTGCAACAAACTTGACAGCTTCAACAAAGTTCTCAGTGCGAAGGCAGCTCTGGCCTGAGGTCAAAAGCGAGCAAACTTACCGCGATGCAGACTGTACTTTCAAGCTATAGCTTGGAATCACTTTCAGTGTAATGTCTGCATTCTATTTTAGCCTCTGCTGCATCGTCTCTACTTTCATTTATCACAACATCTGACGTGCTTGGATGTCATGTCGTACACATCTATGACTTCATTAGGTGCATTTCGTAATGTGAGACAAGCGATTAACTCATTAGATATTTATCACGCAGACAGTACATTAAAAACTTCATTTTCACACACAATAGCATCGAGTCACTAAAAATTCCACTTTTCAAAGACAGCTTAAATGGAAAAAAAATGCACATTTTCTGAAACATGCAGCACTGCATTTGCACACTGCAATCACGTTTAATAATCTTTCTGCTCATGCGTGGGTATGTGAATGGTTCCAAAGTAACTCTTATGCTGCTCACGCTTTTCAATTTACTTCTCCAGCAATGTCTATTTACTAAAGCATTATTCAGATAACATGTGCAGACACATTTCCTACCGAGGCCTCAAATACAGTTTGCAATTTTCGGCTGTTGGAGATGAAAGATTGGATCATGGGAGAATCGTTATCAAAATCTGTGGTCGTGGCTCTAATTGGCAAACAACGTCACGCCGTGGGCAAGGCTCCTGTGATCGATACTAGTCAGTGCCAGATATTTGGGGCGATCGTAGCTGCTGTTGCCTTTTTGTTTTTGTTTTATTTTTACATGGAGAGTGTTTTACAACTTTAAAGAGCAATTTCCACAGAAGACCATTGTTTTTAAACAATTTCTACTCATTTCAACCTTCCAGGACCTGACGTCCACATATATATGTACATTATTTTGGGACCACAATACTTCACTAGTTTGGGTCTTCGGAGGTTAAGACAACCTGCAGAGTGTGCCGGAGCAATGAAAGAAGGCAGTTTAAAGAAGCCTCAATGTATATAAAGTACTACTTTGCTGTGTTTGCATGTGTGGTTGTATGACAACAAACACATGCAAAGTGGCTGATTATGCAAACTACTGTGTTTCCATGCGTATGGCGATTGATTGACTGTGAAATTATTCTGGAACAAAAACTGAAAAATAACAGTCAATGGTTGCCAGGTGAACAGTGCCATGGTGTACATAGCTAATTTTTGCTGGAGCTTTAACTGTCTTTACTATGCAAGCAGTTATCAACTGAGAAAAATTTTAATTATGAGAAAGCAAAGACTGATGCAGTATATTAACTTTTTTAGCGAGACATGGCGGGTTGGTGGTGAACAAGTTGATTAATGCAGTTCTCAACTATGCAACATTCTGCTTTTTATTCACTAAAGGCTCTAACCAATGGCTCCAGCCTCCACTTGTACTGTCGGCTCCCTCAGTAAAAGGAATTTCCCACCCATGAATGAATGCCAACATTTCAATTCCCCAATACCTGTCAGACGGTGATATTTGTGTCACTCGGGCATATTTTATCAAAAGCTCTGTTAGTGTGATGCAGTAGTAATGTGAAACATTTATCTGATTTCTCAACACAGGCACTCGTATTATCCATGTACAAGGCAATGCCATTATTTTTCTTCTGTGGAGATGTTACTAAATATGTAATGTGTTTCTTCTCTCTCTCTCTGTGTGTGCACATCCATACATTAATTCACAGCTCCAGCCAACGCCCAGATCGTGCACTCAGGCGCAGCATGTAATGTCAAGGACGATAACATCAGCGAAAGAATCTACACTATAAAAGAAGGAGACACGCTAGTGCTTCAGTGTATTGTTAAAGGACACCCGCGACCACAGGTAAGCTCCTGCAACACCTGCCAAACAACATTTAATAATGCACAGCTTCATATGTATGTTCATAGACTTTTACTGGGCAAACAGATGTGACTCCTGGTCAAGTACACCTTGTGAGAGATGCTTCAAGTAGCTGAGACTCAGAGTTTGGTTACATACACATATATCAGTGCAAACGGAATTGGTGGGTAAATCTCTGAAATAATTCTATTTCATTCTCCATTCAGAGCTGCTTGTAGCTTTTTGCAGTTTGATCAATCACTTTTCAACAGTACTGACAACAATCTCAGTGTTCACTAATTATTTAGATCCCACCCACTTTTTCCATCTTGATGTGGTCTCAGTTTCAAGCCTGTTTTTTTATTTTTTTTTTTTATATATATATATATTTACATTAGCCCAAATTACATAACATGAATATGGCAAAGCCCAAGGTCTGATCAAGCTGCTGATGTTGTTATCATGCTCGAGCACCTCCTTAAATCTGGACAAATTAGCCTTTGTTTACAAAGTGCACCTGTTCTCACACAAGCACTTCAGGCCAAACACACTGGTGACTAAAAGTACTGCAGGCATTGTGGACATTGTGTATGATTGGCTTCAGTTACACAACATAATGTGAACTGGCAAGAACACTTCCATGGACATGTCCACTCTGATATCATGTTTTTAGTGCCATAGATTTTTGTATTTGTGTTACATTACATCCCTACCATGTCATACCCACATTATTACAACCAGCTGAACACTGATGTAGACTGGCTCGGTCCTCTGCCCATTGTGTTGTTGGTGGCATTACCAATTTATTTGTTTTTTCATTGTACATATGAATAGGGGCAGCACAATGAAGGCAAGATGTTTCTTAAATGTCAGGGGTTTATCTCCACAGCACAACTGGCCGGGCTAATGTGCTCTCTGCTGTAAACAGTTGCAATGACATCATTCGCCTGTAGCAAGGGAAATAAAAGCAGCTGCAATAATAATAATACGCAAGTGTGACACACAGATGATTGTATGTATACGGATAAGTAATTAATTAGCATATGAACAATCGCAGCATGAAATTATTTGGACTCCACTTCAGTGCACTGCTGATTTCAGTCTGTTCCTCTCAACACCATTAGAGAGCAGTGAAGAAGAAGAAGAGTTCAGCTCCTGCTCGTATAGAGTCATTAGTGAATATTTTTAATGTGGATACTTCCTTTAATTCCACTCAAGAAATATAGGCTACTCTAATATTGGTTTTTGCATACTGTATACATCTCTCTAGTTCTCTGTTGGTCTATCACTGGTGTGTGTGCACACACGCTACTTCTTACTCATCCAACACACAAGTGGATGAGGGTCAAGTCCAGTAAAAGCAGGACTCGGGTGTGTGTGTGTGCTGGTTTTTAGAGGTAGATGTAAAAATGAATTGAGGCGACTGTGGAGGGATTGCACGCGCACGTGTGCGTGTGTGTGTGTGTGTGTGTGTGTGTGTGTGTGTGTGTGTGTGTGTGTGTGTGTGTGTGTGTGTGTGTGTGTGTGTGTGTGTGTCTGTGTCTGTGTGTGTGTCTGTGTGCGCGTGTGTGTGTGAGGTGAGAAAAAGCAGTGTTCCTCAGGGGTGCATGTCCACTGGCATCACATCAGAATGAATAAAACAGGGCTTGTGTGTAGGCATAGTTGACTTCTGTTTGTGTCTGTGTGCACGTGTATGTGTGTGTGCATGTTTGAGAAGTTCCTTGATAATGCGATTTTGCTGATGCCAAATCATTTGTTTGACACTTCAATGTTTAATTACACCCTGAACCGTTGACTTCACCTGTCTACACACACTATTGGCATCATCTCTCTCTCTTATTAAACTCATCCTTCTCCATCCTTTTCACATATGTATTCACCCCCATTTCTCCCATTCACAACCCATGTGCGGAAAAACAAATACAACTTTAAATAGAACTTTGTTTTCACCAGTTCTAGAACAATGATCATTATACAAAACATACTCTGAAAAACACACACTACATGAGTTCATTCCCCTGGAGCTGTTCAAAGATGTAGGAAATTGCGTCAGTGATTGCTTGTTCTCCAGGTCGGAGGTGGGAGTGTATTTTGAATAATGATAACTTTTGGTCACATTGTCAGAATGTAAAATATATGATGCGTAAGCAAACAAGACTTACACTGCCGCTGGCAGAAAGACATTGGTTAAGTAAGTGCATGTGCTCATGCTTGTGTGTATGTGGGTGTGTGTATGTGTGGGTGTGTGTATGTGTGTGTGTGTTTGTGTATGTGCTTGTGAAGATGTGTTTTGTAGGCACACACTAACAAAAGAAGACAAACAGATAACATTTCAGCTCCACATTCATTTGGACTAAAAACATGAGCAGAAGTAATACATATCATTCAAATCAGGTCTGTATTCTGTGAGTGTCAATGGAATATGAAGCTTGCTTTACATTTCAATGAAGATATATTGTATTTTTTTCACCTTAAGGAAGTATTGGCCTTCAAGGATTGTTTATTTAACTAAATCAAGCTTGACGAAAGCAAAGATACCCAAACTAAAATTAACAAGTGTGCAAATCACAAAAGATGAAAGAACAATGCACCTTCGTGATATTCATCTTTTTTTTTTTTATCATCATAGCATTTCCAAACCAACAAGTCATGAGTTTATTTCCTATACGTATATAGTGATGTGCTGGATTCAGGTCTGTTGAATTGCAAGACCATTGATGGCACGCTGAATTACTATATGCACCGTGCTGCTGCTGCCACATGATTGGATTGTTACAAAAAACAAAGTGAACCCATACATATAAAATAGACACACTGGTGTTCATATTTATTAATTCATAAATATATTACTCTTCTTCAGTGTCTTCATAAATGCCACCAAGAGGCAGATAACCCGCAATAACAACAATGAGATCGTTAGGATTACAAGCCTGTGACAGTGGAAATAAACAGTGAGTGTGCTGACCTCTGTCCTGGTACTTTCTGCATGAGCAGCACACTGCAGCACTCTGCATTGGGTCCCATTGGGCTTACAGAGTTTCCACTGCACTTCACTGGCTGTATTGATAACCTGATCCTTGTCACCCCGACTTCTCCTTCATCCAGCCTCACATCTCCACATCCCTTCTTTTTCCTGCACTCAAGCAAACAGATTTTTTTTTAACATTGCATCCATTTGTGTTTTTTCTCCATCATTTGTTTTTTTTTGTTATTCTGAGTTACTGTAAGATGACATATCATAAACTATGTTTCTTCTGTCTGCATGTTTTTTGTTATCTTTTTTTTTACTTCTTCACAGATTTCTTCAGAGGTCTGAGTGACAGAAGTGTGGTTGTCAGTTTTTGTTGTTTTGGCAAAAGTGTAAAAAGTTCTTTCTTTTGGATGTATGTGGTACATCTAGTGGTTTGCATTTGAACTGTTTGGTGTTAGGTTCTTTAGGAAATTACCCAGCTTTAAACAGAAGAAAATAACATCACTTCGAGTGATACAAAATGTTGAAATTCTGACAAAATAGTTTTATGACAAAGCCATAGAAAGTAACATTATTTTATTAAAGAAATAGCATCTAATGTGCCCATCAGGATGCATGTTGGGAAAGTGTAACAAATTAAGAAAACAGCAGCTGGAAAATTCACTTTTTCTTGTGGGCGAAGATGGTCAGGATTGAACAGATCTTCCTCATTGAACTTGCACAGAAGCTTCATTAGCATGGATCTGAGACAAACATCTTGTTTACTTGAGACTGTAAAAACCCCCAAACCCAATGCAACTTGATGAAAAGATTATTATTATGAGCTACATTTTGAAAAATGGCTGACGTGACATTTTGTACAATGTTATTGTGATTATGAGCCAGACGAAGGGCAAGACAGACACAAGTTGTGGCGAATGCTGCATTGAGCTCTGCCTCACTGAGAAGTTTGTATTAGCCGCCAGGTGTTGGCAGACTTTTACAGTGTTGAAGTTTCATGGCGGCTCTGTTATCATTTATGGATGTGCTTTGTTCCAGCGTGGCTGTCCTCCTAATGCTCTCTGCAGACACTCTTCTGAGAAACAATATTCTGACAAATTTGTGCTGACGACATTTCATAACACATTTATTGATAAACACACTCACTGAGGAGAAGACCACACCGACTCTTTAAAAAACATTAGAGCTTTATCTTTTATTAATCAGATGAGCTGTTTCCTAGCAGTTCAGAATCTTTTATCTGTCTCTGGTTTCTGGCTTTGGGAGGGAGCGGCTCATGTCCCACATTTTGATGGGTCTATTTAAGATCATAGGAATATGATGTATGAGTTCTGATTGGCAGAAGGTTTTCCTGCATTTTCAGTCCAAACGCATTACGGGTGCAGACTTTTATAGTCTGTATTATTTTTTAATGCAGAGACCGTCATCTCCACAAAAACTTTCATATGAGCCATCGCGAGGTGTAATGATGAAGACTTTACTTCCACTTTTTGTGCTCTTCCTCTCTCTTGTCACCTCTCCCAGTAAAAAGGGGGGAATCCAATTTGGCCATGTGAGGCCAGACCAATAAACTGCTGCTTTACTCAGAATGAGTCTGATTGAGGATTTATCCAGTCCTTTATCAAGACTGATTGTTTACCTTTGCCTGAGCTAGATTGGATTGAAAAGGGAGCCCTCACCTTGATCCATACAGTGAAGAGAAAAATCTAATCATTTCTCTCACTTTCTGTCCTTTGTCTGTCTTTCTTCCTCTTTCTATCGCAGCCTTTACCTTCATATTATTTCTGTATCGGCTTCTTTTTCTTCTCCCACCATAAATAGTCTGCTTTTTGTTTCTTTCTCCTGTACACTTTTCTTTCATTCTTGTCTTTTTTATTTTCTCTTCCAAACTGATCTCTCACTCCTTCATCCTGTGCCCACCGACCTCTCCTAATTTCTCCATCCCCCTTTGTCTCTTTCTCTGTTTATTTTAGGCTTCCCTGCTCTATCTTCTCTTTACTTCACACCAGCTGCAGCAAACCATACATCAAGTCAGAAACACGGAGTTCACCTGAGGAGCAGTTGGGATTGGGAAAAGTGGATTTTGTGTGCATACGGCGTTGGTAGGAAGCAAAGTGCCGGTCCAAACTGACGCTAATGGATCATTTAAAAATGGCAGCAAAAAGATGGAAGTGATGACCACCTCCCGTATAGTCCTGCTGACGAACTTATTGATTATATGCCTGAGAACTGTAGAGAAAAAGAAAAAAAAAATCACTAAGAATGAAACCTTTATGTTGGAGGTCACCTACAAGACGTTTGTAGCATTGCTCAAGTTAACTCCAGGGACAGCAAGGCTTTTAGTTAACAAAGCACTGTAGTCTTACCAACAAAGCTTTCCTTGTTGCACGCGAGCGCACGCACACACACACACACACACACACACACACACACACACACACACACACACACACACACACACACACACACACACACACACACACACACACACACACACACACACACACACAGGCTCTCCTCGTTTCTTCAAGAACACAATAGGAGAGTAAATGGTTTTTCTGAAAGTGATTCCTACCTCCTTATTATTTATTCATGGGTCTGCTGGTCATTGCAACCTTGAGACTTGCATGAGTGTGTGTGTATGTGATGAATCCTATACAAGAAAAAAAAGAGGTGGATGGAGCTATAGATGAAAAAAGTGGAGAGGTTGAGAAAAGGAAGGAGTGGGGAAGAGGGAGGAATGGAGGGAGGGAGATGAGGCGCTGCGGTCTGGAATACGGGTTTGGATTTCCGTCCTTGAGGGGTGAGTGGAAGGCGATCGATAGTGAGGCTGAAAGCAAGGCTGATCGGGTGGCAGCATGAGGCTGCACAGGCACTCAGTGAGAACACGACCGAGACACAAACAAGGTCACTGTTTGACCCCTAGGAGGATGAAGAAAAAAACTAAACAGGAGAGGGGAATGAAAAGAGAAAGGATCAAGATGGAGATTTTCAAAATTAAAATGAATGATGCGTGATGAAAGAAATAAACATATACTGATTGAACAAAACATGCTCCATCTGAACATAAAACAATTAGTATAATTTATAGTGAGCCATGTTTTAGGAAAAGAAAGAAAAAATCTCAAAAGGGATTTTTTTGGGGGGGCTGGCTTTGAGGAGACTCCTTTTTAAACTGAAGAAAAAACCTTCAATAACATGCTTCAGAAAAGAAAAAAAACCCAAAAAACATCCATGTTGTTTTTTCCACAACCATATGGCGAGTTTATGAAACATGAATTTGTTTTTGAGTATAAAAAGAAGCAAAGGCTTGGACAATGGAAATATACGAAAGAAAAATGTTGATGAATGGCAGTGATGGGCTGAAAAAAAGTACAGACTGGCCACTCATGTAAGGTAAAGATGGGGTCAAGGCAGAATGAACGAGCTTGTGTTTCTTTGGGGTTTACTGTGCTCGCTGTTTGTTGTCCACTGGGCCACTGGAGTGTTTCCAAGACTCAAGACCAGATGACAACATATCTGTGAGTAGTTCCAGCAAAGCTCTTCAAGGAAGTTAAATGTTCAATGGAAGATACAGCAGGATGCAACATCTGCTTCGTTTCTATTGGCAGATCTGCATCTTGTGTACTTGTTTTGCTCCACAGAAAGACATTGTTCACTCGTCATTCCACGTTTTGGTGGGTTGGTTTGCTGCTAAAGAACCTACAGACATACAATCACAGCAGAAAGGTCAGTTGTGACATTCTACAAAACATTTAATTCTTTTTACTTAAGCTGCTTTTCTGCACTTCAGTGCATTTTGAAATCCTGTACACATCAGACTAATTGTACACGGGATCATGAGATCCACATTGCACAGACCGTAGGAGACATTAGTCGCATGCTGTGCTTCACTGTCATGTATAAAGGTGAGCCATTATTCCAGTGTCAAGTCTCTTTATCCTGAAATCAAGTTCCTCTATGTATTTTGCTGAATTTAACCTCGCTTCAACTCTGACTAGTCTCCCTGTCACTGCTACCAAAGAAATATGTCGGCATCATGCTGCCACCTCCATATTTCACTGAGCTGTATTAACCAGACAGTTATTTTCCTCACAGAGCAGAACAGATTAATTATTGTTTAAAAGTAAAAAAAACATAGCCTGTCTTTCTTTTCATTGAGAGTATCTTTATTTAGCTGTTGTACCTGATGAAGTCTTACTATCCCTGCAGCAAACTTGTAAAGATCTTAACCTACCTGATGAAGACCATTATTATTCACTTACTCATAACCAGAAAGTCATTAAAAGATCTGAACACCTCGAGTTGATGGGGTTTAAATAATTAACCAGACAATTTGCAACTTAGTAGACAAGATTTTTGTTGACCTATATGCGTGACTCTCAGTCAGACACCTTGTAATTGGAAACAGCAGGAGAAAAAAGTTTTGTGATGTTAAATTTTTGATTGTGAGCATAAGGCTTTTTTAAATTCTTATTATTGCAGATTTAAGTTTGTAATGCAACTTCCAAAGTACGATTCAGAATGAACTGTTCTTCTATTTTTTTGGCTATTTCTTACTGAAATTGTTGGTCTAAAAACCCTCACTAACAACTGGAGTGCAAATCATATCATTCGGAAGCCAACGGTTTGAATAGGCACTTTTAAAATCACTTTTTTTTTGTTTTCATTGGCTTTCAATCAACCTGCATTCGCAATGAGGGTTTTTATCACTTATCTTAATTATCACCGTACTTGAGTTTTTTCTCTGCTGTATTTTAAATTTGATATAATGTTCCTGATATATTTCCTCCTAAAGCCATGTGTATCTTTTTAAATCAAGTGCTTTTATGCCGTCAACTTGCTATCCCACTTTTGCCGCTGCAATTAAGCGTCTGGAACTTAATGACGTTCATGTGAAGTTTTGATGTTGATATTTAACTTTTGTTCAGGATTAAAACACATAAAGTGCCTTTTGTGTGAGCATGAACGGTGTGTCCTTGGCTACTCCAGGCAGACAGAAAGTCAACAAAGACCAAATCAAGTTTGATCTGAAAACAAAAACACTGGTGCTTGGTGATGATGTGTCTGGATGCACAATTTCTGAACTGGACTCTGCTATACCTCGTCTCTATGTTTGAGTGTCTCTGGAGTGTCTGCTACCGTGGTAACGGACTGTACTTTGTCGACAAACCCCTCTGTGAGACTAAAAATAATAAAGAAAAGGTCTAAATGTCTGTACTGTATGTCTGTGCTCACAAACTAAAATGGAGCAGTGGAAAGGAAGTAGACTATTAAAAAAGAAGGTTAGCAGAGAGAGTGAGAGAGAAATGAAAAGGTGCTTTATGTGGATTTTATGTATTTTTCTTAACCATATGTTGGGGAAAGTGACCATAATTGACAACCTCAGCAATCCATTAAGTCGTAAAATGCGAGGTTAATTATCTGCGATCCTTTGACTGTTTTTTGTTAGTCGAGGAAAATAATGACAGCACATGACACTACTGCTTTAAACTTCTCACGGTAACATAAACACTGTTGTGCTTTGTGTTCCGCTTTGGAAAATCTTTTCATTCAGTGCATCTGTTTGATGCGTCACATTAACATTTGTGAGAATTTGGAAAAATGTAACTGATATTTCCTCTGCGGTAAAAACTACTGTAAGTACCATTGTCATTTTTGTTTTGCAAATTACACATCGTATTTTGCACCACATAGTTCTTCAATGGTTGTCAGTCCCGCCTCAGAGCGAGCACATACTTGGTTCAAGTCCTGTGGAGTTTGTATGTTTGCCTCAGGGTACATTGTTTTTTATTTTTAATCTCAGTTCAAGTGTTTGAGGCGAATCGGGGACTCAAACTTGCCCATAAGTGAGTGTCTGTGTTTATCCTATGATGAACCAGTGATCTGATGGCTCAGTTTGTCTCCAGCACCATGTGACTCTCAGTGGGAGATAACATTTTGGGATATTATATTTTGTGATAGTTAACTTGAAAAATGTATTGGATTTGGTGACAGGATTGTTGAATATTTGACAAAAACCTGCAAAGACATAATTATGTAAATCTTTTAATGAATATCTACTATACGTGTGTGTGTGTGTGTGTGTGTGTGTGTGTGTGTGTGTGTGTGTGTGTGTGTGTGTGTGTGTGTGTGTGTGTGTGTGTGTGTGTGTGCGTGTGCGTGCGTGTCTGTGTTCTAGCACGCGATTGAATGGCTTGTCCTTGATAGTATTTAAGGATTATAAGAATTTCCAAATTTGTTAACGTGCCCTTAAATGTTTAAGATTCATCAATATTAATGTTTTGTTTCTGCAAGTACAAATATATAGTTTGTCAAGCATTTAGTTGAGAACTGGGATCATTTTTCTTGAGTGTTTTTGATGAGTTTTATAGATGAAAAGTATTCTAGCACAAACTTCTTTGCTTGTTGATTTAGTTGTCTGTACATTTATGACAACTGGTGCATTTAAAGGTCGGCTATCAAAGATGTGATATTTGGGCTGAGTTACTGTTTGATTGTTCTCTTCTTAGCCACAATGGCATTAGCTGTGTCAGAAACAACAACACAAAGCTGTAGTAGATACAGGCACATGTTTGTAGGTGCAACAAAAGAAGTACTTAATAACTAAATTATTATATTCAGATCCTTCATACAGTGAGGGACTTGAGTTAAACAGTTGTCTCCTTTAACTGGATACTAATGATGTAATCTGTACTTCTGTAGCATGCATTGTAACACTGTTACCTCTCTGCCTTTTTGCTTTTTTTTTTAAACTTCCCCTGTGTATTCCCCTCCTATTATTTCTCATTTCTCAGCAGCTTGGCATCATCATGCCACTCAGCAATGACATCACCATCTCTGCACCTACTCCCAAAAAAAGGAAAAGAGAAGGGGGCTCACATTTCTCTGTCTCATGCCCTGCTTGTGCTAATTAGCCGTTGCTTATTACAACTAATACATTTAACATGGGCAGAGCGTGTATGGTAGCGGCTGACACTGCGGCTGACACTGCAGCTGACGGCTGTTGACACGTTGGAAAGAGCAGCGTGTGTCTGCTGAGTATGTCTGCCCCCGTTTGTTCTGCTCTGACTCAACCAAATGATGGTCAAGCAAACGTTGGGAAAACCCCTTGAAACATTTCCAAAAGCATGAATTATTCATAGTTCTTTATACTTTAAAGACAGCTCAATAGTTTTTATGCAACTGTTGGCTTTTTGTCTCAAATAGTAGCTTATTTATTATAATTACAACTGAAATTGTCAACATCTTTATTCTTTTCAACATGATTATGTTATTGTGAATACTGATGATTCAATTGCTTCCTGTAATTTGGCCTCAAACCTGGTTTCATATTACCGAGGCAAAAAAAAAGAGCGATAAAGACATTCATATTGTGTGACAAGGTTAGATGGCGTGTTCAATATCAATGAGTCAGGTTTATTGAACTTTTTTCTCTGTGATGTTTGTGCTGAGACTGGGAGGAGGGACACACACACACACACACACACATCCATACACAGAAAAAACTGCAGCAAATCTCCAATTGTCCTATAGAGACAAGAGCTGATACAGTAAACAATATGCGTAAGAGCTTAGTAACAAGCTTATTAACATTAA
Organism: Blennius ocellaris; assembly: GCF_963422515.1. Taxonomy (NCBI): domain Eukaryota; kingdom Metazoa; phylum Chordata; class Actinopteri; order Blenniiformes; family Blenniidae; genus Blennius; species Blennius ocellaris. The sequence continues at coordinate 18,191,701 of NC_137650.1, read as the reverse complement.
TCAAGTTATGCTTATGGTTCAAAGTATCCTTGTCAATTGCTTTGAGTTCCCACTGAGATCACATAATGAAAATGCCATTTAACTTTGATCCTCTCCACTTTCTTTGTGTTTTCTTGCAATGGTTCAGTTTATTTTTTATTTTCACATTGTTTTTAATTTTTGTTTTGCTTTATTACCAATGTCTCTTCTCTTTGTTATAACGTGACTTCTCTGCTTCACTCCTTTCCCGAATTTACAATTTTTCTGGTCTGACCCCCTTTTTTGTTTTCATATTTTCTGTTTTCTCTACACTTGTTTATTTCTTATAAACCTACCTACCTACCTTACCCTGCCTGTTGGACAGACAGGCAGGGTAAGTGCGCATCGATAGGTGAGTATCAAAGTAAAAGAGGAAGAGACAAAGCAGTTAAGACACGCAGACTTTACAACAGACACAAGAGAGGACCTGACATGATGTGACCTTAATTGTGCATAAATTAGCAAGATTTACATTACCAAGTGAAACTACAACATCCTTCACATGACACTGAATTCAGTTGCATATTTTAGTTTTTGCATATTGTGTGAGTTACTCTGGTAAAAAGTTTTTTGTTTTTTTTTGTTAAACCACAAGCTTATTTAAGTACTTCTGACAAAACTCTGAGGAGCTGGACATACAATCAACTGGACCAACAAAGAGTCATTTTACAAACCCCACCTTTAATCGCGTATTTTCAAGCTATACTGCTCTCTTGTTTTGTTTATTTATTGTAGTCATCTGGCACACATTTCCTCTGATGTTACGTCTTCTGAGTTTGGACACACATTATTGTACGTAACTCATTGTGTGTGTGTGTGTGTGTGTGTGTGTGTGTGTGTGTGTGTGTGTGTGTGTGTGTGTGTGTGTGTGTGTGTGTGTGTGTGGTGTGTGTGTGCGTGCGTGCGTGCCAAGTAGTATCCCCCGATAACAGGATTACCATCTTAAGCCTATTCACGGTAAGTGAGCCAGTTGGACAGATAAAGCACCGTATCGTCAACTCTGCTGGCGTTACATCAAGAAAAGAGTTAGTAAAATTGTAGTAGGCAGGAATAGAAGGCTCACTTAGAGCTATTGAGGGCAAATATAAGAGAGTCCAACTGTGTAATGCCACAGGAACCAGTCATGCTGGGGAGAGAGAAAAAAACCTTGCAAGGTAAACGTTGCTTCCCAAACAACAAAAGGTTGAACTTCTTATTTTTCTCTCTGGTTATGCTTTGTGTATTTGTGACAATTTTCTCATCTCATGGGAGAGATATTAATTATCTATTAATGTAGATTTGCAAACTTTGATTTTTATGTACTTTTAATTAGTAATTTAAGATAAGATCAGATTTGATGAATCCCATATGGAGAAATTCAGTCATCACAGCAGCGAAACATTGCGTAAATATTTAGAAACAGGCAAGATAGTTGCACCAAGAGCGTAGACAATGTACATATAAATAGATAATTGATTAAAAACATATCTATGCACATATATACATGGGGATACAAGAGGGGAAATATGAGGGAAAAGTGTTCAGTAGCATTAATAATATTTACAATATTTTTAGTGCAATAGCACCAGGACAGTGATAATTAAACTCAGTTCCTGCTGCTGAACAGACTCACAGCAGCGGGTATGAAGACCTGTGGTAGCTCCTTCCTAGATGGTGACTGCAGTAGTCTGCCACTGAAGGAGCTGGTTGTGAGACCTTGTCCCCGAAGGATTTAAGCTTTGCCCGGATCATCCGCTCACCCACCTCCTCTATAGTCTGCAGCGGGGTTTCCAGGACAGAACCTGCCCTTTTCACCAGTCTGTTCAGTCTCACTGTCCCTGACTGGAGCAGAGAAGTGCCAGCAGACCATTGCATAGAGAATAGCTGATGCTACCACAGTGTCATAAATTCTCTTTAACAGAGTCCTGCAGTCTCTGAAGGACATCAGACACCTCAGCAGGTAGTCGGCTTTGGCCCTTCTTTTACAGGGTGTCGAGGTTTAACATCACGGGTTAAAAAAGGATCAGATTAATTAGTTTTTTTTCCTACTGTGTCGCCTTAAAACTGAAAACATACTAAACCTGAACACCACAATGTGGAGCCCAAAATGCTGGACTCCTCTGTCTATTTGTTTTTAAGGCTGACAATATTACATGAATAAGCTTATTGTTGGATTGATGTTATGGCAGATTGAGGACTACATACTGAGCCTGATTTACTACTTATATAAAGCATGCCACATTGCACACTCGTGTTAACAGATTGTGGTTTCATTTTGCGTGTGGTTTGATCTGCGAATAGCACCATGAGCATTATGTATACAACCACTAATATCAGAATGACAATTTCACATGCATGAGGACCTACCCAAGATTCAGAAGGAAACAATATCACTGCTGTGTTATTTTTTGTATTTGGTAAAAAAAATTTTTTTTTGGGGGGGGGGGTCACCATGGATTGATTGAAAGAAGCTGAGCCCTCACAAGCACCATAATGTGGTACTGTGGATTCTTACGGATTAATGAAGAACATTATCGAACTTTATGAAAATAGATAACAATTTGGCTCAAAACAAAAATTGGGGTACAAAATATTTCATGATAAAGTCCACAAACTAAAATTGTGGCGAGACAGCTGAGAAAATGCCTCTCAGCACAAAAACAGCAAAGTGATTCACACTTCATTTTCCAACCTGGTTAAGTCTCGTGTTTTTCAGACTATTTACCATTTTTATATGTGAAAATTTTTAGTAGAGCAGATGCTCAGGAAAGGTTAGGGTAAGGAAATGAACTACATGGGGACGTGTGTGCGGACGTCTTTGGGAAAAATGTTGCCTGAATAAGGTTTTTTTTTTTTTTTTTTTTTTTGCAGATTCACAATTCAGTTTTGAGCATATGTGTTTTTATTAATACAAGATCATCATTTTCAATTTATTTGTATGAGTGTGCTTTATTTCACCATCTGACTATGTCTGACAGCTGTGCTGGATAATGAAGGGCAAAGATGTAAGAACCATTGCACCCTCCTTCTCCAAGGCCAACTAACATTTTTTAGGGCCTTTCATGTATTGTTGTGTATCGTTGACACTTTCTGGTTTGGACAGCAGGGCAAAGGGGTCTGACAGCCATCGGACCATGTCTGCCTGATGCCGTTGATCCTATGTGATGTGTCACTCCAAGACAGACTTGGGCTGAGAGACAGACCAGGAGAGGGAGGGATAGGCTGTGCATGCAACAGACGGAGACGGGGAGGATGGAAGGTAGATGAAAGAGGTGAACAGCAAGCAGACTTGTAGATGGAAAAGGGGGAAGAGAGAGAGAGAGAAAGTTGTGAACTCCACACAAAGGGAGCAAGAGGATGGAGGAATGCAAATTTCTGCAGGCCACTCACCTGTCAGTATAGTTGGGAGACATTCGTTTTCTCTTTTCTTTTCTTTTCTTTTCTTTTCTTTTCTTTTTAAAAACATGTAATGTTTAGTTGTTTTTATTTTACAATGTGTTACGGACGTGGTCATTCAGCTCCACTTGCATTTAGGAGCCTGAACATTGATAATATCTAGTAATATGTGCTCTGAACATTATAAGCTCCATAAAAATGTGTTTTATCGCAAGGGGGTATACACCTAATAAAGTGGCACCTGGTGTTGTCAAAATATCCAGCTGTGTTGTTGAGTACAATGCATTGAGTCTGACTGGAGCTGCTCTGAAAATGTTGACCTGCTCCTCGTAGAGCAACATGGTCGACAAAGACAATGAAGCTGTTTATTTGATTCCTATAATGATCTGGACATCACAATGTATTCAGTAACAAAAAACATCTGCTGCTGTATGGGCATGGATGGAGAGGCTCGCTGCTGATTCTACCAAAATACTCCAGTGAGAACCTTCAAATGTGTTCATCAGTATTTACTGATAGAAGAGGCACAAGTACTTCAATATAAATTCAACACCAAATGTGCTCTAATCTGTGTGAGTTTGTGATAAGGTTTGTAAAGGATCTCCAGTCATTGTTGACATTTCCTACCAAGTTTGTTCTTGTGTGTTCATATTGCAAAGTTTAATGGTGGGGATTTCATTCTTTTATAGGTTAAGTGACAAATGTATCTGGTGAATATCCACATATAGGAAGGGAGAATTATGGAAAGGGGAAAAGAGATTTCTGTGAAGGAGGATTTAAAGGAAAACAAGATATTATATTAGTAAATGAATCTGTTTTGAGTACATTTATTTTTTTAATTCACTGATATGATTTTTGGAAGTTCAGAGAGCGTGGTCTGCCACTGTGACCCAAAACGGGCTAAGTGGAAAAGAAGATGGATGGACTGATGCCATTTGACTTACATTATTAACCTAAATCCCAGAGGACTCTGTGAAAAGGCAGGTTACAGCCTGGACATGTCACCAGACTTCAAGGTGTTTAAGCCCTAATAAAGTAGTTTGATAAGTGAGCTATTATGTATTTGGTTTGTGTATTTCTTACTTTTTGCACGTTTATCAGATGTTGCTCAAAAGAACAGTAAATCATGTGTTCTGACTTTCACATGTCACAAGGTTCAAGGGAGAAATCATCATTGTTTTCCAATTATTGCGCACAAGGATCAGACACATGAGCGATAATGGAGTATTTACCAGTCCATCGAGTTGTGGCTGGCTCCAGCAACTCAGTCTCCTGAAAAACAAAAAAATAAAACAGAGAGTGATCCTCGCAATCCTTCCTCATTGCTCTGACAAAGATCTTCTTTTCTCTGTGCTGTTTCTGTTCTCCTCTTGAAACATCTGTGTCCTAGACAGCATACAGATCCCCAGCTGAATACAGAAACAGCGAACAAAACCTGCTGCTTTTCATGTCGAGCAGGATCCCAGGGGACACCAAGACGTCCCCTCGCATTACACTTCTAACAAATTGTAAGAGGCATTATTACAAAAGTGTCTTACTCAACAAATGTATCTTTATCTCCCAGCGTGTGTGTGCGTGTCTGTGTGTGTGCGTGCGTGTGTGCGTGCGTGCCGGTGGGAAAGAAAGTCTGGGGGAATTAATGTGTGTTTAGGTGCATCATTGAATAAGTATTTCGACCCAAGATGTAATGACAAGCATGTGTTTGGCTTTCCTGTACTTTGTAAAGAAATAAAAGACGAGGTATAGGAAGGCATTCAGCCTGGGATAAGATGAAGGAGAGAAAAGAGAGACTGAAGGAGATATCCAGACAAATCCGTCAGGACCTAAGAATAAAGATAAAAAAAAAAAAAGAAAAAGCACCGTCACACGTCTATTGATGGCAGGAAGAAGAAAGGGGTGTGGAGGTAGAGTGAAAGAGGTCAAAGAAAGAGAGCGCAGGTGATGGTTTTAAGCTGCTGGTGTCACAGGCAGATAAAGGCTCCTCTGCCGGCTGGCTGTCATCTGCATCACACACAATATCCCCTTTATTCGCTATATCACCTCTCTCTATTTTGCTTTATCTGCCACCCTGGTGGAGCAACTCCCAGTGTGATGTACTTTTTCCCTCCCCATCACACAGCTGCCAGCAATACTCTATATATCATTCCCTCTCATTTTTTCCTCTTGCTCTCACAGAGTGGGAAAAAAATAGACCTCTCTTATACATGCAGGTTTTTTTGTTGTTGTTGTTTTTTTTAAATACAGAAATACCTGCTGCATTCGTCATCAGCTCTCGCTACATTTACTTGCAGATCTTGTGACCTTATCCAAGAATATACCACAGTGTATAGTATGGCAACATCACATTGCTTCCATGTCCAGTGACTTCATGTCCTATTTTGAGGGTAGGCCATCAAGATGATTTCATGTACATACTGACTCCATGTTGTCATACACTTAGGAAAGCAACAGATTCTAAAGCTGCTTTTAACTCAAATGTAGAATTACAACTCTTCCTTTTATCCAAAGCCCTTATCATACAATGCTCTCATTAGAAACTTGAGCCAAATCTTACTGTTCCTAAACTATAATCCTATGGATTCACTCTAAAATGCTCTCTTTTTAAAGCCGCAGCAAACATAATGTCCATAATTCGTAAGATTTTCCACTCATCTTTTAATCCATGAATAGGAAAGGATAAAAGCAGTCAAACACAGATGCACACTTCATACTCACTTTCGCCCTCTCCCTGTTTGTGTCTCCCGCAAAGCTACACACACACACACACACACTGAACAGGAGTCACTAAACCATGGAGAGACAGGGTTCGGTTCATTGCTCACCTTGGCTGGTCTGATCAATGGCAGGCTGCCTCCTCCAAATCCCTCCTACAAACAGAGCTGAATAAACAGGCAGAAAGAATTTACACAGCCCCCGATAATCCGCTAATCCATATAACCTGCTTTCTAATCAACACACATATACAGATGCACGCACACTCACGTGCACGCAGCAGTGATTGAGTGCAATGATACGGTAGACGTATCCAGGAACACAGGCAGATGAGTGCCCATGAAACCTGAGATGCACACAAACATTTGCATTTTTGCATACACACACACACACACACACACACACACACAGTTATCAGTGACTTTTGCCTATTATCCTCTGTGACCTCCTCAGTGGAACACGGTTGATAGTCTCATTGAAGTTGATAACAGACAGACGGGTTAATAGGGATTAATGGACTGTACACACAAAGTTGTTTCACACACACACACACACACACACACACACACACACACACACACACACACACACACACACACACACACACACACACACACACACACACAGAACAGAATAATATTCCAATGCTGATGACTTTTTAGGCTTTCATGTATCTCTGAAAGTGTGTGTGTGTGTGTGTGTGTGTGTGTGTGTGTGTGTGTGTGTGTGTGTGTGTGTGTGTGTGTGTGTGTGTGTGTGTGTGTGTGTGTGTGTGTGTGTGTGTGTGTTGGTAAATTTGATTTGTGTGGAAGTATCGTGTTGCTGTCGGCTGGGCAGCGTTCCCATGGCTTGATGGGCTAATTGAAGCGTGAAAAAGCCGTATAGAGTTTGTCAAAACTCTTAATAGTGTAAGCGTCAGGGATACCATGAGTACAGCACTTAGTGTCATTAACTTCCACTCTGTGGAGGAGACAGAAAGATAACGACATTCATAATTTTGATCAGTTCAAATTCAGACAATTTAATCACTTGCTTAGTGAAATTAAGACTCTTCCTGCCCCTCTTTCTAATGCACTTCCTCTTAATCTTTGTGTCATCTAATTTTCTTCATGCAGCAGACATGTGTTTCATCAGCTCACAGCCACTTTACAGTAATTTATGATAGAAAATATTTTCATACAAGATGACTACGGATGGACTTGAATGTGGGGTGGGGTGCACTGCAGGTTAGTGCAGTCTTCTCACGGATTAAATCAATCCACTGTCTAATAGTACTGTTTAATATGGAGTTTGCATCTCTGCTTGTTTTTTTTGTTTTTTTCACTTGTGCAGGTCCCCCTCAGTTACTGTGGTGCTCTACCACAATGTAAAAACATGAGCTGAAGTTGCCTCAATATCTGCGAAAAACAGGATACACATTGATCATGTTGTCATTTTATGTGTAAATCAAACATAAAAGACAGACAATCATGCACACATACAGGCAATTTAGAGTACAATAAAAAAAAAGTTCAATGTGGAATGACACAGGCAAGCTCAGATAAAATCCATTCATCTAAAGGGAGAATGTAAAAAGTCTGGACAGAAAGAGATCCCAAGTCCAGAATAATAGTTATTTAAAAAATAATGAAACAGGTGAAAGAAAAAGAGTACTGTGTAACCCTATACACACTTTATATTTCACCTGTTTTGTCTAGACACAAGCCCCCAATCAACCCAAGACTGCATATAGCTGTTCCAGAGTTATTCATGCTGCATGGGTGCAGTTCAGTGTGAGATTCTCCTTTTGTAAGAATGTTATGTTGATTTTGCTTAATTTGTTCTTTGGACATTTTTCTTTAAATCTTGTTAAACCTTTGGTAAGCCCCATAATCAGGGTGCAGCCTGCGGTCAGCAGCTTGCCAAAATAAGGGTTATACTTAAAGCTCTCAATTAGAAAAGGCAGTGAGTCATTGCTTTACATCTCATTACTACTTCTCAGTGTCAGTGGCCAAGCGTACCTTGTTGCATTTTGTATGACAACAATTATGTTGTCTTAATAGTTCCTCACGCGAGCTTTTTATGTAGATATGCCGACATTTGGTCCATTTTTGCTGATGGAATTAATAAAGGAAAATGCCTTTTACCTTTTCACAACTTTTCACACTCAACAAATCCTGTCCTGCAGTGCACATTCACAGACAGCTTCTTTGTCTTTTTCTCTCCTTCATCCCTCACAGGTGCGGTGGACAAAGACAGCAGGCAGTGCTTCAGACAAGTTCCAGGAAACATCCATCTACAATGAAACACTACGCATCGAGGGCATCCAGAGGGTGCAGGGGGGTCGCTACTACTGCAAGGCCGACAACGGGGTGGGGGTGGCTGCCATCAAGTCCATCCGTGTAGATGTGCAGTGTAAGTTGGCAGGGAGAAGGAGAGAGAAAGAAATAAAACTCCTTCCACTTCTAGACTTCTAGATGACTTTCACAACGGCCATTCCCACTGTTAGAGAAGGCCAAGATGGGCTGAGATGAAAAGATTGCAAGAGGAAAGATGAAAGACTGATTGGATGAATGATGCGATTTCAGGTGGGAATGGTTTCCAAGAGTATCTGATGAATTACAGTGGAGAAGCATGACGGGAGGATTAGGGGTGCGGAGGGATGTACCCAATAGAACTGTTTATTAAGAGGGGGTATAGATAAGGCACAACAAATTATAAACTAACTTTAATTAAAGGGTAAAAAATTAGTTTTGTTTATTCAATTGAAAACATGTGATTGCTAGTTTCCTCCACCAATTATGGTAATTGTGTAAGAGGTCGGATACTCTTGGTAAAAGTGAAATCTGTTGGACATATTGAGAGTTTGTTAACAGTTAGTCCAGGCAGTACGAGCTCCCTAACACACTGCTTCTCAACGTATTCACAATGGTCCCTACATTATTGTATGGAGAACCATTAACACCCGTAAATTCTTCAATTTAGATTTGTGACCTCTCTAAATGGACACTGTGAACAAAATTATAGTGCAACTTATCTACAGTTTGATAAGTCAGAGATTCCTTTTCCCTTTCAAAAATGATTTGATATGTCTCTGTAATATGACTCATCAAAATGGGTATTGTTTTTAACATAGAAAGATGCTCCTTTTTATTGAAAATCATTTTTATCCTGGGCAGGCACCAGTACTTTCCCAGATAGTCATTGTCACAGGTTAAACACTTGATTCTGAAGTGTCTGTCTATGACACAGTGATTTGATGGAAATGAAAAAGAAATCTATCTCCTGGCATTCGTGGAGAGAGGCAAGAAGTGACTCACAAGGCTGTGTAATACTAGATCGGCTTGTTTGTGCTGCTGCTGTAACTGATTAAATAGCCTGAATATGTCAAGATAAGACACCGTTTCTTGACCTTGCTTCAAGTTCTATCCTCATTCTTGTGAAAAAGTTTTTAAAAATGTGCTCTCATGTAGTCAAGGATAACATTTCAGAAAATTCCTTCAGGTGAGTTTTCGAGTTGCAGGTTAACAGATTAACAATGCTACCAATTATTAGAAAACATCAGTGACAGTGAAGCTAAAAATCGCAATTAAATTAGATTTCACAACAGTACCATGACTATCTTTATATGTTACTTGATTTTGGTATATAATCTTGACAAATTTTAATTGTACCCACATTTCCTACCACGTGAGAGTTGAGAAGCAGCATTGTGTTGTAGGGGTCCCGTGCTGCTGCTTGTTTCACTGCCCCACTGTCCCTGTGAGTCAGCGGCCATGTCATGGAAATCGGCTAATTCACATGCAACCTCATGCTCACCCCATCAATACCATTATACGCTTTTATTTCATTGCCAGTACCCCAAAGTCCTTACCCATTTGTTTCCACTGCTTATTGTGTAAATAGAGCTTTCCCTCATTGATTCAATCATTGTAATGGTGCGTTTATAGACTAATAGAAAAAGGCTGCTTTCCGAAGGGCCCTAAACATCAATTACATGCATTTAATTTAGTAGATTCATCTCTTAGCTTTTTTTTTTTCTTTGTGCAAAGTACAATACTATGGCCTATATCATTTAGCATCAAATCTCTAGAGCTTTTTTTTAACTATACATACCCAATCTTACAGAGATTTACAGGCATGCACACAGCCACAGGCGTGCCCGACGCTTTTCCCCAAAGAATTTGTCACACACACACACACACACACACACACACACACACACACACACACACACACACACACACACACACACACACACACACACACACACACACACACACAAACACACACACACACACACACACACACACACACACACACCACCCTGCATCAGCCCTTAGTGGAGCAGTCGCACCCTCCTCCTCCTGTCCCTCCACCCTTTCTGATGATAGTGTTAGTTCTCCCCAGGCGCTAGCTTGGCCTCTGCAGGGGAGCTGGTAATTGCAGGGAGCCTTGGTAGTAAACAGGTTGCATTGTGAGTGTAGTTGTGACAGGAGCTCTGTGAAGCTAACCAGCTCTGACGGCCAATGCTTGTTCAATTCCCCTTCCCCCATGCTGTGTTAGACCCAGCGGCGATCAGCCATGCTTCCTACACTGGGCGACTTTAGTGTTAGAACGATGTAACAATTAGCCCATGCTACTGGGTAGAAACGAGAGAGGGCGAGAGAGAAATAGATGAAAGTGAAAGGGTGGATGAATTGGTGAGTGGAATGGGAGGGTGGGGGGGATTTCCAGGCAAAAAGAGGCAGAGAAGCACCAACCACCTTTGGCTTAGGCTTCGTTTACATGACAACGAATACAAGTGTATAGGCAAAACTTCCGACAACTTCTGACACTGGTGTGCAGATCCACTGTATCCATGAAGGGCTTATACAGATTCCCAAGGTGGAACAGTTCTTTCTCGGTCGCAATTCCCCCCGGCACAGACTGCCAGAGGCGATGGAGTGTTGTTACTGCGCGTGCGCATATCTCCTCTATTCCCCTCCCGTTGTAAATAGTTCTTTCTGCTCATGTGCCAGTAAACAAACATGGCAGCCGCTGTAGTGGTATGACTCGCAGTGCATATTCTAGCTTTGTAGTCCATATTGGTAATTTTATAGTTGAGACTCAACCCTAATAGCATCTGATTCATCATTTGTCAATACAGATGTAGGGTTCTCTCGATTTTATTCACGTTTATAGCATATTCATCTCTGCACACAAGTCTGTGTGGTTTCATTACAAAAACAAGTGACATCACCCTCCCGCAGCAGCTGGGTCTGCTGCTGCAATGTAAATGCACTTTTTTATGGATTATGTGTTGTCACACGAAACGTTGTCATGTAAGCGGGACCTTAGTGGTAACATGATAATGAAGCTTAAAAATCTCCTGTCAGTGCTCTTTTTATTGAATACGCAACACTGCCAATACTCGAGTGTATCATGTACATTATTATAATAATGATCAAACTATTCGTTGACCTGTTGAAACAAGGTTGGGCTGATTTATCAGCCAGAGAATCTTATTGACTATAAAACACCCCTCTCAGTAATTGGCTTTGTCATAATCATTTAGAGGACACAGAAAATATTTGCCTCACTAAAACTGAAAAGCTGCTCATGTAGTGTCATACATTGTTTGTCATTTTTAAACACCCCTTTCAGTATCAGCCTGAAATCAGATTATGACTAAATATTTTCTGTTTGTCTCCTAGAATGTACTCTTTTTTTTATTTTTTTTTTATCTGCATTGTGCCCCATAGTTCTCACAGAGAATGGTATGGTCATTTTTAGCATTCAAGCATTATGTAATTTGATGATTTAAAATCCTACACAACTGTCTTTTCAAGATTTGTTTGGAGCCTAGTCTCAAAAAATAAAACAAAAAAAATTAGATAGACCATCCAAATTGTGAGAGAAAGATAGAAAGATATGTGTAGCTCTAACAAGCATAAGCATGGGCAGTGTGTGGAAGAAAAATGATGAAAAGGATGTTTCACTTTAACACCATCACACAGTGAGAGGGGGGAAAATATTATACACAGTGAGTGTGAACGCTGACCTGAATGCTGTCTATTGGATGTGTAGGTCAGACCATATCTAAGGAGCTCTTGACCTTTTCAGGATAAACTGAACAGCAAGCTTGGAGAAAAAGCCGAGGTAATGGTGATAGATTGCAGCTGAATAGATTGTAGTATTAAATTGGTGAAATTTTCACCCAAGGAGGGAAGGAGAAGTAAAAGAAATATAAGGCAGATGGATAGGGAGGCTAAAAGACAAATGAAGACACCGAAAGGGAGAAATAGAATCTGAGGAGGGAAATGAGAGGGAAGGAGCGACATACATAATAAGGTAGACGCACTCATGCTTTACCATTTGGACGCATCCAACAGACCTGTTATTGGACGAGAGGTTAGAACATGCTGTTATCTGCATCAGGCTCTCCTTGTCTCCTATTTTACAATCACACTATTTCCTTTGTCTGTTTCCATGTTTCACCTTATAAAAAAAAGAGAATAGAATGACAAAAAAAACTATACTTTTGATCCTATTTTTATTTTTCCTATCTTTAAAAAATGTTATGGCCTTTGTCTGTGAAATACATACTTATGCACCAGCACATGATAAAACTGTACATGTCTGAATGCATAAGAAGTGAGTCAGCTGGAGTCTTTTTTTCTCTCTGCGGTAAGGCTCAGTCAAACAGAGCAGTGGTTTTACTGGAGGTTATTTATCCTGTATGTTGGTTATCTCTGCTCCAACGCAGATGTCGGCGGGCATCCACAAAGACGCCTGCACTTCACACATTTGCATGCAGCATACATATGTTAAAGATTTACAGCACATGTACAGTATGAACATGCACATCATATCACACTCCTATCACCACTTTTGCAGGTATACAGTGGGCTTGACAGCACACACAGCCAAACCTCAACATGTGAGAGGCAGTGGGAAATTATTATTTTTTTAATATATATATACATATATATAGTGCACTTACGAGACCATTACCCGACTAATTATAGGTTAATTTAATTATATGGGTTTTGTTTTTTCTATGCAATATAAAAGCTTAGCTATTTCTCTTCTTTTTACTAATTCCCCCTCTCCCATTTCCACTGAAAGAACACACAGGAACCTTTTCATTGATCTACTGCCACTCAGATTGACTTCTCCTGTGCCGGCCACCCAGCTATCTCCCATCCACCCCTCGGCCATTATAGCTGACGTCCTCGTCACACCTCAATCACTCCCATCCACCAGCCGACCAATGACCTGGCACGCTAACCGCTGAGACAGTGGGACAGTGAGCAGGCGGGTTTAACTTTGAGTAGCCTCTACTGATGGGATGGACTTGGTTCAGAAACCCAACTGGTGAGATTTTGGTGGTTATCATAAAAAAAATTAGTTGATAAACAATAAAAGTGGGTGTTTCAGCTCGGATCACAGCTCATAGTCCTCTGTGGATTTAACATTCTCTCCAGGACAGAACAAGGTAAGTGGAAAATTGATGGGGGGCAATCAAAGTGATGATGACAATACTGATGTTAATCACTGTGATGATTATATTAATGATATTGGCAGTGTTGTGACAGCTTGAATGATGAATGATTCAAAGGCGCAGGTGTGTTCTTGCTTGACTGGTTTAAACTTGTCGGCTACGCCTTGCTTTTGTGATGCTCTTAATCTGGTCATCATGCTCATGGTGACCAAATGAATGCTTTGTTCATTTTTTGGGTGAAATGTGTCTTTTCCTGAGCTCTCCATCTTTATTGCTACATGCTGCACATTTGCAGGAGAGAAAAAAAAAAACAACAAATCATGCTTCTCGTTTAATATACACAGTCAGGTTTGCTGAGCTATATTTCTATAGTTTGGTTTGAATTTGACATGAGTATCCAACAACTTGATCAATAACTACAACAATTTCATGGTGTTTTTCATTTGGTTGCAATATAAAAGACTTGAAGTGTATCAATGCAGTTATTTTAGCTGATGTTTTCCAGGCATCTGAAGAATCAATAGTGTAATAAAATAGACACAGTAAACTAGGAATATCCACCAAGGTTTACAGTTATTGTAAGAAATGTGAAATGAAGTGAATTTTAACAAGAGTGTTAGAAAACCAAAAGGAAAATATAACTCTTTCAGCGACTCTGACTTTTCACTGAAATAGACACTAACCTGCCGTGGCACTGTCAGTAATGACTGCAAGTGAATGAAGTACAAAACCATGAATCTCCAAACGTACACAAGCTCTTTCACAGCCTTGGCAGTTATCACCCGAACTGTCACTTGGCTAAGGGAGTCAGTAGAAGAATGTGTAATCTATTATTCCACCACTGTGGCTTCAGAAAGAGTCTCAGTTCAGCAGTACAAGTACTCTGAAATATGTGTTTTTGACAGCAGCAAGCACACGTGCACATTTTCTCACCATAAACAGCAGGCTATGCATGGAGTTAATTTTGTCCATTTGTGGGCCAAACTGCCACGAGAAACTGTGCTTCAGGGTGACACAAAACCCATCTGAAACGATAGAAATGGGCAACATGACACTGCCGGTGAAAATTGTGATGCATTCATGCATGCACAGAATTTATTAAGAGACAAGGCAACAGCAGTAGTTAATCCGATATTCAAAGGAAAGAAACAGAAACAGGTAGTTTAAAAGAAGCTTTGACCTTTCAGTGGGACTGAAGTTGAAGCCACGGGGGGAATCACTGGGACACTGCGCCACTGTCTGAGTCACACAGCATGGCTAATGCTCACACAAAGTTTTTTTTTCCCCACTCTGCCCAGTGTCACTTTCACATTTTCTGTGGATTTCATGTATTTTTCACTTTCTATCTTTCTGTTTTTCCGTGGCCCTTTGTAACCCCCTCAGTGAGTTCCCTCTCATTCTCTTTAAGTGTGTATTTCTGCTTGTGTATGCGACATTGTGATATCCTCAGCCTGTTTGTGTTTTCTGAATTTAGAGGCCACTTCTCTGTAGAATTAACTTTTGCAACATCATTCTGTATGTTTAATCCCTTGCCTGCTTTCATTATTCTGTCCCCCTTGTGAAGAAGTGACAATTGGTCTGGGCAGTTTTTGAAGTGACAGTTGGATAGATAATTCATTGTTGATTTTGCAAAATATATTCTATTCCACATAGTGAAGTCCAGTACTTTTAGAAATGTGCACTACTGGGGCCAGACTGGTTCCTCTAAGAAACCTTTATTGCCCTGAACAAGAACCTCACACAAACGTACATTGGTTATCTAAGGTTAATTTCCATTGCTGGTTTATGTCTCTTCTTTTGTGAGTGCAACCGTTGCCCTGTGTTGATGACTGTGATGAAGAGACAGGGGGAAAAAAAAAAGTTGGCCTCTTTTGGTACAGTTTGCCGAAAAGTCGTAAAAAGTCAATTTTGAGACTTGCTGTGTGTTTGAAGTTCCATGCGGCTGGTTGAATGTGCACCATCTGATACAACTGTGGCATTTGTGGTTTGTTTTGAATGTTGAATCTTTGAATCTTTGGTTGTGGTCTCTTGATGTCGTATGGAATGCATTACACAAATACATCAAATAGACATAAAGTTGATGGTTTCTTCGTATGATCGATGCACAGTGCACAGACACACATCTCTTTTTATATTTATCTGTGCTCTACAATCACACTGTGTATTTTAGACCACTTTATAGCAAAGTGAGTGTTCATATTTGGTCTTTGTGTAAATTATATCATGCACTCACTTTTGAGCATGTATCGACATGAACTGATAAAACATTGTTGTAAACCTCTTTGCCGAAGTAATAGATTAGAGATGTGACACTTTACGAGCTGCATGTCATTTTGCTGACACACACACACACACACACACACACACACACACACACACACACACACACACACAGACACACACACACACACACACACACATACATGGAGGGAACATGCAAACTCCACACAGAAAAGACCAGCCACTCGGGAATTTTCTTAATGAAAATATATAATTGGATGTTTTCACTGGTAAAATATTGGGAGGAGCTAACAAACTAATTCAACTCATCCTTACAGTGCTCAAAAGCAATTACACTGTTTATGATTTTGTCTGTACGTAACATGTTTCATATGACGTAACATTTATTACGTAACATACGTAACATTTATTCATATGAACTGCAGTGTCCACACTCACAAGTCATGGGTATTACATCTCATTTTATGCTTGTGCACAATTGGCTCTTTATCCAGTCTTGCAAAATTGTCTTTCAAGTAGCTCTGCCTCTGAAAGAGTACCCCAATAATGCACGCAAACTGAATGTGCAATCATTAGTGTTAGCACGTATAGTCTCTATTTGGGATCTTAGTAAATCAGACCCTTAGTCTTCGGAATTCCGCAGAAATTCATCTCCATGCTGTGATTTTAGCTATAGTTCCTTCCACACGGCATCACTCCACCTTAAAATCCAGTATATATTTAGTCCAGCAACAAGCAATGCAAAGAAATAAGGTCTTTCTTATAGCAATGTTCCCTTTTATTGCTGCCATATGTGAAAACATCTGCTCATGTTATAACATTACTTTAAATGTGGTTACATTTAATAGGTTTAGAGATATAAATTGTTCACTTCATTGTTGGTGAGTGGTGTCAACACATTCCCAAACTTCTTCATCAGTGGTGTAACATGTTTTCATGTTTTGTCTAAACTGATTTACCATCATGACAAAGCAGTAATCTTGTTTCAAACATTTTTATTATTGTCAAACACCAACTACAGTGTTTTAGTCAACATTAGATATACCTAACATATAATGAAATGCACATGTATATGTTACTTTTTTCCTCCTAACATTTGGGTAACATAAACATGTATATTTGTCGAAACAAACACTTTATTTAGAACATTTCAATCATCTGCCCAAGCTGAAAAGTTTGCATTTTCTAGACAGTGTGTAATGAAGAGAACCACAGAGACTCAGGGGTTACCAGTGTCACTGCACTGCACCAGAGTTATAGATTTGAACCAAAATGCAGCACTTGTGTTCTCCTCATGGCCCTCCCGATGATGGTCCACAGTTATGGAGGTTAAGTGAAGTGGATACTCACAGATGCCAATGATGAAATGGACCTGAAAGAGTAAAGAGCGGAGGGAGACGCAGAGTTTGAAAATTTTTAAAAATGCCCTTAAGATGAGTGGGTGCACTTCTTTTTACATGGATACGCGATTATTTGCCTCAGAACACTTGAGATACATCTCAGTGTTATGTCTTTACAGTGCAGAAGGACATAAGAGACAATGAGTAGAGCTGAATGACTGCTGCTCTGTCGACATAGCGATTGTGTTTGGGAACTTTTTGTATAATTCATCCTTTGACAATTTCAGAATAACATTAACTAACAAAACAGTCCATGAAGGTTGCACACGGGTGGGTTGTTTTTTTTTCTTCTTTTAAATGCGATAACTCAATTTAAAATATAAAAAATATCTAACGTCCATGTTAAATACAGTGAAAATGCTGTTATTTTACATGTGCCCTCGTGTATTGATCTTGCAGGGGTTTTTGTTTGTTCTTTGCGGGTTTGATTTGCCTTGAAGGTCCTTCACAATAAAAGAAAATTGGGTTTTCCTTGTTTTCATCATAGATTATTATTATTGATTTGTTTCAGTTTTGGGAAAGATGTCGTTTCATTCTAGTACAGTTTTACAGAATTATATACAAAATGTCGAATGTGAATGCAAACATATCTTGCTGCAGCTCAGACCAGTGTCGAGACTTGATATTGAAACTGACAATTACATCTCAGGAAGACAGTGTTTCATGGGAAGTGGAAGTAACTGGTGGAAGTAGTGAGGAGTTGTAGGGGGAATACCAACAGGTTAGTGGCTGGGTGTAGGAGTGAAGTAACCGATGTAAAATTAAACTTTGGTGGTATTTGATTCACAGATGAGTAATAGAAGTGGACCACAAAACACCAAAGAAGTATAATGAATTTAGAAGAAAAGTTACTAGATAAACACACACACACACACACAAAGAAAAATATTCAATTTAATTGTCTCTGGTGGTATTTTTGGTAGTTTTATTTATTTTAATTAGCACTTCTACATGAAGTTTATTTCGACAAACTTTTGAAAAGTACAAACGCATAACATTTGTCCAATAGCCAATTTAAGCCTGTTAATGCATATTTTCATACTCAGACTGGGCATAACTTTTCAAACTATTCTAACCCATTCATTTATATGTTAAAAGTAGCTGAAGTATGTTTGTATGATGATATATATGTGAATAACATAAAAAGAATGGTGAATTAAACAAGGCAAACCTTGTTTTCAGTGGAAATTATTCCTCTTCCATTCTGTATTAGACATATCTGGATGTTAGACCTTGTTTTTTGTTTTTTTGTTTTTTTTTTAAAGATCTATGTCCAGATGAAAGCGGCATCCACAGTTGAATAGTGAGAGAGAACATCTGCATTGTGATGCCCACATTGTGAGCTGTCAGAAATCTGGGGCAGTCAGTACCAAAGGCTACATGCTTCAAAGTAAAATTGTTCCACTTAAATGATATATGGTGCTTCTGTTCAGTAGCTCAGTGAGTTTAATATGGTGCTAACACTGTCAAGGTTAGAGGTCCTGGTCCCAGTGGGCCGTCTGCCAAAAATGTAAGCACTCGTATAGCTGGACGGCACTTTGGATTAAAACATCTGCATTAAGTGGAGTTCTGTATGCTGAGTGCGTTGTTAAAACTCAAAGTATTTATGCTTCGATATAAATATATCACACATCTCTCCAGTATATCAAGGATGTTGCAAGCATTGATTATTACTTGAAACAGCACAGAGGCAAAAGTTAGAGTTACAAAATAGGGTTAGAAGAATAGATGCATTACTTCTTTAACCGATACAGAAAAATAACTGTCAAAGCATTTTGGTTTATTCAGTCCGCTGTCTCCTTAATGCTTTGTTTGAGTTGCCCAGCGGTTGATAATACATGAACAGCTTCAAATGGCTGCCAGTAGGATACCGTTGAAGTTTAGCCAGGAGGTGCAAAATCTGAAGGAGGAACAGTCTCAATACAACACCACAAAACGAGACGGAGTCTTTTTTATGGTTTCCTCTGGCATCCAAGGTTTATGAGAGGTGTCGTCACCCTGTTGATAAAACGTGTTTCAACTTTTTGGTTTAAACCACATGAAAGATACCGCAGTAGTTGCGGTGATTCATATGTTCACTGGTCTGCAAATGAGTTTTTACATACAGAATCCCACATTGACAATAAAAATGATATCTAAGGTTATTTTGAGGTACTTTTCTGTTGCCTCCTGACAAACCAATGACCCTGTAGTTTCTGGTGAGCAGTCAGTTGATGGTGTCAAACAATATATTCATCTCAACACTGCAATTGATAACAACTTGACCTTTGACCCACACGTTCTTAATTTTATTTCACAAACATTTGAATGAAAATGTTTTGTTTCATTGTTATTTTTAGTCTGAGCTCACTTATATACTGTTTTGGGTCAATCAGCATTTTAATAAAATGAAGACCTCTGAGAAGATGCAGTCCTGACTGATCGCTGTCATCTGATTTTCAAGAAGATTAGTTGTTTTCCATCAGGCTGCAGATTATGCAATAATATATTACCAACAAGTCAGAAAACATTTGAATTCTTACTGTTATCTGCCTTTTCGACAATACAGTGTGAGCTTTGTTTGTTTGTTTTTTTTTTATTTCTGTATAATTGGTTTTCTTGCAATTCATTTATTATTGTTGATATTTGATACGACCATTCAAAAAATAGACATATCCAATAGCTATATTATCTTAACATACTTAACATAACCGCAGATCCTCCCTTCCTTCAGTATTAGCAGGTAGAATATGGAGTGATAGACGTGCTCGTTGGCCCTCTTTTCTACTCTTTCTGTGCATTTAATAGATTCTCATTATCACTATCTCACCTCCAGTCAAATTAAATAATTTGGTTCACAATATGAAATAAAAATACACCTGCATCACTCGCCGTTCTCATTTAATCTTTGTAACAAGAAGAATATGATGATTATCAACTCCACTGCTCCCACATTATCATCAGATCATTGTCAGATCCACTTGAAAACTAATACGAGGGAGTGTTGGGGTATATTTCAGACTCAATCACACATATTTCCACACTGTCTTCCAAATAGATGGGCTTGACTCATATGTTTGCGCAAGTCTTTGTGTGCAGGTCCTGGTTTATGAGCAAATGGGGCTGCATGTTTAATAATGTGTCTCAGAAAGACACACATTTGTTCAGTCTGATCTCGTAAGTGAGTGTGTGTTTGACAGTGTGTATGTAAACCAGCTCCAGGAGAGCTTTTGTTGTGGGGTTAAAAAAAGAAAAACCCATACACCTCTCTTTCTATCAAATCTAATTTAATTCTGCACTGCACAGTATTCTTTGACTCAACGGGCATAAGATGTTCCACAGATATACGAATGCAGAGAGGTATGAAAAGGTAGGAAGGAGCTATTGTCCTGATCTTCATGAATACATATTTTTTATTAAGCTCATCTTTCTAATATTTAATGTTCTTTGGGCTTTAATATTCAGTTTCAAGGTTTTCCTTATATTTGTCTTCTCGCAAAGCTCATCATTTATCCTGCTGTTTACTTGACCAGCTGTGCCTCTTGTGTTAGCATGGTTCAGTGCACAGCACAAAGCAGATTAAAAAACAAAAACATAATTCTTGCCAATTAGTTTACAGTTGACTTGTAATGAAGCTATTGACAGAAATTAATACAGCTTGTGTGTCGTGATGACCACCTGCAACATCCAATAAAAAAATTTAAATGAATTCAAGAATGCTTGAAACAAAATTAACGCAGCTATGTTAACCAACAGAGACTGACCAAATTCAGAAATCTTTAACTTGAGAGTTCGTAAGTGACAAATATCTTTTTTAGGTCAGCTGTTAAAACATGTTTATGTAATGATCGCATACATGTCTACCATATATTTGAGATTCCACTTGCAAAATATATCAGCTTGTATATGGATTTTTAAGAACAGAATTTCTCATGTTTCATAACAGAAATAAATTTTTTTGTAAAGCAAAACACTGAGGGTGGTTTCATACCTGCTAGTAACCAAGGTCTTCATTTAGTGCAAATATGTAAACTCATTCATTGTAGTGAGGATGGTCTGCTTTGACACTGACTTTGCCGCTCTAGTCCAAATGACATACCAGCTGGCAGAGCGACATGTTCTCATGACAGTGTCCTGGTCATGTGGTTGAGATGAGATTTGTGAATCACTTTAAAGTGCATAGCACTTTTTGATACATTCCAGTTCAGGTCTCATGGGTCAAATTGGGTCTGCGAAGTCCAAGTTACCTCGTAATACAGTGTATATTAAATAAATTCAAAAAAGCATAATCTAATCACAACAGGGGAAGGAGATCCCGGCCAAAACTAACAAAAATTTGAGCAAATCCAGCTCTTTCTCTCTAAACCTAAAAAATCCTGACGAAGTCGACCAGGAAACCAAAGCCCAAAAACAGGACAACCGGAGACCTCCAGTCCAGGATAAAGGAAGAAAACTAAAGCAAACTGAGAGGGACAAAAATAAGCTGCTGTAGCCAAAGACTACCCCCAGGAAGACAGTGCCAGGGAGAGCCCCCCACCCGATCTCCACGCCTCATCTCATTAACTCCTGATTGCCATTTGTCTGCAGGCTGTAAACCCGTGAAAAACAGAAAGAGGGAGGAGGAAAGAGAAAGCAGTAACCAAGACGTGGGTAGTGCCCCTGCAAGGAGCACACGCCAACAATGGACCACACGTCATAATTCAGTTCACACTTCTTTGGTGTTTTTTGCTGCCGTGTTTGACGAGGTGTCTGGAGTGCCTTTCTATGAGGCATTTACTGAACACAGCATAACTGTTCTTGTGAGTTGTTGGTAGTTGTGTGTTAATACATTTATTGATTTATTCTCACTTTGGCCATTTGTTGTTAAACACCTTCACCATGTCTAATTATATTTTTAGACATCATGCATACCTCGTGAGACTACTGGAGCCTTTTTAGTCGAATCTTGTGAAGCACGCAGGACAGTTGAAGCACAATCTGCAGATGATGATGGAGCCTCACTGAGAGAACCACTTCAGGTTGGTCCTGGTGAGGTGGGCGTGAGTGAGTTGTTAAAATCGATGCTGCCACTGCACATTCCTGAACCTCAACTCAGTCAACCTAACAACGTCATGTAGAAAAGCATCCCACCCAAACAGTGATGCCAGTTGTGTCACTCTTACCTAATTTCATTACTACATAACTGTTCTCTTCAGGCATGTTGGCTGGAAAACTCATTTCCCAAATGATACAGTGAAGCTGCTCGTCCATAATGTGAGATTACTGAGGCATGACCGCAAAACAGTGTGAAAAAGCTCACATGCTTACAAGCACAATTAAGGCAGAAAAGGGTTTAATTTGACCTAAAGTCGCTCCTGAAGACGCAGCAGTGCATTGCATTGTAATTCCCACAATGGAGAAAGTAGACATTTCCTATGTTTCACATTGAAATTAATTAATTAACACTTTGCTACAGTATAAACTGCTAATGGAAGCTTGCTGACCTTGAAGTTATTTTTCATCCTGAGAAGGCAGATACAGTCTTCTCCTGGGTGTGTTTATTGAAAAAAATCTTCTGTATTATGCGAAGCAAGCTCGTGTTTGTGTCTTTTGGGATTGAGTTCAAGAAGTTTTATGTAATGAACTAGCTAAAAACTCTGAGTCTAAGTACTGGATAATTATTTTATTGAATACTTTTGCATGTTTTCTCTTTTGTTCTCCCCTTAACATACGCAAGTTGCATGCTTAACTAAATATCTTAAATTTCTGGAAAAAGACAATAATTTTATATTTATGGATGTCATTTTGTGACGTTAAGTCTTGTATACCCTTTTTGAGTTTGACTTGTCCAAAAACATAGATGGACAATCATCATGATATCTCTTTACTGAGATAATATTCTGAATTTGTCAAATTTCAAGACTTTAAGAAGACTATGTTGTGACACCTTATACCTCCTTAGACCTGCAGGATGGATGGATGGATGGATGGATGGATGGATGGATGGATGGATGGATATACATATGCAATCTGGGATGGTGTATTTATTATTAGTTGCCACTTTATCTTTGGTAAATTCCATGCACATATTGTTAGCAGGAAAAAGAGCCAGACAGTTAACTAAAAACCATATTTTCTAATGGCGTACATGGATCCTGCACATGTTTACAGACTGCTAATTCAGATCCAGTGGAGGGAAGCATTCAAATATATTGTTGCGCCCACATTTATAACATCCATGTCGCACAGTGTGTCAGATGATGAATCTTTAAGATCACTTCAATCACAGTCTGAGGGTCAATTTGACCTCAAACGTTGACTTTCAGTAATTTAGTCAAATTCAATATCATATTGTGTCCATCAATCACAGTAGTTGTAGTAATCATCAAAACAGCTTGATTAGATGTTAGAAGCAGCAAATTACAAAACTCCCGGGTTTCCAAATACCTGCAATTTTAGTTTCCAGGTATAAATATGAAGGTAATACATGGTTGCAGAAAAGAAATTATGACATAGCACCTTCAAAGTTGCAGCCTGGTTAAGTCTTTCTTGGTAATTGGTAGCAGGTGTAGATGTGTTCAAAAGTCAAGAGAGATGATTCTAAAAATGGATACTATGATTTATCTGGGGGTGGGAGTGTTGAATGTGTCAAGCTAACCATGTGTTTTGCATTTACATTGATATAATATTCATGGGTCTGCTGCACAGATTTAAAAAAAAAAAAAAACCTAAAACGTTTTAACATGGAGAACATAGACTGAAACCCGACATCTTCCAACAGAATGTGCTCTTTTATGCTCGCCCTGCTCATTGGTCCCCAGTTACCTTTGAACAGACAAACTGTAACGTGTAAAATCTGTCACTAATGGATTAGCATGCTTCAGACAGCCACCTTGGTCTAATTATTTCTTCCTGCTGCCAGATTCTGTGTGTGAGCGCACAAAGGTCGAGAGGGAGGATGAGATTGAGTCTTTTGCAGAACCTTTGCCTTCAAGCAAAAAGCATTTTTGACAGTCTGACATGTGCATACCCTGACATGTGTGTCAGTGTCACCTTGATGGAAGAACATACGCAGAGACACTAAGGAAGCCCCAACAGCAGATAATGGCTTCTCTGTGTCCATAGAAATATGAATCAAGCCAAACAGGGAAAAGCACTTAAATGCTTCCTACAATTCCTCTTGATCACAAAAAAGAAGCATAGCTTCTTTTTTTTCTTTTTTTCGAGAAATAAGAAAAATGTCAAACCATGTAACTAAGCATGTTCTACTCTATCTATGGCTAAAGTAGGAATTTCTGTCATGTTACAGATACAAAAACATGTAAAAGAGTTATAGCTATTGTACTTTAAAGTTTCTCTGGAGAGAAACATTTAGTTAAATTCTTGCTGTGTAAAATATTCAGCAGAGACAATGTCTGCAAAAGAGGAAGCTTTTACTTAGATAATGCCATACTCAGTCTGC
Source organism: Blennius ocellaris (assembly GCF_963422515.1). Classification (NCBI taxonomy): domain Eukaryota; kingdom Metazoa; phylum Chordata; class Actinopteri; order Blenniiformes; family Blenniidae; genus Blennius; species Blennius ocellaris. Next base: position 18,167,070 of record NC_137650.1, on the reverse strand, counting down.
AGAAACGTCTACACAAAGGAGGCCAATGTTGTATTTCCTGCCAACATTTTACATCCAATATACTCCTAGCTCCTTTATTTTGTTTTCATTAAATGTTTTCTTGATCAATATTATTCCAACACTAATGGTCTCTATTTTGTATCGAATGTGAAGTCACAGGTTATGCTGCGTTTTAATGGCATAATGGTCTATTGTATTGTGACATGACAATAGAGATTTTTCTTCTTCTTTTTTTTGCTCAATAGGGAGCTACATAATTTCTGGTCTCTGTTTTAATCCTCAGAAGGCAGCAATTCTTACTGTTTCAAATTGGCTAACATTGAATTTGCAGCTCACATAAAGCTGTGCTTTCAAATTAGTGTGATTTGCATAATGGGGCTGCTATAGGTCAAACTTTTAAAGGTATGTATTTGATTTTCAACCTCATTTCCATGGAGGCTGCATGCTAATCTCAGGTTAGACTCTTTAATGAACTCTCTTATTTGTTAATTTCCTATAGTCATTTTTTAGGGAGCTGCATGTTTTTTTATCAGTCCATTAAGCACTCAACGTACCTAACTGTACATTTGCACGCCACTTTAGTACACTGAAGAAACTTTTAGTTTGTTTATTGTGGCCGGTAGCTTAAAGTGCTGTTGTGTTCTCTTTTGAGCACCCTGAAAGAATGAAGTTGCATTAAAGTCCTGCAGGTGAAGTGCTTTGCAAGCAGCCTTTAACGACACACGCTGAGCCCGCACATGTCCATTGCTCTGTCCTTTCAATACATTATTCAGCTAATTTTGACACAAACTTATAGCCTCACCAGCTTCTCGTTGGTGAAAATTCAGTGTCATTCTGTCTGAGAGAATTTTCATGGATTCATGTTTTGGATTCATTTGAGAATTGCTCCACATCTGACACTGTTCCTTGTTTTGTCTATGACCCAGCAACAACAAAAAAAGATGGATTTTTCAATGCCTTCTTGTCCCAGTTTAAATGGTGGAGAGGACAATCTAAAATGTTAAATACAAAGAAATGGTCTCTTAACAGCACTGCTTTAAGATGCTGTTATTGTAACTACAGCTGATGCTATATCACTCTTGTCAGTATTGAACTGTATTGATTCACCTCTCACAGACTGGGTGTGAGCAGCTTGGAAAACAGCCCGTGACATTCATGGAGACACTGCTGTAATTAGGTTGGTGCCATTTCCTCAATGAACAGTGTGACATAAAGTGTTAACGGTCACACCACGTTATATTAAGAAAATTATATGGTAAACCCTTTGCGTCACCTAGTGAGTGAAAATGTCTTCAGCGATAACAGTGTTATTAGTAATCACTGTACTGCATGTAGAATACTACTATATATCTATACTACTGTATCGATATCCTTGTTCAAGGGCCTTGTCTTTCAACCTGTGTCCTTATTTCTTCTTTGTAGCCTGAGCTATAGAGATACTCTTCCTTAAAACGTTGTCCTTGGAGTTAAATAAGCACTCACACAGTATTGCTCTGCTCCTTTTTTTTTTTAAAGTGCACATCTGCAATCAGCTCCAACGCGGCTTGCAAAGATTTTCTATGCTCCAAGTTAACTTTTCCTCTTCACACTCACTGTGCTCCTGTTAGCTCATGAAACTTCTGCCCTCAGATATCTGTCCATGCTTGCATGCAATAAGCACGCTGTTGTTGTAAACACCCCGAGGAGCTAAGTACCTGGTTCCATCTTTGGCCTGAAAGACTTCAACGCCTCTCCATCTTTATCTCTTTGGTGTTCCATGTTGAATTTGCTAGACTCCTTCTTGCAGGACTTCAATGAGCTGTAGCACCATGAAATAAAAACCTCTACCAGCCACATCAAAATATCTCAAACAGTACAATACAAAAGTGATAAGTATGGTTTTGACTAGTGATATATGCATCCATTGTCGTTAAGTGCATTTGGGCTGTTTCAAGGGGCGTACCTTAACATAAGCAATTTCCTGGTTCAATCTTGAGCCTTTGGGGCCTTTGCCCACGGACTTTGCATGCGCCCTATTTCTATGTGTTGGTTTCCTTTGGGTACTCTGTTTTCTCCAAGGAACTAAATATAGGGTAGGTGGTGACAAAGGATTACCCTGCTTTCCCATGAATTTACCTGGGATTGGCTCCATTGCCCAGTGACGCTAAGCTGGATAAAAGAACATAAAATATTTGATGGTTTCAGTCTTCATCTCAATGCAGAGGTCAAGGTAAAATGGCCACTATGTGCCTGCATGGGAAAAGTCAATGAGAGTAATTAACAATATCTAACAGTGCAAGCATGTAAACATGCCTTTGATGACACAAATTGAAGAAAATGGCATTTTCCTGACATAGCAAGATGTGTTCTTCACACTCTAACCATGATCTTTTCACGAGGATCATCCCCTAATTTAGTTTTGGGGTTTTTTTTGGGGGGGGGGGGGCAATCCAAGCATAGGAATCCAACAGGTAAAGTGATATGCTTCTCTGGCACGTCTCAGATTTGTCAATCAGAAAGAATTTTAATGCAGGAGACAAATATTTATGAAAGTTTAATGGTCTTTGTCCCTGACCTGAACTGAGTTTAATGGCATATTTATTTGATGTCTATAAATAATTTTCCAGGTCTCAATGAAAAAGATAGGAAGAGATAAAAGACACCTTCTATTGTATTCTACAGTCTAAATATTAATTTTTAAAGTTTTATTTGACCTTTGTTTATACAGGTAAACTCATTGACACACAAGTTGTCATTTTCAAGAGGGCCCGTTAAAAAACACAGAACACAGCATCTTATTTTATTATTGGGGGGTAAAAACTGCATAACAGCAATATTTAAGGTTATGTTGACACCAACCTGATCAGAGGTCCCCAATTAGTGTGACTCGAGAAGTTTCATAGTTTGCTTGCAAATCAGCTGTTTTGTTTTTTTTGTCAAGCCAGATGGATGAACAGATGGAGGTGATGAGCACAAACCACAATCAGCCTGCCATTACTTTCCAGCCATATGCTTAATATGACACGTTACAATTACGCTGCCATAATAGAGTCTCATTTATCCACATTTCAGGCCCCATCTAGCTGTGTCAGAATAGCAGTATGTACAGAGATATTTGACATTACAATCTGTTTTTTTTTCCATCTTAACAGCTGAACAAAATGTAAAGATACTTTAAGGTGAATTTAGTTCTTTAAAAGTGAAAGACTTCGCTGTGTCTAAAGTGTATTTAGCCCTCATTAATAATGTACCTTTCAAAATTTTTAAATTGCTTATGCTGTTCAATATAAGTTCCTGCAATTTGTTTTCAGTTCAGATACAATAAAATGAGAACAACGAAGAGCCTATTTATGATATTTTGTGAGGATTGATGTTTATATTAAATGATAATAATAATAATAATAATAATAGTATAACATATGTGCCTTTAGTGATTGGTTAATGTTATGAGGTTTGTTCGCAGAATTAACCACACTGTATGCATCCACCGTGTGGCTAGCACTGCAATCTCCCTCATTTCCTTAGCTGAGGTACCTGGTGGTAGAGTGAGATAAGTCACTGATACCATGGAACATGGTATCATGACAGTTTGGGGTCACTTTTGTCCCTTCATCGAGCTAATACACCACACTTAGCTCCTTTAGGAATACAGCAATGTCAACGTTTTATGAAACATTGGATTGAGACAAAAGTACATTGTTGAAGGAAATGTAAAGAACTATGTAAAGCAAGGACGTCAGAAGGAAGGAAGAGGGGGGAAAAAAAGGCAGGTTTGAGAAGAGTCGGGGGCAGGATTCAAGGAGAATCTTCAGCTCCAGAGTGGTGAAACTGACACCAAAGACAGCCGAATTGTAATATGTCTGAAAAATCATACAAGCCAATGTAAGGTTTCAAGCATCATACCTTAGCTGTAGATAACATAAATGGTCAGAAGGAATGTGTATTTTATTTGGCCAATTTCTCATCTGCAGTCAAGTAAGGTGAGGCTTTCATATCATTTTGCAGGGTAGAGACAAGATAAGAAAACTGTGTTTTGCAGATCAGAAAGGCTGACTGTCAGACAATGATAGAGTGTTGGGGAGAGGTAGAGTGACATAAAGGAATATATCAGCCAGAGATATTCTGACAGACAGAAATAGTCATATGTAAATGTATTAAATCCAATGATATAGAATACTGAAAGACTGAAAATACTGTATTTACTTCTTGAAATTTGTCAATTTTTTACTTTTACTTTTACTCTCATTGACACAGAAACCATCAATCATAGAGTGCACAGACACACACACACGCACACGCACACGCACGCACGCACGCACGCACGCACGCACACACACACACACACACACACACACACAGACAGTGTGAAGAACAGTTTAGTTTTAAGCTGTCCTGCCCACCATGAGCAGATAAGACCACTCCACTTGTTCGCATTGTTTGGCACCCTTATCTAAACTGCGGGTGTGTGTTTCTCTTCCCTGTTTGTTTTTTCATCCTTTATTTATTGACTCCCTCTTCTCTATGAAGGTTATACAATGCAGTGCAGGCTTGAAATTATCTTGACCTTACCATTGGCTCTTGTATCCCACACATATATTTTTTCTCCAGGAAAATAGCCATTACACTGGAATGAAGCATAAATCTAGTGTTTATAGTGGGGGTTTTTGTGATGTTGTCAACATCACACAAAGACAGGTAAAGGAACTGTAAGAAAGACGTACCGGTATATGTAATGGAAGAGTTGTAATTATGTGTATGTGATGGATTAGTGGTTGTACTTCACAGCAACAATATACGTTTGAGTCCTGTCGGGTGGTGTTTCAGCATGGAGTGTGCATATTGTTCCCATGTTTAGTGGGTGTTTTTATTTGAGTTCCCAAGCTTTCTTCCAAAAAAAGTAGTAAACATGTTCATTATAAATTGCCCGTAGGTGGCAAATGTGTGTGTGTGAGATCCTCCGGCACACTGTGTTTGCCCAGTGATGGACTGTTGGGCTGACCACAGTGTCAGATCATAGACTTCACCCATCGTCAGCTGCCCTCATCTCCAGAATTGACCTGAATTGGATAAAGCAATATTGAAGATGGATGGAAGTAGAGCATTGCAAAGGTCTGTGAAGCATAACGTTGTTTTGCAACCAAACATGCCTTGAGATGCATCGGGGGGGTTATTTCGGTTTTTCCATGAGTTCATACAGAGTTGTTGCATTTACTTTAATTCACAACAATAACATGTGCATATATAATTTCTTATTTGGCATAACCCCTCAGTTTTTTTTTCCGTTAAAAAAAAAAAATTAGATTACACTCTGCACCCTGTCCCTTGTTGGTCTCCACTTTGTCAGTCAGAGATTGTGCCATTGATTTTTGCAAAGAGGACATCAGGATTGGATGTCGTGCTGAAGGCCATCTCTAAATCTAGTTCAAATGTGATAAAATGGGCATTACCACGACACTGCAGTAATTAAGATATCCAGCTGTCTTTTCAATATTCTCCAGTCAATATAGCTGATCAAATTGCAGCTGGTCCCTTTTCACTCAGCCGTCATCAATTTGACAGTATTCATGGTCCCTCTGGGCCAATTATTGACACTATGATGGAGGAGCATGATGAGGGAAAAGGCTCTAATTTCAGTATGCAAGGTTGAGAGAAAGTTTAATTCTTGTCATACATTATAATTGTTTAAGGCAGCCACGGGTCCATGGTTCTTCAGATTGTAGTTTCCTTACATAGCTATTAACAATAAATCCTGCACATATGGCTAAATTCCCTGCCGGTAGCTAATTTCAGTGAGTGGATCTTCCGCCTGACGCCTGAACCTGCTAGATTACATGGAAATGTGCCGCTATAAACTAAACAACTGACAGCGAATCTTTTATTTCATTTCCTTTAATATTTTTTACTCCCCTTTCAGGTAGGACGGCTGCTCAAATTAGCGAGTTTCCCACAGCCAAAGTCCCCGCCGAGCAGCATCTGTATTCATCAACGCCATGAGGCCAGACCAATTCTAATATTATTTTATGGCCGTGGCATTTTTCATCCCGCCATTCTCCAATAACTTCCAACTTTTATGGCTTTGTTCTTCCCTTCTTCTTCCTTGCTCCTGCATACCTTCTGCTCACTCGTATCTACTTAATTCTACATCTCTATTGCTCTCTAACCTGCATGACTTCACAATTGACACATCATATAGGTTTTGACCCTTTTTCTCCTCTCCTATTATGCTTCCTTTGTTTTTCTACTTTTTTCTCCTCTCCCATTTTCTTTCTTTTCTTTTTTTTTTTTTTTTATATATGTTTTTTTCATTTATGACCAGCTGCAGCAGCCTGGGTAATGAAGGCTGTGTTGTAAAGTATGGGATGTGCCTTGAGGCAGGCTCACACGTCCATATCGGCAGATAGAAAAAAAAAATTGAAATAGGATAGAAACAGAAGGGCCGAGGCTGGATGATTAGAAGGCCATGAAACATGAAAAAGATCCAAGATTAGAAAAAGTATGAAAGGAAAATGGATTGGCAATGCTATTATGAGGATGGTTTTCATTTGTTGTTCATCTACTGTAAACTCACTGTAATTTAATTAGGAAAGGAGCAGGACAATGGAAAAATCTAACAAAAGATCAATACATCTTCAATACAGAAAATACAACAATACAGTATTGACATCACCTGAGAGAACATTTAGGCATTAATTGATCTGTTTAGTGTTGTAGGTCGAAGACATTTCTGTCAGTTCGAGGAAAGATACAGTTTGGAAAGAAAATATGCAGAAAGAGTGATGAGATTTTAATGAACGATGACTGAGAAAGATGTACTGTTTTGGAAATGTAAGCTTTGACTGTAAAATGTACATTAATTTTAGTTCAGCAAAAACAAATACATACATACATACGTACACACACACACACACACACACACACACACACACACACACACACACACACACACACACACACACATTGTAAACCAGATCATACCTGGACATATACTGGAGCTCATCAAATAAAAAATACACCACATTAACTGTTTTGTATAGCTATCAGCATGGGGAAGAGTCTCTGTAGAAAACATAGGGAGAAATAGCTGAGAAACACAAACTAAAGAAAATGTAAAGAAAGGAGTTAAGAAGCCAGAAAAGAGGGTCAGCAAAAGTGTGAACTGCATGGGTGCACCACGACAGACTCAAGGTGTTAATTTTCTTTTGGCGTGGGCTAACTCAGCACTTTTTGGGTGCAGGCGAGAGTATCACACAAATCAGTCCGGAGAGTAGGTGATAACCATCACAGCCACAGGCAGGTGTGGGTATTTACTCTCAAATCATTGGCTAATAAGCTATGTGAAGGGTTTCAGTGTGGGTATTTTCCAAACGACCACTTGCATCTTAACACGTAAAAACAAAGTTTGAGTTTAGGGAATATTCTGACCGTTTGACTCCACTGGCGACTCGATTTTGTCCTATTTGTCTGGTCAATCACACTTATATTTCGTTATCATTTTCTTGTCATAGTCTTATAGGTAGTATTGTCTGTTATACAACAGTGAGTTGTAATAAAAGGATGCAGATATTCACGGTCATGTTTAACCCTTTACATCGTTGCACTTCACAACAATCTCAAATGTTAATATTATATCTCTTTTTTGCTTACAGAATTCTAATGTCATGGCCATTTTGTTTTACTTTTTTTTTTTTTTTTTTAAGGGGGGGGAGGGGGGGGGGTCCATAGTGATAGAAATGTGGGCTACATTATTCAATGGAACAGAACAGTGAATTATGGGGAAGGCTCTGTGCCAGACTCGTGAGTCCAGGTTCTGTAATCACGAGTAGACCACGTTAGATCACTTTTTCGGCTGATTGTCAGCTACTTTATAAAACTACCAAGTCCCAGGAGAATATGGACTGGGAGTCATGCTACTATGGAGGCTGCCATTGTTGTTGTTGTCCATCTACTCGACCATGTGCAGGACAACTATTTACTACAGTTGCGGTGTGCATGTACAGTAGCAGTGTTTCAAGGAAATTGCATTTTTTGTGGCTCCAAGTGCCAAAAATGCAACTAAAGTTTTCTTTTTTCACTTGAAAATGTTTAAATGAGTCCTCCTTCTCCTGGAAACGTATTGATATGCAAGCTTACACTTTGCAGTATTGCCAGTAGCCATGGGGGCAGTGATTAGATTCCAAGCTATTAAACAAAAACTAAACGTTTTAAGAGCAGCCTAATAATGACTAGAGATATTTGACTTTCTCTCAGACCAATGATGCCTTCAATGCTGACTTCCCACTTCATTTGTCTGGAAACAAACTCTGGTCTTTTTTTTTCCTTTGGTATATGGCCAGTATGTTGATCCTCTCTGGTGGATTAAATGCCAAACCCTCATTCCAATGCATGGGATGTATGGAAGTAAAGGCAGTGACATTTACACCCTGTGGAGCAAACATATCTGTCCTCACGCAAAAGTATAAACAAATCCTAATAAAGAAACTTTTGAGAAAAAAACAACAACTTTTGTTTGCCTCATACTTACAACCGAATCACAGCTTTATCCACAGCAGTTCCTCTTGATTTGTATACCCAAATTTGTGATGTATTTACATGAAATTATAATAGCAAAGGACAAACAAAGTATAAATTGAGCAAGGAAGCTCATGTGTGCATGAACATTGCAATCCACTCAACTTAAGAATCTCATTGTCTATCATTTAATCAGACACAATCACCAGTCATAAATTCATTTTATGTTCTGGCATTTTCCTAGAGACTTTATTTCTCTGGCACGAGCATCCACAACTGAGCTCATAATATCAAATATACTGTCATAAACTGACATTTCTTAACCTTTATCCTCATGAAAGTTACACTGGCCATGTGTAAATCCCCTCACATTCAGAGTAAATACAGGGTTTGAGGGCCATATGATTGAAAGACACAATGAGACTGACTGTTATCCCTGAAGGCCCTCTAATGGTCTATTTGACCTGAGCAGAAACTACTCTCATCAAAAGCAATATCCAATATAAATGAAAGTTACATATCAAGTTGAAGTTAGATAGCATAGCACATCATTTATTATGGTCATTTAAACTCAAGTGTACATTTCAAGGATTTTAAAGTGAGTTATTGAAGATGAATTGAGTTATCAAGTGAGGTTTTGTCTTGCATGAAGTCTTCTTGTAACAATTTGTTATCCAGTGAACCTTTGACCTCCCACCAGCTATTAAAAGGTGGAAATCAGGCAATTTGCTCATCCAGGTCAATGACCTTTGCAATGCTATAAAAGTATTGCACATATAGTCATTATTAAGAAAAGAAAAATGTGGTAAGGACTTACACAACTGCTAGATCCGTGTTTATCAGAACAACAATAAAATCAGTCTCCGCGGGCTATTCACTGCAATATTTACCAAGCTGCCATTATGATTTTCAGTAACTCAGCTATAAGAGCAGATTGGTTATAATGAACTATCTGGTAAATCGTAAACATGATAAATGTAGACCATTTGAAACTGCTTACGTTATGAAGGAACCCACATACATTATAAATGTGTGGGGACACTAACTGGAATATGGGTTAATGGATATAGCAAGTGGAAGATAAACTGCAGCCAAAGAGAGGCCGAGGATGTGGTCACTCAACAAAGAAAGAGCCCATCAACTGACTGAAAGTTCAGAACAGTCATGTGTCCTTATTCACTTATTATAGCAACCTTTGCAACTTTGTGAGGCCAGCTTATGGCTGTGGTAAAACTAGTAAGAACAAAACACACCACATGAACTTTGCTTTTAGTATCCACATAAACTCTGCAATAGTATTTCTTTAATGTGTTTTTTGAAGAGCATGGAGATGTGAAAGTTTAGTCCTCCACAGTGTGGGTTTTCCTTACACAGCATACATGGCATTTCTCTGCAGCCTTTATCATGTTATGTTTTGTTTTAATTACTTCCATATAGCAAACAATCACTTCTTCTTTATAAGGTCATGTTCCTGCCTTGTCCCAACCAAAGTTCCAAAGACAAAAATCGCACTAGGTTTGTGCTGATTGATTTCTTTTAGCCGTTTTCAGTTGTTTGTTTACATGAGAATGACATTGTTTTGCCCTGATTTATTACACATAAATCAATGTTTTTGAGGCAAACTGTTCATTGTCTCAGTGTAATCAGGGAAAATGCAAGTTTTCTGAAATGCGCAGTTTTGTGATCATTTTCAGAACATTGCTACCTGAATGTAAAACCTTTGTGAAAATGACAGTGTCCAATCAATTGTTGTTGTGTAAATAGGGCTGTACAGATCAGGTCTGCCACTAGAAAAACCTATAAATATGAACAGTTGAGTTTGCAAAGAAGTAAAAGTGCACTCAGCAAAAACTCCAAGTGAAAACTTAAATCTTCAAGGACTGAATTCAGACGTTTGTGAAATAGTGTCAGAGATGGCAGCCTATGGATGGATGCATCAGTCCACAGTATTGAAATGCTTCTGTCTCAGAAGAGAGACACCAGAGATTCCAACATGAATACAAGTCTCTTTTAGTTTTTTTCAAATAAATCCATACCTTTAGCTTACGACTACTCACTTTAATCAGCCAACTTTAATTTAAAGGTCTATAGTGCCTATACACACCAGAGCATGCACGCACTGCCCATGAATACCAATCAGATCAGTTATTGGCCCCCTGTACAGGGTACCGATATGAAGATACGAGTGAAGACCAATGATTAGTCCACACTCAGCTTCTTTTCATTTCACATGTATTCTCTCACAGCACAACAATGCTGTGTGGTGAGCTCAATGTTAGTAATTATTTTGTACATTAATCATGATGAACTGTTAGTGGGAAAAACTTGGAACATAGTACTTTAAATGTCACTTTCTGTTTGTGTTGGTCCATGCTGCGTTTAGACTCTGATTGAACTTTAATTAAACTGCGCCACAGTACACATACCTTTCAAATAGACTCGGCCCATTTCATTGTTGGCACCATGAGTGGACGGCAGCATTCACACTTTGTCAAATACACTGCAGTGAGGCATCATTCCGACACAATGTGACAAGCGTGAACCCACGAAGGCAGGTGGTAGAACTTCAATGCCCTACATTATCTTGGACGTCTATCTGTTGTTATTTAGGTATTATCTCACGTTCTTCTAATATTCATGAAACATCAAAAGTGAAGTTCAGCCAGAGTACCACTTTTGTATCTGAGCAGGATTCCACAGATGTGGCTTTGAGTTGTTTTAATAAAGCCACTGTGTGAATTACCCCTGAGTGTAGCATTCGTCCCGTAACACAACACAATAAAACCCATGCAATTTAATATTTTGGGGAGCTGCAACAGCCTATATTACGAGGTATGTGTCTATATATGTTCTCCATAAATATTATTGCTGTTTTCCATAGTGCCCTGCATGCCATAGACTTTATTACAAATACAGCAAACCAAAGGGTTGGGCAGCATATTTACCTGGACACTGCATCCACAGAAGTGTGGCATTGTGGTATGTTGTTGTCCGTCCTTTCTTTAGGAAACAGCTGCAGGTTAATGCTAATGCTACATCTGTTAAATCTGCCTTTATGACAGTCGCACTGTCATCCTTGAAGTCCCTCTCCCATACCATGACCCAAGGGTCCTCTAAACACAGTGGGAGTAGGAGGGGCATCCTTTATCCACTCTGCTCCCCACATATAACTTCAGAAGGCTCTTACAGGGACACAGAAGGACTTTCTTGTTTCTGCCCTTGGGCATTGTAGCAGAGGAACTGAGATTCATGTGTTGTTTTGGCCCTCAGGAATTTGTGTGTTTGTTGCTGAGTGCAGAGTTGTGTGCAGACTAATACATGTCTTGGAAGTGCGTGTGCATGCTATTGCATAACTGTTTGTGTGTCATTGAGCAACTTCTCTCCTGTGTTTTCACATGTGTGTTATTTCAACCCAGAGGCTGAGTGAACTTTGCCTTTGTGTCCCTTAACACCCTACTTTGCTGTCACCACTGCTGTACAGCCACTGTCGCATTCCCAGTAAATAACCGTGCCTATATTAGTCTTTTTATGGCCTAAAATAATAGAGTTACAGCATCATGAATGTTTAATACGTTTTCCCAGGCTCTCTGCTGACAAAGGCATAATTAAAGCTTGTACGTAACACGCTGGCTCAACGAAATCGCACCATTTTCAGCAGATTCATAGGTGTTTGGTTGGAAAAACACTCACTGTGTAATTCTTCTTAACAAATGTTCCCGTTCCTCGCAAGTAAATTTAACAATACAAGATGCACACAGGATGCAATGTAGGTAGATTGTATTATTCTTTGCTCTTTTTGTAATTATAGAAAAAAAAATACTTTAAAATAATCTCTTCCATAAAACATCTGAAGGTATTTCATGCTTTGAGGAACGACAAAAATCTGGAAAAAATCGCTGTCATTCATTCCACAGTCAAATTTATTTAAATGTTTATACTTGTGTAAACCCTGTTTCTCTATCATCTCTCCTGGTCTTATCATTTTCTAATGCTTCACTGGAAATTTTCCTTAGCTTGAATAATTAGTTCATGAAAGTGGTGGTGATTGTAGGAATGCACAGTGATATAGTGGTGAGCACTTTGAGGTCACCGTGACAAAAACACCAGTTTGATTCCATGCTTGAGGGCCTTTTCCAGCAGATTTTGCAAGTTGCTCATATGCATGTGAGTTTTATGCAGATTCATGCCATTTTTCCTCCCAGAGTCATATAGCATGTATATGAGACCAGAGATTCTTCTAATTGGACCATAGGTGTGGATGTGAATATGTGTGGCTTTCGCTCTCTTGTTTGTTGGATGGATGGATGGATTGATGGATGGATGGATGGATGGATGGAGTTAAGCATGAGCATCACAATGATGAAAAAACAATTTGCTTTTGCTGTTCCTTCCAGACAGGTCTGATTATTTTCGATCTGCTGAGCTCTTCAACCACATCACCCATGGTCTGCTACATTTGGCTCCAGTCTCTGAGAAAGCATATAGGGATAATAATTGCCAGCTTCAGTTTTGCATTACTTCACTCATGTCAATGGGTACCATTTGTAGACTCAACCATTAGAGTCAACAAAGGAAAACTAGAAACACATAGTGAACATCTGATTATTTATGCAGATTTTGTTCAGTTGTTTTATCTGAAGACGTCCATCTGTCAGTTCCACATAGCTGATTGCACGTATCTTCACAACTATTGAAATATAATTGAATTAGGATTAATTAGTGTAAAATGATTACTGTAGTGTAATTACCACATTCCTGAAGCTTCTTCTATGGGCATTGGTAATCAACAAAGACTGATAGAGAAGAAACAGATGCAACATTAAAAACTATGATTTTTGTTATTACACCAACAAACTGAGCAGGGAAATTCAGTCAAAATCAATCTTTACTTCTGAACGTAGGAATTTTAAACACAGGCAATGTTCTTGTTATTTTAAAATGTGGGCCTCGTGCATGTTTTATGCCATCTTTAAGGCGATGTCTATGAGCAGAATCCTGAATAATTGACGAGATGCGAAGCTGGATCAAACAGCAAGTCTGCCTCTGTTTGTGCCTCTCTGTATGCACAGACTTTTCTCTGTGCACGTTTCTGTATGCATCCGTCAGTGTTCGCAAGTGGGGTCGATCATCTATAAGGATGTGTTTTCAGTCTGTGTGTGTGTGTGTGTGTGTGTGTGCACGCAAGAGATAAAACGACTGGGTTGTTTTTATTTTTCGGTTTGTGGTGTGATAATCACCTACTAATGTATACTGAAATATTACAGTCTGTTGTCTCACTGTTTTTAGCTGACAGTTGTTTTCTCTCTGACAAACAATATTTCATATCTGATTTTAGCTCTCATGCCATTATTTAATTACACACAAAGAGACATCTCTTGTCAGAAAAGTTCCATATATCTTCCGTGCTTTATTGACATAGTTTCGATGACTGAGCTGCTTAAATTGCATATCTTCAAGGCAAGACAAAATATATGATGTTCTGAAACAACCTACAATTTGAAGTTATAATCTGTTGATCCATGGGAATCAAATTCAGAATTTCTATACAGAACCAGAATTATTTTAGATCAAATGTACTATGTAAATTAGCATTCCATTTAAAAAAACGGATCTCATTGTTAAGCTACGTTTAAATAAAACCACCAACATGCTATAGTTTTGCAGGTAGCATTCCTTTCAGTCAAACGGACCATAAACAAGTTTGCAGTCGTGACTTATTTCACCCAGTGAATGAGAAACTAACAGAGTTTGAAGATAAATCGATTTGCAATACTGGAGGGCTTACACTGAAAGCAGGATGTGGAATCATGTGCACATGTCACAGAGGGCCAATATCATAGTGCAAAGCATTATGAGATTGATCCATTGCATGAAGTGCATAATATTTCTGATGCATATAAACCAATGTGATGATTTCAACCAATGATTATATAAAAGAGATCATTTGATCTCAATCACAAAGAATTCAATCACAAAAAAGGAGAAAAGGAGAAAAACAAGGAGAACAAGGAGCAAGGAGAAAATAAAAAATAAAAGTGACCATGGAAACAGTTAATGTCTCAACAAAGCATCTCCATTCAGTGAACTTCAGCTCTCTGGTACACACTTTCTCTATTTTGGAGAAAACCACCAACTGTTAATGAGTATCTCAGTAGACCAGGATTACTTAGATTAGCTTGAATGGCGGCAGCAACAACAATATTACGTCCCTTCTTCCCTGTTATGATGCTCGGTTTTAACTTCATCCAGTCCTCTTGAGACACACAATCACATTGAAACCTGCGTCCATGTTTTCGCACAGCACAAAGAAACTGGAGAAAATCTGTTTGTATATAGACTTATCCACATGTCTACAGACTGATATAAATACAGTTTCTGTCCACTTGTCTGGACACATATTTGCAGTGTAGACCAATTGTGACCAATAAGAGCACCAAGTACAAATACCTGTGAGTGACAACATTCAGTGTTTTCTAAATTGTACACACTGATTAACTAAAAATAGTAAATAAAATACAGTGAAATAACATTTCATTTTCCAAGGTGTGACTTCCAGTTATTAGAAAACACAAAGCTTGACACCGTTATACTGTATTTGCTCACAGAGCTGCTTCACACAGCTATTGTCTGGTACATTGTTGATTGTCTGAGCAGCATCAGCTGCAAGGAGTAAATGAAGAAAAGCACAGTAAAAGTTATTTTAAACATCATCACAAGCTGACCAAACAGTTAAAAAACAAATATCACCTGTATTTTTTTAGCCTTGGTTTAACAGGCTTAGTTGACAATGTTAGTAGTGTTGACAATACTTCATTGTATTCAGTGTGATTAAAAAAATGTATGGTGTTGCGATGTGACACGTATGAAGGCAACAACACGTCCTCTGGCCTGACACCAGTCACATCCTTTGGAGTGGTTTGATCTAAGTATAATGGCATGATAGACCCAAGACAAACAAAGTTTGCTTGGAGGTGGACTGTGACTTTTTTTTCACGGGCTCTGATCTCACTTGTGTGCTGGTTTGGATGGCAGCTATCAAACCTGCACACACCGACTATACAAACACAACCATTGGGCCAAGTTTCTTTTAATCAAACCAGAAAAGAGTTGCTATGCCATTAAAAAAGAAGAAAGAAAAACTGCTCTTGCGTCAAGTGTCAATATATACTTTTTGGAAGTCACTGAACCCCAGGTTACTCACATTGGTGTGTGCATTCATGTTTATGAATGAGTGACGGTTACTGATCATGTAAAACCTTCTGAGATGGATCAAATGGTAAAAATTTGCAGTTAAAATAAAAGTTTGCTCATCTGAGGAAACTGTATTTGTGGCTCTGCTGAAGGTGGAAAACATTGTTTGTGTCCAGATGCTCAGATTGAAATGGTTAAAGCACTGAGAAACAAGTTTCTATTGATTGCATGCAGACACATTGTGATGTGCCCCCGCCACAAACAGTGAAGTGCTTAATTAACCGCAAAAGGTTTTTAAAGCGCTCATCAAAAACTGCAGTTCACTCACGACAAGATCAGCCGTCAGCATTAAAACCACATACTGAAACATATTCACAGCCTTGTAGCTTAAATGTGCTGCGATTCAGATCTGGTAGATAATTGTGGGTCAAAAATACAAACAGCGTACCTGTTTGTTTTTTTGTTTGTTTCATCAACTCATTATTATTTTGCAGAAACACAATTTTTTTCCAATGTGACCTTCAGTGGTTTATAGCAATTACAGTTCTGTTTTATTGAGGATAATACTCTTGCTGTTCTACGCCATACAATAGGTACTGAACCTATTACTCTCGCCATCACATCCACTCACCTGACCACACACACACACACACACACACACACACACACACACACACACACACACACACACACACACACACACACACACACACACACGCACGCACACACACACACACACACACACACACACACACACACACACACACACACACACACACACACACACACACATGCACACACACACACACATGCACTGCACGTCCTCCGTTGCACACTCACACTCAATTGAACCTGTCATCTTCTCTTTGGTCCCCTAATGGCCGTCTACTCCTGGAGAGCTATTAGAGTACAGGACATGTTATTGGAAATCAAAGAGGATTTGGAGTCCAGGGTGTCCTCCTGCAGGGGAAAGTACCCAGCAGAGGTCAACTTCTTGCAGAAACACACTCGGTCAACTCTGACCGGCAGGATGGATTGCTTCTGGGTAAACCTCTGATTCCATCATTTGCCATGGTTGGTTTAGTTATTTCAAAGGATGGGGGGATAAGTCACTATTGAATTTTGGATTTATAAAACATTCATGCATGCAGCTTTATTGTTAAACTTGATGATCTCCTCAATTAAGTTGTATCTGTATATCCTATTAACATTGGGTTAAACCTTAAAAACATACATACATGATTATACAGATATAATCTATCTTAATTGTTCATTGTGGTTGTTGTGCCAATAAAGTGTAATTTATCTCAGTCCTCTAAAAACAAAATTTGTACAGGAGTATGGCTTTCTTATAGGTTTACACCATTAAAGCTTTAACGACGGGCATCTTTCGAGGAATACCAAAATTGCAATACTTGATGAAATTTACTATTTGCCCACAAAATCTTTAGGGGACACCTCCAATGAGTTTGTTTATTTTGAAGCACAGTTATTATCAAGAAAAAAATTGGTGCCCAAGGAATTTGGAATAAAAAGAAGAGAAATACTTTTCTCTCTGCTGGTTTTAATTATGAAAAAACAAATGTCATTAGCAGGGAGCTGCTCCAACAGGATCTGGTAACCTGATCAAAACTGTAGAAAATGCGACGTTGAAACTCCCTTTTGAAATTATATATGTAAACTACATAAGACTGTGCTCAAGAGTTGTATTTTTCTTTTGGCTTTTTTTTAGTACTGTAGATTTTGCACTGTAATAGTGTACACTGGACTGATACACAAATTGGATTTTCATCCATCCATCTTCTATATTACACTTTAATAAGCAGTTCAGTACACACTAGTCCATCACAGACCAAACACAGAGAGAAAATGACACACCTGCACACCCTTTCAACCTGACAAGGAATTTTGAGTGGCCGATCAATGTCAAATTAATGATTTTTGTAATCATGATACCCAGAGCGGAGCCACAAAAGAAGAAGGAACACTTTTTTTTAACATTTCATGTTTCAGGATTAGATCCAGATTTAGTCATATGCTCCTGTCCACACTTAGGGCCACTCTAAATCTATACCAATCTGTGTGTCAGCACTACTGACTGGTGTCTTAACACAAAACAATCCAAGACCTCCAGAGTAGCTTGGAATTTGAAAGTGCAAATGTACATTAGAAGCCGTGGATAAACAAAAGCAGCGCGATGCAATTGATCTAAGCTGTTTGCAAAGGCAGGGCTATGGGGAAATCAGAGGCTTCATTAAAGTTTCATATTGTATTTCTGTACACTTGCAGATTCATCTCATGTCTCTGTTTACTTAAAAGCCCAAACTGAGTAAAGTTAGACTCACCCAGGGAGTTAACAGTACAACAGCGTGAACGATACGGATGTTGTGTAAAAAAACAATCTATTTAAGTTTGGCTAATGTTTTATAAATGAACTCAGTAAACAGATATGGAAAATATACCAATAGAAATGTCTTTTTTTTATTTTAATGGTACATTCACATAATGACTAAGCCATCTTTGAAGATTTTACTTTTACTTAAGCCATGTGCTGCACCTTTTATTTGGAGAATCTACCTGTTTATGTCTGCTTCTCCACATGTCTGTCACTTTGCACAATCTTCACATTTCAACAGTGTCATGAAATAAACATGTTGACCACATAAGCTACACATAGTTTGTTTATAACACACATTATCTTCTTTACCTGTTCTGTCCAATAACAAAATAAAGATAACATTTGTTGTACATGTTTCTTCCCTGAAACTTCCTCTGGCCAATCTATAAAGAGCCCAAGAGGTTATTTGACAACTGAGAGATATCATTTATCCAGTGAGTTTTGAACCAACCGCTGGGTCTCCTACCAGGTTGCAGAGCCTGGTATGATCTCTGACTGAAGCCAACCAAAGGGCATCTTAATGAGAAGCCTGTAGTACTTTTAATGGCCCCTCAACATTCAGGTTCTACTCCGATTTCCCCCTGAGAGCTCCCCTTCCGTCTCTGCTCTCTGTTACCGTGAGTTATAACCATGTGTAGATGTTCCTCTTGGAGCTACTTGTTTCTAAAGTTTTAATCTTTCGGTCAATGCTTGAAATTTCATGGCCAGAGGTGAGAGTAAGGATGGAGACTGACCAGTTTTCCTTTTCTCTCAGCTTCCTTCCTTTACCACAGTAGTCTGTAACAGCAACTACATTACTTTTGCCCATGGACAGTCTCACACTTTTTTCTCCCAGTACTTTAAATAAGATTCAGAAACACTAGGGTAGTTTCTCTCCACCTGTGTGAAAGTGACATGCTCCTGCCTTGGCCTGAACCAACCAACCATTCCAGTTCATACTGGCTGCTTCATCCTATACACAGGGGACTCAAACTCAGGTCTGGGAGCGCCATAGCCCTGCATGTATTCCATATCTCCCTTCTTTAACCTCAATATCATGATGGTGCCATCGCCACGCTCAGCCAAAAACCTGATTACGAGCTGCTCATTACAATCACCCATGCTGAAGCAGAGAGACATGAAAACATGCAGGACGGCGGCCGTCAAGGATCAGAGTTTGACACATGTGATATGCAGCATACTTTATATAGCATTCCCATAACCTTGTGTGTTGCCATGCTGAGCCTGCAGACATATACACGATTATTTGTTTGCTCTTCCATGATGTCAAAGTCAGATTCTTCTGTATAAAGAAAAAAGTTTTATTGGATTTAAATCTGCTTTTTGAGTCAAGTGGACTCATTGTCATGCTTGAGCTTTGTGACGTGGTGCATTATCACATGGGCACAGTCAGCAAGTATACTCAGGTCAGCTTTGGTTATCAAATGAAGCTCAATTAATACTAAGATGGCCAAAGTATGCCACGGATACCTGATACCATGATCAATGTGTTGGAAAGTCAGTGAAGGTACTCTACATAGCTTTGTTGTAACAATTTAAATTGGTATTGCTTTCCTGTTATCTGCAAAAAGTTTGGCGATTCTCCTCTGATCTCCACCATCAATGAAGTATTTTGGTGCATTTCTGCTGCTCACTAGATATTTTCTCTTTTTCAGACTATAAATTATGAATCCAAGAAATGGTTGTGCATAAAAATCCCAGTAGATGAGGAATAATAATTCCCTTTTCCAGGTTACAGTGGTATAGCCACAATACAATGCTCCAGAGAAGAAATGGGGTTAAGGGACCCACAATGGTGACCCTTCCTGCTGTGTGATTCATACCATCAAACCCAAGAATCAGGCTCCACTTCTTTAACCACTAAGCCACCACTGTGCATATCACTGAGACACTCAACCGGGATTTTACCAACACTTTAGTGACTTAAATCAACTGATTTCCTCATGTTCATGCTTGTTAAACATCTCTGAATATACAAACACACGCACACACACATTCTGTTTGGCGTTTGCATATTTTTCCAATAATTTCTGCCACAGTAAAAAAACATACATTTGAGGTGCGTGCGTGCGTGCGTGCGTGCGTGCGTGCGTGTGTGCGTGCGTGCGTGTCTTTGGTGCTTTGGCTTCTGCCTACTCCTCACAGTAACAACACACACAGAGACAAGCATAAACATAAGATTTTTCTTTTAGAGAGAAATCCCTAATCACACAAACAATTAAAGAAAAATAAAATTCCCCCTTCCTGTAAAATATACAGTAGATTCAAGGAACTGAATTAGCTACACTCATATTTGACCTCTTTTCTGTAGCTTGCACTGAGCCTGTTTGCTAAGGTGAGACTGGTTATGTGGGACAGTAGCAGCAAAGAGGGAAAAATGGAGGTAAGTGAGAAGAAGTGCGATAAATGGAAAGGCGGGGAAATGGAGGAAACCATGGTGTTGGTACAAATTGTTTCCGGAGTGTTTGAAGTTTGCAACAGTCCAATTAGCCTGCAAAAATAAAAAGTCAGGATTACACACACACACACGCACACACACACGTAACAACTCTGTACTGTGAAAGATAGAGGCATACAGAGGGCATGGAGGATGGGTGGGCTTGTGATGTGGAGTAAAAGTGGCAGTGAGTTTTGGAGAGATGGCAGAAACCAGGGGAGAGCCGCCTCCGTGCTCGTGACAGCGGCTGGAATCCTATCCACTGGAGGAAAAGGAAGACGACACTCCTATGAAGGAAATGCACGGGAAAGCGAGGCGAGTGGGGGCAAACAGATAAAAATGACAGAAAAAATCCACAGATGCAGCATGTGCAGGAGTCTCAGCAGGCGAAGGAAACGGCAAAACGCACAGATTGTTTGGACATTTGCTCGTTAGACGCAATGATAAATAGATGAATGTTTGGGCAGTTTTGGCCAGTGTGGGTGGACAATCCAATCCACAAACTATACTTGTTTGCCTTTATTCACAGCTGTGTTCCAGTTACCAAATCCTATGACTGCCACACTTAATATGTCTATTTTTCTTTCACAGAAATGAAGAAAAAATAACAAAATATAACTACACAGTATGCAAAATGGTGTTTTTTCAAAACTGTCTCTTGTGGTTGGATTGTATTTATGCACAAGGTGCAATATGCGCCATTGGTTATTTTTTTTTCTTAGATTTATTTATTGTGTAATATCCCCCAGTAACAATATCAAAGGCTTCATAACCTTTGATATATATTTTCTTTCTTTCCTTGTGTTTTTTGCAGACCTTGACACACCAGTTCTGACGGTGCACCAGACCATCAGCGATGTACGCGGCAGTTACTACCAGGAAAAGACGGTGTTCCTGCGCTGCACCGTCAACTCCAACCCTCCTGCAAGATTCATCTGGAAACGTGGGAATATGCTCATCGAGCAGAGCAAGGACAATGGAGTGGACATCTACGAGCCTCTTTACACTCAGGTACACATGAGCACATCCACAGCACAGACACACTGGCAAGGATTCAGTCACTCCCAGCTGTGCTTCACTCAAACTCGCTCATCTTGATTGTTATTGTCCTCACGCTGGAAATTTTACTCCATAATGGATTAAAATATCTTTGTTACTGAGTTTTAGAACAGACAGGTAGATACAGATAGAACAAGAGAAAAATTGATATTTTACCCCAACAAGGAGAATGATTTTTTTAACGTGATTTAGTTGACCAGTTGAGCTTATTGTTTGAGTTTTGTGAGATAATGCAACATTTGTGGAAAGCACCCTGAAGCTACACTATTTATTTTGTTGAAAATGAAATGTCGATATAAGCAAAACTGCATTGATCTCACCTTTGTATTGGTTGTCCTTGCTTGTTCAATATGTACACCTCTTCATTACATCCTTTACCTGTTGTGGTGTTTAACCATAACGTCTCTACTCCTCTTCTCTGCTTTCAAGGTTTCTCCTGGTACTCTAGTGTCTGCTGAATCTGCAATATCTCTTGTGCTGTCAGTTGGTTGAGGAATTAATTGTTGTTGGATGGACAAAGATTGTTTGGGTTTTTTTGTTACAGTTAAATATATACATTTCACAGTAATGGGTTCAGTGTTACAGTTAATGAGGATTTTTACAAAGAGTCCTTCAGGTTTTGACATCAGGTAGCCATCAGAAACCAACAGATGATCCAGTCAGTCAGGGTGTACTGGGGGAGCAAAATGGCCTGTGAGTAAACAAAATGACCACAAAAACAGTCCCTAAGCCTGATCCCCAAGCCAATCACACAATAGCTGCACGAGTACAACTCTTCCCTTTTCTTTTGTGCATTTATATCAAAGCATCAGTCAGCCACAAAGGAGAGCCCCTGGAGTTCAATTAACCAGCCAGCTGAGCTCTTCCCAGCACTGCCTTAGACACTGTTAGTCCATTGAATACTGTATCAGAGACAAAGTCCCAAACTGATTAATCATCAGCAATGTTAAAAAAAAAAATTATGTTGCCGCTTTTTTGTGTCCAAAATGGCATGTGTTTCTACACAAGAGGCACATGGGGCATGAGGAAAGATAAATTGATTTATTTTCTGATCTGACATTTAGGGTAGTTCCATTCTGATGATTTCATACAAATCATCATTCATATGATTCCATATGTAGATCAATGCGTCAGTTTATAATCAGGGCATGTCAAACGAACAGTGTGTGTGCCCGTGGGTGTGTACATGTATGTGTTCATGTCGATGTGTGTGTGTCTTTGACCTTGTTTATCACACTGTAGCTCATCAAAAATTTAAGTGACTTTTTACACAAGAACCCAGTTCTGAGGAGACCAGAATAAAACCTCAGAGTTTCCTCGCTGATAAAACCTTGCGGTTAATGCACATGGAATTGTGGTCATATTAGATAACTGTTCAGAC
The DNA here is from genome assembly GCF_963422515.1 of Blennius ocellaris. Taxonomy (NCBI): domain Eukaryota; kingdom Metazoa; phylum Chordata; class Actinopteri; order Blenniiformes; family Blenniidae; genus Blennius; species Blennius ocellaris. The sequence goes on along the minus strand of NC_137650.1, from coordinate 18,144,117 downwards.
GTTGTTGGACTGTTTCAGCATGATGTTGCTGTGGGTGTTTTTTTTGTCCTCACCAGGGTGAGACCAAGGTGCTCAAGCTGAAAAACTTAAGACCAAAGGACTTCGCTGATTACACCTGCCAGGTGTCTGTTCGCAATGTGTGTAACATCGAAGATAAGTCGGTCACCTTCAGGCTCACGAATGCTACAAGTAAGTTTTTGTGTTGTGTTTTTTTGTTGGGGGGGGGGGGGGGGTGGTTCTATCTTTTTCACCAATGACAAACAATCACAAGAACATGTACATGACCTCACCGTGTTAAGATTTGAAAACCTTGGTTCTGAATTTCTTTTTTGATATTCACACTCTTTCTCTTTCTTTGATACTCTCATCTCATTTAACTGTTCGCTGCATGCTCACAGTGTCTCAGCCCGGGAATCCCTTACCCTCCTTCTCACACTGTTAATACGTATGCAATCTTTACTTGTGCAGGAAATAGCATTTTCCTTTCATCTTCTCACTTCTTTCAGTATGACTCTCTCTCTCTGCCCATTTTTTCCCTGCTTTTTTTTCCCCCAGCAATTGACTCACCACGAGAATTCACTCGGTTTCTCCATCCTCTCGCTTGCCTCCCAGCATGCCATATTGTCTATCTGTCTTGTTTTTCTGTTGCTGAGAGCTCATCTCAGGGCCGTCAGCTGTAATTCAGTTGTCACACTCCCTGTTATCTCCAATTCACTCTGCACCACTCTGTCCATCTCTGTGCCACTGCCCAGCAACTCTGTTACTTACGACAACAGTGTTGGCGTTGACAAGCCTGTCAGGTTTGTTACGGTCAGAGTGATATACCACAAGGGAAAGATCCATGCTTGTGCAGCCACACTAACATTTCTATTCTACTCAGTTTGGTTTTCCTCTTGTGTTTGTTTGTCCCAGCCTCATTTTCTAAGTGACAGCCGGCTCCTGTTTGTAGCCTATTAGTCAATCTTGTTAAACAAATAAGCACTTTATAGCAGTTTATGGGAATATTTTTGGAGCCTGTTAATGAGTTATATTTGATTCATTTCAGTAAATTGACTGTATTAATTTGACAGCAAGGTCCTTGTTGAATTTAATGAAGCTTCCCACAAAACAAGAGTGCAGAATTTTCTTTTGTCTTAATGTTCAATAGCTGTTTGAAGATAAGAGGACTGTTTAGGGCTTCTTGTCTTAATCTCTCTCACGGTCAGAAAGGGCACTGCAGCAAATGTGAAGAAAGCAAACTTATGATGGAATTATCTAAGAAGAGGCTGCCTGAAAAGCTGAACGTAGTGTTAATAAATTTGAAATGTGTGACCATAAAAGGCTAGTACTTAAAGTATTCTTAACTAATACTTCACCTCCCACTAAGGTAGATGAAGAGGTGGAACAACCTGCTGGTCGTCACTAAGACACGAAGCTAAAGCAGGACAAAAGCTATTTCACTTGTGATCAAAGATATATTAATCTGCTGGCACTTCTAAAGCAAAGTAATTAAAATGTTGTTGGTTGTTTAATACAACTGATTAAAAAGCAAAGCATGTCTAGAATTTCAGAAAGCATTCAGGAAGATAACATCAGAGCCAACACATAGTCTGGCGTCTGTTTGTTTCCTATCCATTGAAAATTAAGTTGATATCAATTTTACACCCAAATAACAACAGTCTATTATTTCTGTGAACTGTGCTTGTCTCCTTTAACATAAAGCTGCCCATGAGCCAGGCATGAAACCGTATCAGCTTTGAGGGTAATGTACTTCTGGATTTTGGCAGTTAGTGAAAACTACATCATCTTTCTGAAAAGGAAAAGGAAAAGACATGGAAGATAACTGTTCAGATTACATTTAATGATGATGTAGTCATCTAAGTCTTTGTGTTCCTTGATTGGAAGTTTTTGGTGTAAATTCAATGAAAATTTAAAACAAGAAATGTGGACGTCTCTGCCATGGCCATTTCATTGCTTTTGTCAGGGTCCAGAAAACAGATGAATAAGCTCATCATTGGATACATCAATCAATAGGTTGGTGAAATAAAGCTTGACAGGAGCAATTTGTTTTCTCACTACATTTTTTGAACAGCAGTCACCTTTTTTCTGCAATTAATATATACAGTATAACAAGTGTCAGAACCTTTATGATATAGCTTTATAATTACAAAAACCAAGTATATGTCACTTCAGTGGTAACAGGTTGTGATTTATGCCCGTAACTTTGCTCAAAATAACATTGAAGTAACTTATTTGTGCAAGTGAGTATTTTTCTTACGTGTAAATGGCATCAGCTTTGCTTCTGGCATCTTGGCGCTCTCTGGAGACTCATACTTAGCATTCGTTTTTGGTTGTTGTTTTTCTACAATTGGAAGGTTTTCCAATCTCTTAGTTACTTGTGGAAGCACCGTATGACACAGTGGGTCCAGGCAAATAGAGAGTTTTTCACATGTGCAGTACATGTTTCAATAAGTACGTAGTTGAAAATGATTCACAAACTTCCTCATAAAGAAGATGTTATTGATTGACAGAGAAAAGTGAAATCTGAAGTGAAATGAAGGTGGGACAGACAAAAAACACAAGGAGCTAAGCGTCTGATGAAAATAGGCAAACAGCGAAAGCAAGTTTGGCTGTGATACTGCAAAGGAAAAGAAAAGAACGAGACAGAAAATGAGAGATGGCCATGGCTTGCTGAAGTGCCCTGGAAAACAGAGTGATGCTAATGAATCAGCCTCGGGTGAACAGACAAGCAATTAATTACTGCAGACAACACATTGGACCAGAAATGATAAATGGTGGGTTATGATAATAATCATAAAAAAAACATTAGAAAATAATCAAACTGAAGCAAGAATTAAAAAAAAAAAAAAAAAAAGGATTTCAGTTCAGTTGGGAGGGAGAAAAAAAAAACAGTGAAATACTTTTTGAAAAAAAAAAACGCAACATTTTAGCAAAGTTGAAATCAACTGGTTAGGAAAAACAAACAGGTCTTGAGGCTCCTGTTGTGTGTTATAGGTGTTCTTCACTCTCATTGCCCTCCTTCTTCACTCTCCTTCTTTGTTGCGCTCCCATGGCTGAGATCAATTGTATCCCCCACAGTGCAGTCAACACACAGAAAGACACACACAGACACACAACAACGAGTGCTGGCATCAGGACATCAGGCTGTTTTGGCACTTGCCAAAACAGCCAATCTGTCTGGACCTCACAGCTTGATGGAAAACACACTGCTTAGTCTGCCTGTGAGTGTTTATCAGACACACACACACACACACACACACACACACACACACACACACACACACACACACACACACACACACACAGCCAAACTGAAAGTATGTTGAGCAAAAAACATGGAAGGTTGTTTATATGTTATTGCACAGTCGTCTCTACTCATAACCTGACAGATAAGTAATGGGATGAATATCAGTCAAGAATTAGAGCAACTCAAATGTATGCTTTCTGATTACATATGCATATTTTCAGAAATAAAGTAAAAGACAGCCAGGTAAGGTGGAGGAGAGCTACCCCCTTTTATTCCATTTAAGCCTAGAGTGATTGACACTCCGCCATCAACTGGACTGGACAAAGAACATCAAAATATTGTATTTTAAAGGCCAAATAAAGCAAAATTTACCATTGTTGCTCATCAAATGTTTAACTTACTGTGATATCTTGTAACCAGGACCCACACTTAGTAGGACATGTTGATTAATATTGCACGCTGGGAAATACCTTGAACTCTTTCTGATCTCTGCAGTTTTAAAAGAAAAGGGTCAGTTGACACTTAATTAACAGTACCTCTATTTAAGAACCAGGGACACTTTGCAGCTTATTGTAGGTTTTCCTAATTCAGAGTATGGAGATTTGCAATTGTCAGACTCATTTGAGAATTGAATTGTTTACCCTTTCTCAGACAAAAGTAAAATAGTGACATTCCATGCTACTTTACACATTACCATTGGAAATACATACTCTACAATGTTGGGATAACTTCACAAGAGACAAAATAAATGACATGAAATTAAAATTAAAGGTACATAATGTTGTTAAAAAAAAATAAGACACATTTAAACATGGTGATATCATCTCAAAGATTACATTGAAACGGGCAGAGTGACAGACCAGGAAAAAATGATTTACAACAGAGATACAGAACAGAGAAATACACAGGGGGCATCGACAGGAGGGGTAAAAAAAAACAGATGGCCGTACAGACAGATATTGTAAAAATAGGAAAACAAACAGTTGAGTTGCTTTGTTGTTTTTATCCTCTATAATATTTATCTAATGAGCATATTTTGTTATTCCCCTCTGAGCTGCGTGTTTGTCCTTGTGCTGTCAGTCACTGCGTAGATTAGATTCACCCAACTAGGTCACCCCATCATTGCTGATTCACCACACTGGGACAAGGGGATTGATTGATTTTTATATCATAATCCCAGCATGGGATTTGAGTCCGAGGTTCCTGCCGTCCAGTAACTGTCGGCAGCAACCAAATCCTCTTCCCTTGCCTCTCATAAAAACGAACATCGGGGCAGTGCTCCGGAGCCCGGCGTGTTATTTAAAGTGGTGGCATAGCGTGGTGGAGGGGCTAATGGAACAACAGCAGAATATGCAGAAGGATGGAGTAAGCAGAAGCATTGCAGTGACTTACAACACAGCTGAATGAAATGAAAAGAAATGTGTGAGGAAGTGAGCATGATTAAAAAAAAAAGAAAAGAAATCACACATCAGTTGTAATGTCACGCCTTGTAAACTCCTGCTTTTTTAATTTTCAAAGTTCTGAAAGTCATTTTTTTAATTCATATCTTCTCATCATAATGTGACACTTAATTTTACCCCAGAACGAAAAGAAAGGAGACAGGGAAATTTATTTCAGCAAGATCATTTGAATGTAATAGCTTTTGCCATAAGGTAAATTATTAATGCCACCCAAAATGTTTTCTAGGAGTGAGCTAAACCAAAGGTCTAGGTATTTATAATTAAATCATAAAACTTGCATGTATAATCACTGTAGTGAAATGGGAAGGTGAGTAAAAGTCCCGCCACAAGAGAAAAAAAAAAAAAGCTAAGATGTAACTTCCTTTTTGTTTTTTTTACTTTCACACAAACAATTGTGACTTCATTTAAATAATTTTTATGGAATATATTACCAGTCTTTCCTACTGGAATCACAAAGACACGCTGTGATTTACAATCTGTTGACAGCCATTGAGCCGATAGAGTTAACCAGTAAAAGTGAAATATGGGCGGGTTTATTCAATCTTTTATTGATTATTGTAACACTTACTACAGTATGCCTTTACAATAATATGACAGTAGTACCAGTGTGTAGTATATATGATTAGATCAATAGGTGGCAAATCCTAAGGCGTATGAATTGTCACTTGAACAGTTGAAGAGCAATGGGCAATCTGCAATAATCCTTTGTAGAGTAAAACCTCTGCCAGGACATTGCACTGCATCTGTGCAGGCATTTTTATGTAAGGCTGTAATCCATGTCTGTGAGGGGTTATGTGAAAGACAGAGAGTATGATGAAAAATAGATGGAGAGACAAGTCACACACATCATCTAAACAGAAAGGGATGATTTAAAGCTGTTGCATGCCCATACATTTCAATACTCACGGTTTGTTTAGTTCTCATTATCATAATTTGGTTATTTCCCTACAAATGCGAACTGATCGTGCGTGTCTTAGCTGCGTGCACGTGGTCCTCTTACAGGAATTATTTCACAGCTGTGTTCGTAAACTTCTCTGACATTTCTTCATCAGCTTCAGATCCAGTCGAGTCAGGGGATCGCGGTGGGGATATACAGCTACACCACAGGAGAGAATCAATTTGCTTGTAAGGCTGCTTTGATCATTTTTTGTGAGGTCATTGGCTGGAGTGGTAAGAGCCTCAAGATTTTTCTTCTGGGCTCCCTGAGTTTGACCTTTGCAGTCTTGAAACAGAATGCTTTAATTACTGAAGAATGTGTGAAAGTGCAGACAGCACATTTACAATCTTCACGTCACTGAAAATCATATTCTTCACATATAAACACCCCTGTACGAACACGTAGGATAAAAGCATTTTGGGACGCACTTGACCACCAGATTGTTTTAAATTTTTACTTAGAACCTAATTCTGAAGGCCAAATCTCTCAATGGCAGTGCACTATCAATTACCAACTGGTAGCCATTTATTTTTTGTCTTTCTGTTATGGGTAACGCATGATTTGAGATTGGGAGAATGGTTGAATGTCAGACTTTGTAGAATTTTACATCTTTTAAGTTTCATTCTTCTTTTTTTATTCATGTACATTACTCTTCAAATTTTGGTTAGACTGCCCGCTCAATTGTTTAATGTAACCTGCAACTATTGTGACTTTCATGGTTCTATGTGGAATATTTTCACATCCACTGCTTTCTATCCATCAATATTCCTCCCCGCAAATTAAAGGGAACAAAACATCCTTTGAAATGTCTAATCTTCTACCAAGTGTGTCTCATATAAAACCTGCACTGGTTGAAACCGGTCCACTGTTTAACTTAGTGGTCTTCTAAACAAATGATTCCCATTGCCATTATTGTTTTTCTTTTCCACTTGCACTTGTGCAGTTCATGTCAACATGTCATTAACATTTGAAGATTTTCCAGCAGCTGTAAAACTGAATATTATTCCCAGATAAGCTGCACAGCTGAAGGCCAGAGCGCCGGGTCGGTCACAGTGCAATGCACTTACTTAAGGGTTCATCTCCTCACCTTGCTTCAGGGTATCTTGTCAGCGGTAATAACCACCAATCCTCCATTTTCCGGATCACACCTGGAACATTTCGTCCTGTCGGTTGCTGGGATCAACAGCAAAGATGCTGTTGCTTGTCAATCTTCCAGCCCTTAGGCCAACCTGCAGCGCCGCTATACTTTGGATTGACATGACGATGACAAGCGCCGCTCTACAACACACAAACATCTCATGTCAGTAGATGCCTGCGTCTGAAACTTTTAGATTTAATTCCCAGCCAACGTCCTCTCTCTCATATCACCTCTGCCTTAACCTTATAGATAAATCATGCCTGGCACAGGTAACACAGTATGATAGTGACAGAGGAATCAAATCATATACAGAACAACATGTGGAGAGAAGGACGCATGAGGCCCAGGTATGGAGACAGCGACAAGGAGCGGTAAAAAGACGGATATTGAAGATACTGTGGCAACAAACTGGCATAAAGAAAAGGAAAAGAGAAAGTGCGAGGATGGAGGAGAGACGCATTTGTTACCTGGTTGTAAACCGCTGTGCTGCACATAAATCCCATTACTTTGGGAAGAGCGCTGGCTGATCCCACCGTTGCCATCACCCACGCATCCCCGGGAAATTGAAGCTATAATTCTCAAATCCTCACTTCCTCCCCCTTCCTTCACTCTCTCCTTTTCTCTTCTTCCCAGAATGTTTCTCTTCTCTGTTTTTTACTTAGGGATTACTTGTTTAATTGTTGTCTTGTTACCCTTTTCACTAATCAGTAGTAGAGCCTTTAGATATATGCAAGAAAAAGCACATGATTTATGTAGTAGGGATCCAACGAAGGTGAAACTCCTTTAAAGTCCCCATGCTTCACCTTGTGAAGGTATTTTTTTTTGGTTTTTGGGTTTGTGGTGAGTATGCAGATGCTTCTTTTCAAACTATCCTTGATGTCTTTGATGTGATGCGTGCTGTTAATGAACACACAGCTGTTCAGTTATTCAGATGCTATTCTTCAGTGAATCGGAATACAATTATTTATTATTTATTTTCAAGTAGCAGCCTAGTCATTTTATCCTCCGCTTGCAAAACAATGACCACATTAACAAAAACCACCATGATCTCAGTTTTTCTTGCTTTTTCAAAGAATAAGCACAAACTGATGCAAATTATCCATATATTCTGTACATATTGATTTAAAGACAATGAGGCTGCTCTTGCACAGGCAGAGACTCCACTCAGATACATGTATAAAACATATACACGTTCCGACATTTACTCACAGGCATTCTACTGTGTCTCTAACTCGTATTTCTTTTAAATATGTGTTACCATTGCTTCCAGAAAAAAAAGAGCCTCATCCAAACTCTCTTTGGCACATGGCACTTTTAATGCTGTAATAAATTATACCAACATACAGGGCTTTGCTTATTTCACTGTATATTTAACAAACATATAAATAACCATGTAAAACACTTTCCATCGTGGTTTGTTCAATGTCGGGAAAGCTTTACGGCCCCACAGAGGTTTACTTTGCTGGTACTCTGATTTGATACAATGGGAGGAGACAGTGCTATTTATGTGCTGATTGCAGCTGTTATAGCAGTGAATTTTTATGGCAGCTTTGGAGTCATCACGAGCAAAGTTAGCTTAGGAGCTATCCCATTAATGCACTTGCTTCCGTGTGCATATTTGTCACATGTTAGGTGTGTGTGTGTGTGTGTGTGTGTGTGTGTGTGTGTGTGTGTGTGTGTGTGTGTGTGTGTGTGTGTGTGTGTGTGTGTGTGTGTGTGTGTTTGCATTTCATCGTGCAGGTTCTTGTATTAGTAGAAGCCTGATGTGTAAACTAGTTTGTTGAGCCTCTGCAAGCCTTTTTCATTATGGCGATTGCAATCTGTTAAAAAAGAGATTAAATGAGAGGATGTACTGTGGAGAGTCTATTAGAGGAATGAATTGGTTCCTCTACTGCATTGGTTCAGTCGCTCACAGAGGATTAACTCTCTTTCAGGTTGATAAAAGTCTGAATTCCCCTCATTCTTGTCCTCTCGAAACCCATTAAAGGGAAAAAAAACATGTCAGCAGTGTGCACCTGAAGCTTATACTTTCTTCTTTTTTTTTTTTCAATGTACAGCATGTTTCACATCAAACACACTTTAAGGGACAACTCAGGCAACACAGGCATGAACCAATGTAGCTGCATAGTTCAATATTGGTGTACATTTTGGGGTTTTGAGGCGGTGGAGTCCATCTCCGTACGGGTCACAGCTGTTAAGCAAAAGTGGGCCCAACATAAGTGGTCACAACACTTTTGTTGTGACCAAAAGTCACAACAATAATCTGTACGACAGTTACAGGTGGTAAAACATGTACAGTCCATAATATCTATACTACTGTCAAAATCATGAAATCTATGTAATCTCAAATGATCTCAATAATCTGACTTCAGATACGTTTTCTGTGTGCAAACCACTCACACTGTTAAACTAAAATACTCATTTATATATGAAGGTTGTCAGAACAACCCCAAACTGATCCGTTTGCCCTTGGACAAGTCAAACTGCAACAAATCGGATTAACTATTTGCTCAAGGGCACATCAGTGGTAAACAAAAATCAGTAATGAATATTGCATTATAAATCGCTTCAATATTTACTTTTCGATACAAAGATAATACAGCAATACCATTTATTTATTTATTCACTCAATGGATTTTCTTTTGGATTAAACATGTTTGCAGGTTTGTAACGTAGCAACAATTAATTATCGTGAACCATTAACAAATGCATTTTACAACATTTCATGACCTTCTGTTTGGTTAGTTTTATTTTATTTTATTTGCTGAGCCACTGAAAAATATTAATATCACAACACATTACTGTCCATCAGTGATTGGTTATAGATCTTAGATATAAGATGCTGCTCGGTGCCTCAGGTCAGCTGACCGGCTGCTCCTGGGGGTACCGAGGTCCAAACGGAAGCTCAGAGGGGAAAGAGCCTTTTCCACTGCCGGTCCTAACCTCTGGAATGCCCTCCTCCTTCCTGTTAGACAAGCCCCCTCACTGTCCATTTTTAAAACTCGTCTTAAAACACATTTTTATTCTTTGGCTTTTACCTCAGTGTGAGACTCTGGTCTGGTTTTAGTGCCTTCGTTTATTTTTTTTGTTGTTTTAACCTTTTATGTTTTGTTTATTGTTTTAACATCTTATTGTTTTTATTGTTTTAATGTTTTTATTTTGCGACTTATATTTTTATTTACAATGTACAGCACTTTGTTTCAGCTGCGGCTGCTTAAAAGCGCTTTATAAGTAAAGTTGATTGATTGATTGATTGATAAGAAACATACATCAAGTTACCGTAATTTCCAGATGATAAGCCGCTACTTTTTCCGCACACTTTGAACCCTGCAGCTTATAAAATGACATGGCTAATTTATGGGTCTTTATGGGATACAGGCTTCATGTTGCCAGATTCTACATCCGCATACTAAATATATATGGACATATACTAGATGTATGATAAAATATATATATCAATTAGAAATAATATGTAAAAGTACATTGTACTCCAAAATATTTTGTTGTGTTGTTGTTTGAATTGTTCTATATTTGCTGTGTGTAGGAATTTCCAGCACTAAGAAAGACAGATTTGTGGGAATTGATGAAAATATGAGCAATCCCCACAGTTCTGCAGTGAAATTCCTACCCTGTTACAATGTGGACACCTGCGGCTTAAGTGTCGTCTATATATGTAATTCTTTTTCCTTTTTAAATTTTGCGGGTGCGGCTTATATCCAGGTGTGCTCAATAGTCCAGAAAATACGGTATATCAAGCTCAAAAATAACATTTATTGTTTGCTCTTTTTGAGTCAAACGTTTTTAATAGAACTGTCTCTTTCTTTTTGTCCTCTTATCTTGACCTGTTGGCAAAAAGGTGGACTTAAAATTGCACAATTGTAGACACATTCTAACAAGAGAACTGTACAATACAACTTCAGATCAGTAACTTGCGGCCAGTACAGCGGCTGCTGTAACAGGGCCAACTGCTTTACCCCCGAGTTTCTTCACTGCTGATGAAGGACTGGAAACCTTTTCTCTTTTATTGCACCAAAAAGAGTATTGCAGCCTCTCCAGGGATTTAAACCAGCAACATTTTGGTCACAAACTCATTTTCTTCCGACGTTACCCTCCTGTCACCCCATTTACACCCTTTGGCAAGATATGCAAAAGCCTATTACATGATATTGCAGATTGAATTGCCACCTTCTTGATCTGGGATCATTTCAAATCCTTCAGTAGTTCTCAGTTCTTTAGATTGAATTTAACATCATGACCATATGAAGCAGGTATTTCACCATCATTAGACTATGCGGTGAGCCATATTTAGTGTTCCACAAAAATAAATAAATAAATAAAGCAGTGTTGGCCCTATGGAGTTATTAAGATCACAGAAAGCACTTTAATAAGACATATAATCAGCTGCAGTTACTCAATTTTTTTTTTTTTTAAACAAAATACATTTAAAACATCTAAATTTATAAGCATAGTAAAACTCATATTTGAGAAAAAAATCCTTTTAAATAAAAGGTTTCAGTTAATTGTAGTGTTCTTGCTTGCTCCAGTTGTGAGATACAGAAGTGCTGCACCTAAGATGAGCATAAGTGGTTGTTATAATGCTGCTGCTCTGCACAGTGCGGCTGAGGTCGGGGAAAAAATTTATCAATAAATAATCCTCCTGTTAGGGGTAAACATGTCTCCTCTCAGAACTATACATAGCCAATCAGCTAAGGTTCGTCGACTGTGTGTTCAGGCTGGTAACAGTTGAGATACTCAATGTTTTCTGAGGAAGAAAAAAAAGCTGAAGTTCAAGAAGCCCTGTGTTACATCAATTAACACTTAAAATGCAGAAAAATCTTAGAACAAGTAAGTAAAATATGTTATTGAGTTTCCTGTTACAGATGGTAAATGGCCACTTATGTGGCATGTTTCCGTTCCAGCCATAAAATCAACTTTTTAAAAAAGTCTCAATAGTCGTCTCTGGTAGTGGTGCAAACAGAAAGCATGTTTTGGTGTCATCTGTGTTGTTTGTTAGACCTTCTTTTACATAATAGATTTTTTTTTTCCCCCAGTTTGCTTTTTGTCCCTCTTCTGCTTTTATTTCTTTCCTTCCATTTAGTTGTGTAATGCACCATGGCGGATGCAGGAAGCTCACCCCCACTGCCAGCACTCTGCCCCTTTTTTGTGTGTTTGTTTGTTTGGTTTTTTTTTAAGCTGCTGAGGCCCAATCGATCTCTGTCTCTGGCAACAAGATCTTTTGTAGCCTTTTGCACTTGCATTTTGGGTCATCCCATGCTTTTTTTTTTCTGTTGGGTCAGATGCAGGAAATGGACGCAGTGGCCGAGGGACGATGTGAGCGGGGAAATGGGGACATGAAATACCATTTCTATACTAATTAGTGTGTGCTGAGAATGTGCTAGAAAGTCAACCAGTGATGCACAACGATTAACGTCACTCACTCAATGTGAGAAAATATGCTCTGCCACATATTTAATTTTAATGGTACACTCCAATGAATTTGCTTTAAGAACAAACTTGAAAAGAGGCACTGTTTGTTGAATTGTTCTGACTTGTTTTGTTGGCGCTGACATTGTGAAATGTTGAAGTGGAATACTGACACTCTCATAAACAGCCAAAACCAATTGTATTTGTCAGTCAGTCTGTCTGTCTGTCTGTCTCTCTGTCTATCTATACATCAAGTAGCCTAGTTTGTGAAAAACTAATTTATTATAATTGTCACATGAAAGCATTACTTATGATCTGAAACCAAATCCAATCAGGTCAGTTTGACTTGGACATATGGCTTGGAAGACATTGGCTTCATCAGTTCATGCTGGTCACTTGCCTCGGCTAGTCCAGTTGACCTAATTCAATTTATTTTCAGATGCCTCGTACCTGAACAAATTCTACCCTGACTGCAGTGTTTGAGGCCCAGTGTGCCAGACATGTTTGACTAATTCATTTCTGAAGACTCGATTTATATCATGTGTACACCTACTATATGCACACAGTATAGAACATTTTAAGTAGCAATTTTCAGGTGAATTTAATCCATATTGTTATTTAAAAGTCAGTAACAACCCCATTGAATATTTTTTTTTTTTTGTATTTTCAAGAGTCAGGCCAGACAGCGGGGCAGCGAGTGCCACGATCATCTCACAGTGAGAAAATTAGTTAACAGCCTAGAAATTGCACTTTCTCTAAAAGTAACTGTCGTTGTACTACTTCAGTATATATTCCCCATTCTTCTTATACCTCTGTTCTCAAACCATACACAGGAAGAGTCCAAGAACATGGACATCAGTTTATTTCTCTTCCATGTTTCTCACAGAGAAAGTGATTTCCTCCTCTGTCCCTTTTGTCCCCTGTGTCTCTCCCCCGCAGGTCCCCCAATGATCCGGCTGTCAGTCAATGACACGGTGGTGGTGGATCCTGGGCAGGATGTGCCCCTGAGCTGTGATGTGACTGCCGGGTTTCCCACGCCCAACGTGACATGGTCGCGTTACCCCGGTCTTCTCCCCCTCAGTGCACAAGTTCGAGGGTCGAAACTGATTCTGCGGGCTGTCACACCAGCGGATGCAGGCTTCTATAACTGCTCGGCTGTCAACAACGTCGGCAACCCGGCTCGCAAGAACGTCAATCTGGTGGTCAGGAGTAAGTAGCATGTGTTTGTTCACAGGGGAAGGACGGATGGCAGTCAGGGGGTTTATTGGTGTTTTTAGATAACATATTTGAATGCTTGCTTCAAGGTAGTACAAAGTGCTGCAGTTTTCTTCTGAGTAGAAATACATGCACTTATTAGAATATCATAATACTTATTAAAATGAACAGATGGACAGTGGCTTTCAGACATTTACATTATTTGTTTTGGTATTAAAAAAAAAAACGGAAAAAACTCCTCCAATATCCTAGTTTTTATAAAAGAGTGAATAAAGTAAATTGATGCACATTTTAGGTGTTGTACTGATCAAAAAGCCTTTTGCTGTCTTTATTCTAAATCCAGCAGTAGAAGTATCCAGATATTTTCTTTTTTTTTCTTGAAACATAAATAGCTAAGCTTTGGACTTTTTGTACAAGGTCACAAAAGATTTAACAAATTATTGTCATTTAGTGTTTGTTTTAACTCAGAACCATTTGACGCGTTCATCATTTTTTATTGTTGAGGGTGCAATACATAAACTATCATGAGTTTGTACATTCAACCATTCACTTATTTAAAATGTCTTTAAAGAACACTCATACACTGGCCAAAAGAATGATTCTATTTTTTGAATATCAGATATTATTCAAAATACAGTATGAAAGCTTAGACTATTTTTCTATCGGAAATAGAATAATGTATTTTCGTTTCATAGCAGCTTCATTAAGTGTTGAGGCAGCCCCATTACTGTGTGTTTATGTGTGTTATATATAATATGTCCTGGCAGAAGGCAGTTGATCCATCATTACAGAAAGCAGATGTGAATCTTGTCAGAATGGGCGGTTTAAGTATTGCTCTTTTTGTAATTTCCCTGCCGTTAAAGCAAGAGCCATCTATATTCCCTTCCCTCTGGCTATTTTTAGCCCCTTTAATCATCTTTACTCACTTCAATTAGTTAGACCGGAGTGGAAGCAATTAGCGACAGTCTCTTCTGTTAGTTAACACTGTAGAGAAAGCATGCGGGATGGTTTTCTTCTGTTAGCTTAATGGGCCTGAACACATTGTCACACTAGCACAGGTGGCGAGACGCTGAAGGAGACACACAGTGGCAGTCAGTACAGAGGAGCCTGCAGGTAGGCAGGAGACACGTGTGCATGAATGCCGACCCCCATCTCTTTGTCTCTCGCACAAATGTAGTGAAGTTGCAGGTTAATGCTGGCCTTATGGTCACTCTCTCATATTCATGGCTCCGCCCAAGTATCTTGTTAACAAGCTTGATCATAGTCTGAATCAAGCTTCCCTCTCCTCGGTGTCTTGGTGGGAAAGTCGAGCTGTTTTGTATTCAACACGGAAATCTATTGGGGAAACTCTGCCTTTGAAACTGAAAATTAAATGTGACAGTGTGAGAGTTACTCTTTGTCCTTGATTTTGCTTCCTTCCCCCCCTTGTTATTTTATTCTGTATCGGGCTCCTTTTGTCTAACACTCCCTCACAATTTGCTTCTACCTCTATTTTTCACTCTCATTTTCTTCTCCAATATATTTTTATTTTGGGTTTCTGTTTGTCATACTATCCCCTCCTTAAGTCATTCAATGTTGCACAACTTCCTCTCCGAATTTTCCATCTTGTTTTTCTCTATGTGAACATATGTATATATTAAGTTCTTTTATCTTCTGGTCTGCCTAAAGGTCTGTACATGCTCTACTAGAACACAGCTATTTATTCCCTAACTCTGGGCTGAACAATCGCTTTCTTGTCTAGGTTTGGAAGTTCTACAACTACCATGTAATTGGTCAGAAAGTGTTCACGGTTAATGTGGATGTATGAGCATGCCACCTATACACACACACACACACACACACACACACACACACACACACACACACACACACACACACACACACACACACACACACACACACACACACACATACCTCCCTGGATGCTACACTTGAGTTTCTTCTGGAGTATGAAAAGGCCAGCAGGCAGAATGTCCAAGGCCATTTATTTTTCTACTTGTTTCACAGCAGCAGGCAAAACACAGCAAGCAAGTAGCAAGCAAGTAGCAAGTAACAAGCGGCGAGCAGGGGGGCCATTAGTGAGCTTCCTCACGTGTTATTCCATTGTGAAGGGATTTGAGGTTGTTATCAATGATTTGGACCAAAAATCAGCCCCTATGGAGGTCTGCTTCTGGAAGGGCCCCATTAGGGGGGTTCCAACAAATGTCCCTGGCTGCAGACAGTTAAAGCAAAGGGATTCCATCATATGGATCAATGTGAGCCCTCTAAGAGCCTTCTTCAAGTTCAAGTCGGAAAACAATTGTTTACCTTGTCGACCCCGTCACAAAGCCTCAGCCTCAGAACTAACATTGTTCTCCTATTGTCCACAGTGTCAGAATGAACAGATTTCTCTGTTCTTTCTTTCTATCTTAAAAAGCACCACTGTAAGGTTTATATGTTGTTCATATAAAATTGTTCATAGTTTTTTTTATTTTTTTTATTAGCATAGGGTTGACAAATAACAAAAATGTCCATTTAAGTTTTAGGGTTTTATAATAAAACTTAAATCTTAGAGTGAGTGTGTGTGTGTGTGTGTGTGTGTGTGTGTGCGTGCGTGCGTGCGTGCGTGCGTGCGTGCGTGCGTGCGTGCGTGTGTGTGTGTGTGTGTGTATCATCACATTTATGTTGTTATCATAATAATAATAATAATAATAATAACAATTATCATATTATATAATCATTGTGTGTTTCACATAAGCACATTTCTTAATATAAAAAAGACCTAAATTGCAAAGAAAAGGCACCTGTGGTGTGTGAAGCTCCTGAAGGAGTATTTTTTATTCTGTCATTTTTTTTTTCTGTCTTCACGGTTATTTTCATCAGTCTGTATCCTTATGTGTTTTGTCCTCATGGTTTCCTGTGTTTATGTACACTAAACTAAATTAATCATACTTTATGTTTCTTGTCCTTTCCTTGTCCTGTATTTTAATATGGGCAACTCTAAATAACTAAAGTAAAGTAATCATATTTAATTAATCCCCTTGGAGAAAGGTGTTCTTGTCTTCCAAAACCTGGACAAAACTTTTTTCCCCCCTTCATTTGGTGTTCAACAACTACTGTGTGGCCGTGGTTCAAGTAAAAACTAAATGCCAGTTTTAGTTTTCCAACTCCTCTGTTCTGTCCAAGCACTGTTCTGTACTGGACTTCTTCATGAAGTATAAACCTCCCTGCCCAAAGCTAACATTGTCCATGGTGCCTTGATAAAATGAGCAAATGTTAACTCCCCTCTCCCCGCATGTTGTCCTCAGTCTTGTTAGTTGACAGTTTGCCTCTTTACATCATGGCTTTGTTCTCACTTCTCGTTGTTCTGTGTTCAAGCCTCTTGTTACCCCTTATTTGATCCTCTTGTATTGATTTTGGAGTCTGTCTTTTCCTTTCTGTCATCTGGACTTTAACTTCATCTTCATTAAAGGTCACTTTTCTTTTATTCATCCACATCTGTGTCTGTGGCAGTGATGATGGTGTTTAGCAGTTGAACATAATATGCATTATGTCTGACAAGTTGCACAAAGTACAAATTCTCATCTCTGAACTTGTCAGTATTTAAG
This sequence comes from Blennius ocellaris, assembly GCF_963422515.1. NCBI lineage: Eukaryota > Metazoa > Chordata > Actinopteri > Blenniiformes > Blenniidae > Blennius > Blennius ocellaris. The sequence goes on along the minus strand of NC_137650.1, from coordinate 18,127,109 downwards.
TATTTACTGAAGCCTATGGTGATGTTATAGTTCTCTACATTTGTATTTTTGTGTCATACATTTGGATTAATTTTCTTCTTTGGGTTTATGTGAATGGACACTTTTGTCTGCATCAAGACAGATTGAATGCTTGTTGAAATCTGTCTGAATGTCTTATTGGATGAACATATTTTTTTTCAATGATTATATGCTATGTAGTATGCTTGGCTGTCTTATGCGTAACAATATGAATATTTCAGTGAAGACAGAGTAGGAATATGTGATTAAAAGCATTTCTTTGTATACTGGAACTGATTTTGAAAAAATTAGCATTCGAATCAAATCATCTCAGAGACAGGATAAGTAGGTCATTAAAAAATGTGTTTTATCAGTTTTTCAAGTTTATTTTGTAACAGTGCTTCATGCAGTCATATGTTTAACCCCCCCCCTCTTTTTTTTCTCTCCACACACACAGCAATGAGCAATCTGACTTTCCAGATCACCCCGGACTCCAACAAGGACAGTGAGACTATCCAAATGCGTCGAGACCTCAAGCTGTCGTGTCACGTTGATGCCACCCCACAGGACAAAGTCAACTACACCTGGTACAAGAACGGTGCGCCGGTCTTCAACACGGACAGCCTGATCCTACTGCGCAGTGACCCAGATATGGCTCCCGGCACCAGCAGCTTGGAGATCGTGGACATGAAGTTCAGAGACTTGGCCACCTACAGCTGTGTGGCAAACTTTCCAAGCAGCAGGGTGCCAGAGCTCCGGGTGGACATCAACATCTCTCAGAACAGTGGTAAGATGTTCTGTTGCTTATTTCTGAAATATGTCACAGATATTATCACAACATCAGAAGCAAGTGTCAACTGTAAAAAACATACATTACTTTACCGAGTAAATTGCACAGAGCCATGAACTTAATTTTTATTTCTTTCCTCCACTAACAAGTGGCCTGCGGTATTCAGTATGCTGGAAAAATATCACACGGCACTGAAACACAACTACTGTATCCAGACGAGCAGTTAATTTATTCATACTGTTCATATAATGAGAACAACCATAGAACAGTGCCTTAGTCCACTGTGCCACATGAAAATGGTCAGATATACTGGGCACTTTGGGGAACACATTGGTATGCAGCGCAGAGCCTACTAAGTTTATATTTGTGAATTGCAAATACAAACAGATCATTAACATGTTTTTTTTTATTCAAATGAGTTTAACATTTAATAAAAATATATGAACTGTATTATAGTCATTTCAATGCTCATCATGTCCTTTGCTCCCAGTGTGCCTCTGTATGCACTCTTGCCCTGCTGTCCCTCAGCAGAGTATTGAGGGATGTAAAGTATGTTTCATGTGTGGAGGCTCGTGTGTGGATAACCATAATGTTAGCACTTAATACTAAGCTGTGATCTCCTTTAATATCCCCATGTTTCATTTAAACTGTGCGATTGTCCAATAAAATCAGTCTTGTTAATGTCGGCTTCTGTCATACCAGTTTATTCTCCATCTGTCTGCTATCCGCTTTGTCTGTCCGCACCGTCGGAAACTGTGGTGCTATGCCCACTGCCTGACTCGTTACTTCTTTTCATTTCAGTGTACTTAAGCATAGACTTTGCTACCTACAACATTTAAGGCGGTCATAAAATATTGCAAGTGATTTTAACTGAGCTTACAGGCCTCTGAACAAGACTAAACCACATACTGCACATCTGTTGTGGAAATGTCACAATTTGTCATAGTTTGCCAGCCTTTTAAAATCACCTACTATCACTTCAATGGAAGTGCAGTTTATCTTACCTATGCTGAGTAAACCTGAGGGCGAGCGACATTGACAACTGTTTCAGACGTAATTATTCATATGATTCTGCTAATTACTCATTAATTTACTAATGTCACTAATGTCAATCAGGCTAAAAGTATCATTCAGGCCTTTTTAAAGCTTAAAAAGTCTGATGATTTCTTCTTGGTAAAGCTGGTCCTCTTTTCATCTTTCTGCTCCTATTTGGGAGTCGTTTTCAGGCTACATTATATTCTACTTTTTTTTTTATTTTTTATTTTTGGAAGCATATAAATATAATAAAGATATTAATTATATATTGTTGGTTTTCCTTTTGTACAAGTGAATCTTATCTTGATGCCCATGTTTCATTCAAACTGTGCAATTGTCCAATAAAATCAGTCCTGTTAATGTCTTGTTACTATGTCTCTCTGCCTGTCTTTGCAGTCTCTCCTCCCATGCTGGCGGTTCCTCCGGGAGGTCAAGTTGTCAGTGTTCGAGAGGGAGGAACTACCGAGCTGCTGTGTCTAGTAGTCGATGGCAAACCACGGCCACCTATACTGTGGTCACGGGCAGACAAGGACCTTCTCATGCCATCTGGAAAGACCATGGTGGAAACACCCGACGGTCGATTGAGGCTGAAGAATGTGAGCCGGGACATGATGGGAGTGTATCGCTGTCAAACAGCTCCATACAATGGCCTAAACATCAAGCGCAGAGAGGCACAGGTTCAGCTTAATGTGCTCTGTAAGTGTGGAAACTTTTCTTTTTTTCTTTCTTTTTTTACCTCGATCCTCTACATAAAACACTTTGTAATGGCCAGGCATCGGACATTGAAAGTAATCGAAAAACAACTTGAAGTGCAGTTTATTGTGAGTAAATCAATATTTTCAAATACTGTTATAAGAGCATCTTGTGAACTATTAAGATAAGACACGATTAAATTAAACTTTAATGATTTGAGGGCCACAGCAGTGGAAGCAAAGAGTAGTTAAAATATTTATTCTCCTTGTAGTAGAAAAGAAATTGCATTATAAATAACAATAAAACGCAATTGTAATATATCAAATTAAATGGCTCATGAGAGGATCATTGTCAGTAAAAGATTCCCATTGAAAGGGCTGCAATAGGATTTTTTGGGGTCAAATGTTTTTTAAAGGAAATGTTATAACAGGCTAAATACTGAATTCATAGAGGCGTGGAAAGCTGAGCTGTCAGAGCTCCATTACATTACTTAAAGTTAAATTGATTAAAGTACTTTCCATGTGCTCCACCCCCACTAATGACATATTACTCTCACATTGGGCAAAACTATACTCCTACAAAAGAGACAAGCAATGTATGGTAGTGTAAAGAATGCAAATGGAAAGAGAGTAAAGGACACTGAAGACACTCAGATTGCTTAAAAGCTGTTTTCTCTCAACCTCTACCAATGTGGCCACTCCACAGAGATCTATCATTCTAAATCCTCCAGTTTCATAAGTCTTTGCAGCAGGAGGAACACTTGATAATTACTTTTTCATCCCATGAGGTCGCTTACTTTCACTTCTGAAACACTTGAGTTGTTGCATCATTCACCACTGTGATCACCTCACATTCCCATGTATAAATGCTGTTTCATTTTCTTTCAAGTAGCAGTTGGCAGTGGTGTTGTGACTTCATCAAGTAAAGAGGTGGTTCTAATGTTTTATCTAACCAAGTTACACTCATAAGAGGGACAAAGAACAACCTCTCAATAAAATGCAAGCAATGCACTATCACTCTGCAACCACTGTCATATTGAGACATCTCAGTAACATAAATGCATTTGTGAACACTGTGAAATACTCAGTTCTACAGACATAGTTAATAATGTGTAGAGTATATATTATAGACCACTTAAGGTAAGTATAATTGTAATTCTCTAAGTGAATTAAGCAATTGTACAGCAAGTATTCACCCTCACAAAATCTAAAAATATTTATAAAATGAATGAGCTCCACGTAAAGTGTACAATGAAGTAGTTTCTCACTCAACTCCTCTCTACTCTCCTCCCCCTGCAAGACAAATTTCCCCGGCCTGCTAATGCAGGCAGGGTGGAAGGGCAACGCTTCGTCCGCACTGGCCAACTCTGATTAATGGACCAGGTGGCCACCCCACTATGGACAGAGAGGGAAACAGAGCGATGAGACAGATACATGAGCAGGACGGAGACTGAGACTGAGAGAAATGGGGTTAAGAGAGAGTGTGAAACTGAGGAACAGAGCGAGGGATTGTGGAAAGCAGAGGAGGTGGGCATGAGGAGGTGCAAATATAGAAGAGAGAAACTGGTTAGCTGAGAGAGAAATAACATAAAGGAGAACATATTGCTGTTTAGCTGCAGCCAAAAAAGTGTGGATAAACACATCCTTCCTTCCTTGTTGTGCCTGACCCTCACATTTGTTTATTCTATCAGGTTTGTTTTTGCCTCTTTCATTTATCACTGTTGATCAATGAGAGAGGAAAAAAGGGATAATTTTTTATCCCTGTGATAATTAAGTGAGTACAGATTCTTTCTTTTCCCACTTCCTCGTTCGCCGTGTCTTATTTCTTCAGGAGCCCAGTCCCAGTTCTTCCCTCCTGGAGAGGTGGTTGTTCTTCCTCATTGCCATTCTCATCATCATCAATCAGCTAACTGCTGGCCATGAGAGAATCCCTCCCTCTGTCTTGTCATTCCCTTTCTGCATCCTGCATTCTCTCATTCTCTCCCCACCTCCCATACTCAATCACTTGCTTCTCTTTCTTTCACGCCACACTTTTCTCATCATTCGTCTTCCTCATTGTCTTTTTCTTTAAGAGCTGTTTTGCCTCCCCCTCCTCTATCCCACCTTGCTCCCCGTACACGCCACTCGTCTCCTGCACTCTCATGTAAATTGATTTTCTCTTTTTGTACTGTAACAGTTTGCCTTGGTCAGTGTTGCATTCCTGGATGGAATCCATTTTCCATTTAGTATGACAGATAGCGATGGCGTGTTTACATGGATTACATGGATTATGGTCCACTGAATATGAAACATGGTCGTGTGGTGCTGCGAGACCAATATGATGAACAAATAAGAGAGACTCTAGACAAGAAAGTACTCACAACAACTGGAGAGGTTGAAATCTACTGCCCAGGAACATTTGTGATAGTTAGAATAAATGCATACAGTCATGTAAGGGTTTGTAAGGCCTTGTATACAATTTTACAGGGCACGGAAGGATTTATCAACTGCTAAAGTAGCTTATAGTTTACTTTTTTCCATCTCTCTTATAACACCTTTGCTTCACAGTTTGTATATTTTTCTTTCACCTTGTCATTTGTTTCCAAAGTCAGTCATCAGTATGCACATGTGGGTCTGTAAGTAGGGGCAAGGTATATGACCATACACTAATACATCTATAGGATTACAAGGTGACCTTTGACTACTGACTCATCCCTCAGCTCTATCAGATGGCTGTGGTTGAATGAGGTGGCTGCACAGTATGTCCAGGAGGTCGGTGAGACGTAACAAATATTCAACACAATACTGTAATAAAAATTGTGGGAGAATGGCAAAGAGAAAAAAAAAATGAGACTCTGGACTGAAAACAGCCTGGCTACAAAAGCTGAGAAGTTAAATGCAGTGGAGGTTTCCAGTCTCTTTAGCATTCAGGTGCTCACCCATGTAACTCTGACTGGAGTACAAGCACAGAATGATAAACTGATTCCAAAAATGAGTTTGACACCGTATACCTGTATATAGCTGAAAATAAAAAATTAAAATTAATCGATAAAACATACAATTTCATACTGTGTGAAGATAGAGATATTTTCCAAGCTCTAGATTCCTCAAATATGTATAGATTATCTTTTAGAAGGTTACAACATTTAAGCTTTTATTAACTCAGCCTGTGTAAAATGAGATAGCGGTTGCTTCCTAAAGCTTATTAAAAGGACCTATTCCCCAGTTAATGCAGGTAATTTAAAGTGAGAAAAGAAAGGACCCCAGAAGATCAATGAGAATGGCGTTTGCAGAAACTGGACGAGCAAGCAGATGCAAAATGCTTCAAAACAACAGAAAAGGAAAGAAAAACAGCAGCTATATCCCCCCCCAAATCCCCCCCATCATCTTCAAATGCACTTTGCATGATTTGAAACCTGGTCATATGCTGTAAGATGATGACAACTGGCAGGTAAAAATGACAGAACAATTGATGACATTAATCTAAACCTAAAACCTTGACAAAGTTATTTTTATTTCTCCATTTGTAAATGGTGTTTGGGACATGCATTTGTGGGATGGGCAGCAGATCTGAGTCTTCGGGTTCATTCTCTCTGCCAATGCCAAAACACTTTTCCTTGCTGACGACTTATGTTGGGTATTTCTAGGTGTATTGGCTGATCGAAGTCGAAGAAAAAATTTTGTGACTTGACAAGCAGGGGCCAGAATACCATGTGGAAGAAATACAGTATACAGAGCCGCAAAAGACCAGCAGTTGTCATACCAACACGGTGGCACAAGAAGTACTTCCAAGCTGAACCCAGAACTGTTCTATTGGGTTGAGCTTAATACTCAACGGAGGCTATACCGACAACGCTGTATTACATTGGTAGAGAAGATGTAGAACTTTTTTGTGGGCACAATCCTCAAACTCAGCTCTACTGTGCATCTGATGAATTCATGTTCATCTCGATTGTGGCATGATTTAAAGGGAAAGTAATCTATTCAGTGGCACAATATATACAGCCAAGAAGCAATGCTAAAATCAAAAAATTAAACTTCTATTGAACACAATTTCCTGCATAGTCGATTGTTGCCGTCATGGTTTAGCTTTGGAAAAATAAAAAGTTGCACTTCATCTTGTTGTTATACAGCCTTTTCTGAAAACCATAAAGTTATTCCCTCTTTAAATACTGTTCTTTAATTTAAAAGAGAAAAGAAAATAATAATTTCAGCAGACAGGGCTTGAACTTTTTTGTCTGATGTGTTGAAAATACAATGCACTTTGTAGAGTTCACACCAAAGTTATTGAATGTCAAATGTATTATTTATGGAAATAATTTTCAGTAGTTGAGGAGACAATTATGTGACATCACAGTTTGCCTTTTGAGTTAGTTGTATGATCTCAAGTCAAAGCCATGAACACATTCGAAATACATGAGAAGCCTATGGCTGCGCCGTTGATGAGCTCAACGTGCCTCAGTGTGGGCGGAGTCAATGTTGACGTGGGTTGGGTATGTAGGAGATGTGCTTGTTTTTAGTGATGCATTCAGATGCATCACATAAGCAACACACAATCCAGTCAACTCCTGCAGTTAAAACTGGACCAACATGGCGGCTCAGACACAAACTTTTTCTTTCATTACTGAAAGAGTTCAGTGAAATGTATTTCTGAAAACATTGGAAGTCAGAAATAAGCCATGCATTTGAAAAGTTACAACCGAAAAAAATGCTTTTTCGGCAGGAGTGGCTGACGTCACTGCCCAACTTTTCTTCTTGTTCTTATGGGTTCTAATGGGAATAAGATAAATAAAATAAGATAAATTAGTATCTCCATTTCACTCTCTGGTCCGTAAATGCCACAGACATTAGACTCCGCCCACATTCCTAACGTTTGTCCCAATGTTTGCTCCGCTCCGCAGTCAGGGTTTATTGAAATACATTGTGCATTTAAGACTTTTTTTTTTCCCAAGTTGATGATATTAGTTGCTGAGCTCGTCCACAGCTGTACATTACTTTGCATCTGTGTGAGTACATCTTCATACTAAAACTGTACCAATCTCTATGTAGAGCACATTGTACACTTGCTATCTTGAAGTATGTCATACAATCCATATTTCAATGCTTTGAAGCACCCTTTAAAGGTACAGTCATCCTGCCATCTATGTTTGATCGCACAGGTTTCATAAGCATCTCCACTATCAGTCTCTCAGATGCTTCATTATATATAAAACACAGTGAGAGTGTGCCTCCCCTCTCCTGCTTCAAACTGTACACAATCTGGCCGACTGTCATTTGATCTCATCCTAGTGGAGCTTATTTTGTATCCCTATCTGTCTAAATTACATGTATAACATCAATCACACCGTAATTACACATCTGTGTCTGATAAACTTGATTCATAAGGGGCTCTAGTCATGCTGCCTCACCTCTGGGGGCCTGAATGCAAGATCTCATCACTGTTAGTACGGCGGTGCCACTATTAGCATCTTGTCTATTATCTACATGATTAGCCAGAGGTGAACTAGTCTGCTGGAGATTCGTGGCAGAGTAATTTGGTGGTGTTGTGTCTTGGCTGACCCCAGGGCAACAGTACCTTGTCAGTCATTAACCACATAACTACACATCGCTGCTGACAGGTTAATTACAACTGGTTAGAATAGGTTAGTGGGAACGATAGGATTGTGCCTTTTAGTGCTGGATCCCCGGTGGCAGTAACAGTTGTTTTGTGTCAGATGATTTGTCAAAACCTGTGTTTTCTGATGCTCCAAGGAAAGCTGTGCTGCAGAGAAAAAGATCAGTAGCAAGAGAAATGGGACTTTGATGATAGTGATGTATGAGGGCCACCATTGCAATCCATTTGGCATCGTCGATCTGTCTCAAACTTTGTCTCTAAGCCTAAAACCTCTTAACAAATGTATTACTTCACTTTAACTATGCCCTTCTCTTATGATAGAGAAGGGCATAGAAGTTTTTAGATTGGAGACCAATTGGAAATAATAGATTTTACATGGATTTACCTCACTGCTTTGCATAATCAAGGAGTCCCTAATGTACAATGACCATATATGGGGTTTTACAGAAGTCGATAAAGTGGTAAAAATATAGTTAAACATTTACAGAGCTGCCCCAGCAGAGAGGAACAGAGCAACATAATGGATATTTGATTTGACACTGACTCACGGCAGAGTATTGTTGTCCCTGCTAAATAATATATCACTGACAGTATTTTTTAACTAAATAGGGAAACAGCCTTTCATTTTTTTAATTGAATTGAATTTACACAATTTCACATATATAACTCATGATTTTGATATGTGCAATGAATTAGCAACATCATGTCAATTGCCTTTAGAATTGATCAAATAAATGTATTGATGAGATCTTTCAAGGTCAGTTCAGATGGAGTGACAGTGGAGAAGACAATGGAGCTGTTTACTAACAATAATTTATCTCCTGGTTTGAATCTGATGCCATGTGAGGCCTTTCCCCGTGGAGTTTGCTTGCTTTTCCTGTTCTTCATGTTATCCCCCCCCCCCCCCCCCCCCCCCCCCAAGATGCCCAGCTTCCTCCCACAGTTAAACAAATGGTCATCTAAATAGCTTGTAGTTGTGAGTGTGAGTTCTTTTTCCTGCCTACTACAACCATTATGTACATCATTTGGTTACACAACATCAGTTCATGGCAAAAGTGACAAGAGTACGAACAACTCTTGCATAAAAAAACATTATACATAACGTGCAATTTTCCCACATTTGTGAGGTCAATAATTGTATTAATGCTTTAGAATATCAACTGAAAGGTTTGAAATAATTATCTTTGATTTTATGGTCATTCAATATAATTAAATGTGGGTTTTCTGTGTTGGCTGCTAAAAACCATATTTTAAATGGCCAACTTATATTATGATTTTTTTACACAGTAAAGTATTGATAGAAACATTACATAAATATCTTCTTAACAGCATTTAACACAGTCCAAAAAGAAGTAATTCAGTGGAATAAAGGTCACACGTGTGTGTTGCCTCCACAGTCCCTCCCACTTTGGACCCAGTCTTTCAGGACGTACGCTCCAGGAACTATCAGACAGTGACTCTGAGGTGTGCCATCCTACGGTGGAACCCGCCTCGCCTTACAGATGTCCGCTGGTTCCGAAATGGAGACGCAATCCGGATGCCCATGCCGGACTTGAAGGAGACACCGGAGCTGAAGTTCAAGCTCGAACCTGCCAACAACGGCACTTATGAGTGCCGGGTCAGCAATATCGCAGGGACCTCAACATGCACATTTAATGTGTCGGGTAACTGAAAACAAATCAGCTTTTGGTTTTATACCCCTTTGTGTTAAAGTGTTAACTTGTTCATTTGTTTATCACCTAACCAATCTTCTATTCATATGTGACTTAGAGAAGGTATTTTATGGTTTTACTTTGTGTCTGAATTTCTTTCATCTCTTTCTTACAGCACAACCTTACAATGCTGAGTTTTACTTTGATACACCAAATCCAGTTCGGATTCAGAAAGGAAATAACTATTCCTACAACCTGCAATGGACACAGAGAGATCCTGAAGCTACGGACCCTATCATTGGCTACAGGATTTATGTCCAAAAGGTAAACTACTCCTTCTCACACACAGCGCACATTCTGTGCGCTGTATGCATTCAGACACACACACACAAACCTCTGTGTACTGTACTCATGCTTTGATGTAATTCATGTAGTCAGGATAACAGGCAGGTACATGGTTGGACAAACAGGGACTCACTGACATTGTTTATTGAATACTCAAGAGACTGACATTGATCAGTCTGGCTTAAACCAAGGCAAATGTTGGTCACCTCTCGTTTGTGACAATCACCTTGACTGAGCGTCCTCACAGCCTATATAGACATGAACCCACAGACACCCCAGTCTATATGTAGTGAAGCTTGCATGCTAAGTAAACATGGGCTGTCTCAGCTATGGAGTGTCAGGCATGTGTAATCAATCAATGCAAACCTGAACTGAATCAACAAAACCTCTCCTTTCCTCGTGCTTCACTGAATTGCTTCTATTAGTTGAGCTTATACTTAATCTTGTTAACATTGTCAGTCACTTAACAATGTTCACAGAAATCTTAAAAGATATTCAAGATAATTGAAAGAAAACAAACATTTAAAAAAATTGATAAAGCACAATTTATTTACAATTTTATCAAGATTTTATCAGATTTCAGATGTTGTCTGATGTCTGAAATTTCCATACTGATTAAAATGTTTGTTTTTTCATCAACTCTTTGGAATTTTATTTTTTTGTTAACTCTTCTATTTAGTTATTTCTTCGTTCGTTTTATTCTCTTATCTGAGACAATAGTCAAATCTCTTTCAATAGTTTGCTCACATCATCTACTTGTAATAAATAGGAGCATTATGGTTAACTTTATAGGGCCGAAGTGAGACGTAAAGATGAGCGGTCGTCTTTTTAAGGGCTGCACCTGTGATTACAGGAGGTTACAGAGCCTCACGTCATCCAAACTTTCTGCAAGCAGTCCATTTTCTGACTGAGTATGAGTGCCATTTTTCATGTTCAGCCACAAATGTGTGACAAGCGTGTCAGTCTATATATTTTATTATTTAATTATTTTTCATACTTTAGCTTGCATGTGACTTCATTTTCACAATCCTGTGAGGATTAACTTGGAATAAAAAACATCCACCTAAGATTTTGAACCTGACAACAATGTAGGCAAACCTATACTTCTATAGTATGTGATTAATATTGTCATGTGACATTTATTTGAATTTCTTGGGCCTCCTACAAGAGAGCAACCGCAGGCCACCAACTCTTAAATTTTTTGCATCTATTCATAGATTACTGGGCATGAGTCAGAAGACAGAAAGGACAATAGTGAATTATACACAACTGGCTGGGGGTGCATGTGTGTGAGACAGACACTGAATGTGAGGGGATGCAGGGTCTGCCAGCTTGCTTTTGTGCGGATGAATAGCTAATTCCCCTCCTACTTTAGGATTTGGCTGCTTACCTTATTAAGTAAGACTCTTCAGGGACACAGAAAATGAGCACGGGTCTTCTCATGATGCACATTAGATTGCATGCTGACGCTCTGTAGAAAGTTTCCCTCTCTCTCTCTTTTGTTCAGCCTTTCCATCCTGTTCTCCTCTCTCTTGCTGCGTGCTTTTATGTATCCTTATTTATCCCCCCTCCACACTTTTCCTATTCTCACTTGTCTTCATCTTACTTTACTGATTTTCTTCCCTCTCTATATATCTATCTGGTTTTCAATTTCCATTTTCCTGCTGTGAGTTACTGTCATATAAGTGCAAACCTTACTGTACTTAATGTTGGCTGAACCACAGTGACAGAAATAGCTCTGATAAATACTTGCTACAGGTTGCTATCCAGACAGTGTTAAAATAATAAGTGGGTATTAAGTGGCAGTTTAGAAACACTTAAATGTTATTAAAGCTGAATTTAATTTCAGGGATTTTACCTGCAAGTTTTATATGTGCATAAGAGCACTTCCAGAAAAAGACAGGAAATGGAAGAGAGTGAGTGAGGAAACCAAAGAGTGTCAGAGAGAAGTACTGTGCAAATTAAAGAAAAACACAAAAATCTCACTGGTCCTCTCGACTATTAAATAGAGTATGAGGACGCTAGAATGTAATACCATCTCAATTTCACAACCCATCTATTTCTGTTGCATTTTCTTCAGCTCATCCTTTTAACACTTTAACACTCTATCTTTTTAGCACATTGAAAATGATGTTGGGGTAGGGCATATGGAGGAGTCTCGGGGGAGAATTACAGACACAGAGGGGGATTGGAAAAGACTGATCAGTTCATCTCGAGCAGTGCTCTCGAATGTAGATCTGACACATGTCTTCAACTTTGGCCCATTTGCTTCAACTTGCATTTTATGTTTTTCTCATGTAAGTTTATGCACATTTATTGGGCTTCATGCCTTCATGTACGCATATATAACGGTTGACCTGCTTGTACAGAGTTTTCCCATTAGCGTGTATGCGTGTGTGTGTGTGTGTGTGTGTGTGTGTCTGTGTCTGTGTCTGTCTGTGTGTGTTTTACATGGCTTGTACTATGGTTCATTGGCAGGCTGTGAAAACCCTGTTGACACTTCTTGATTTAGTTTCTTTTTCCCTGTGGGGTGTTTCCCTGTGCAGGAATGAACTGTTTATTTGTTTTTTTAAATGAAGCTGTCTGAACACCGCTTTACTCATCACAGCTCAACCTCAACCCTGACATTCTTTTTAAATGAGTACTTTGATTTGTGAGCGATAATTAATATCATATTCATCAAGTTACTTTACCTCTCTTACAATAAGAGGTAATTTATTAACCAATTTGTTTGCATTTTTTTTTTTTTTGCAAGCTCAGGTTTCTTTGTCTTATTCGCTAATAATTTATTAATGCAGCAGTCCTCTATGATGCAGTTAATGCTTGCATAAAGTAGTAATGAATCACTTCTAAATAAATTATTTAAAAAAATAGCTTGTATGTATAATTAAGTCTTATAAATCTTAAATTATCTGCAGGACTTTTGTTCTGATGGGGTCAGTTCGTGTTTCATAACAGATGCTAAAATTGCATGTAGAAGTGCAACTTAAACAATGTTGGTGGCAAAACTGGGGCAGTTAGCCATTGACTATATGTTTTATTATGAGTGTACAATGAGTCACTGGGAGGACCATGCGTGGTGTAAGTGTGAGTTTGGAGTTCAACATTAAATATAAACCTGTTCTTTATAGTTTCAAGGATTCAAGGATTCAAGGATTCAAGGATTCTTTATTGTCATATCAAAAAAAAATGATACGAAATTTGGACTCAGGTCCCAGTAAGCCAGTAATCAAAATATATAGAGCGTAAAAATATATACATATACAAGAGCAGAAATGTAAAGTGTAAAGTGTTTGTAGTGCAGGAAGATGAGGGAGTCTACGGAACATGGCTCGAGTTCACTAGTCTCACAGCTTCAAGGAAGAAGCTGTTCCTGAGCCTGGTGGTTTTGCTCCGAATGCTCCTCAGCTGCTTTCCTGAGGGGAGGGGCTGAAACAGTCCATGTGCTGGGTGGGTGGAGTTTAAAAAACATGAATGGATTTGACCTGGCCTTCTGGTAGAATAGAATAGAATAGAATGGAATGGAATGGAATGGAATAGAATAGAAATATTTAATTAATACCAGAGGGAAATTATTGTATATAATGTGAGTTTAATCAGTATGAGTGAGGAAGTAATTTTACTACAACTCCCTCTGCAAGTGGTAATGATACTAGAATTTGATGCAGTCATAGTTGCTTCAGTTCATCTCATAATAACAGGAATACGTATTCTGCACTCATCAAATTGGGAAAACTACCATGTATAAAGATCTCTGCAAAGAGCAGCCGGTTGTCTTCAGCTCTCTTGAAGGTGACCCTAGTGCCACGTAAAAGATCCCCACCTATGCGGACCACATAGCTCTATTTCTTACAAAATTCTGTCAGTCAACTAACCTTTCACTAAACTAGTCCACTTTCTTCATGTCATCATGTTGAGGTTATTTAATTTAAAGAAAGTGTTTGTTTTGTATACTGTCAACATGCAAGTATCAAAAGCCCTTTAAATCTGCTGATAAAGGACAGATGTAAAATAAATAATATAACTTCTATAACATAGTGCGAGCTCAGTCTTTTGACAAAATTAATCATTTCATAACATGCATATTTTACCAAATTAAAAATAAATGGCTCCAAATTGTCAAATTCTTTCTGTAGACAAACAGAAGAGTGGACAAGTTCACTGCAGTGCATCTATTTGGAAAAAAAAAACATATTTTTAAAACAACTCACAATGCATCTAGTTTTATGGTAAACATCAAATAATTGAAAGAGTGGTTCAAAAGTAATGTCTGCCTTACTGTTCACTATGTCTCTTTATCTAAGATTCACTTGTTTCGTGTATATCTTTAACTTCAGCCCCAAACTCCTACAGACATGTGTTCCCTTTGTATGTCTATCTCTTTGTCTGATGTTCTTTTCTTTTCCTCTTCCTCGTATCTCTATACACCTGTAAATCACATTAGTAAAGCTTACTTATAAAGGTATTTTTTTTTCTTTCTTACCCAATAGTTTGAATCTTGCACTTAAGCATTTGAGTTTCATTTCATTCACTGCACCTACATCAAGGTGCATCGTTCTATTTTTGTCCACCATCTCATAGTCTCAAGAATTGCCCTCGTAATCCGTCTCTCTATGGCTTAGGTAATAGTTAGAAATGGGCATTTTCTTACTGAACCTTTTCAGTTGCTTTTATTTCTAATAAACAATATGTTGGATTTGCAAAATTTTGAAATAATAATTTCATGTATATGTTTAATTATTTAGTCTGTAGCAATAAAAGACTTAAAACATGCAGATAGAATGTATATATCCCACAGCTCCATCATACAAATTGTAAGTCTGGACTATTGACACAACAGAGAACAAACATTAAAGAATAAACTCAAGTATGCTTGTATTTTTTATACTTTTTTCTGTATTTATCTAATTTCTCTTCTTTTGAATCAAACCATCATGTCTGAATACACCTGTGCTCTGTCTCTGGCTATGAAGCTGTGTGTCCTCTATGACTGTAGTTTTGCAACTTGCAGTTGATCATAACAATCACAGCAAGCTTTTTCCCTGCATTCAGCCAGTCTAAACACAGCCACACACAGCACTGCAATGCAAACACACATCCCATATTATCATATATATGAGAGATTAAAAATATTCATGATAAATTAGAGTTGTACATTAAATCAAATATATGAATAATTTATATCTATAACCAGCTCAAGCATGCAGATATATTTGGATATTCATGCACAAGGCTACGAAGAGAACACCCTCACCGTATTTCTGATTCACACATGCACAATATCAGTAAATTGTTAAATTAGTCACGAAAGAGATTCCTTAATAGAGGATAAAAGAAAAATTAATCCTGCATTCCCCTTTGTTATAAGGAACTATTTTCTCTTGTGCTGCCAATTTATATCGCTCTCACATAGGCATTACGCTGTGTTTTCTTGTGACTGCTCTGCTGCTCTCACCCCGTTTTACACGTTCGTCATCGTGATGTGTCTATGCTGACAATCTGATGCGATGGAGACACAGCTGAAAACACTGACAGCAATCCTTAAATGCATCCATGTGGCAAAGAGGCAAACACACACACACGCACACACACACACACACACACACACACACACACACACACACACACACACACACACACACACACACACACACACACACACACACACACACACACACACACACACACACGTCAAACGCATTGGATGGACTTTGATATCACTCTATCAACCAACCAGCACTTTGCCTCTTTAAATATGTCACTCACTCACTCCTGTCACTTTGACTCTCGCCTTCTGTTGCCCTCTCTGTACATGCCCAGCATCTTTCTTACTCTCCCTCGGCCCCTTTTTCTGTCACTTGGACACATGCACACACACAGGCTGACCTGCTGCAGGGAAGTAGAGAGAGGCAGATAGGCAGTGGACCCAGCATAGTGGCAGCAAGTTTTTTCTGAGTCACACTTTAGCACTTAATTGGTCAGGTATCTGCTTCTGGTTAAAACAGTGCATTTTTATTTCTGTTTATACTCTTGTCCAGTTATTCTTTGTTTTTGTGGGAGTATTTTTAGTTTGTTTTTCCATTTCTTATGTCACCCACTCACACATACAAGCCAAAACAAGTGTATGAGATGTGTTCATAAACAAGTACACTGGGTCCGGCAGGGTCACTCGTGTGCCACGTGTGAGCAGTTGGGACATCGAACATTACGCTGGATGCATCACAGGCTGAATTGAACGCTTTTTTGTGACAATATAAGTGTTGATCTCATAGGTGTTACATACCACAGTGACCTGTGTGTTTATGTGTATGTCACAACAGCGTGACATATAACTGTCACTGCTGTTTGTAGGCGAAAGCCTGTGCTCTCAGGGAATGCTGGGTAATGTAGTTGACTGGATAAAGTCAGTGTTCGAAGACACACAGTCGCCATCCTCCTGATTGAAACACAATATTGGTGACATGGATGGAGTTCTTTCCAGTTTCACCACTTCCTCTCTGTTCCTCGCTTTTCTGGGCAAGCTGCCGATCTCATGGCCCCACTGGTTTGAGTCTTTTGAAACTTTTATCGTCACCGACAGGTTAGCCAATGCTCATGTTGACCTGTTCTGCACCCTGGGTTTCTCCATCACTGACAACCTGGGTGCTACCATCTTGACAGTGACCATGCCATGGCAGCAGCACTGGCCATGGCTTTTCACTGGGCTGGGCTGCCTCACTGCCTTCAACCACCAGCCGCTCATCGACCCAGCTATGAAAACAGTCATCAAACCGCTACATAGGCCACCCCTCACCCTGCATGATGATGTCACTGTTGAGCTGCAGAAACTGATGGATGCTAGCATCATCGAAAGAGTCGACACCTCGCCCTGGATCTCAAATCTGGTGGTGGCAAAGAAGAAGACAGGCGGCGAGGACTGCAACAATGAATCGATAAAATCAATTAAATTCGATTATTAAAAGTGTTGGCAACGAATTTCATTATGGATTCGTTGTATCGCGTGATTTATGCGTCACTCGGCCAGTGTTCACTCTCTGAGTAACATAAAAGTTGCGGCGCAGCACTCAAGCTAACCGGCTCGCTGGACTGTATGTGTCCCTGAAGTAAATTAAATCTTATTTAATAATTATCTTGTATACATCTTATATACATGTGCATATATGTAGATATATTGTATACATTTTTGAATTGGTTCAGTTATGTACTTTTAGATAATCCTAACATATTTGATGTTTGGTTCGTTCAATATCAACTGGTCCTACATTTTGAAAGGTTGTTTTCTTTAACCAATTCATCGATCAATTGAAAAATAATCGACCGATTAATTGATTAATCAATTGTTAGTTGCAGCCCTACATGTGGACTCCGCCCTTGTGTCGACTTCAGACAGGCAAACAAAGCGGTGGACCCAGACAGATACCCACTACCCACAGTGGAGGAGCTGTCAGCGACCCACATGGCGTTCTTTCTTTACACCCGGATGCCCTTCGGAACATTTGTCACATACCACCTGTAATTTGCCTGGATGCCACTGGGGTGTTCCATCGTGAACAGTTACAATGCATAGAAATGCTGTAATAGAAATGCATACCATTTCCAGCCTCACCGACAACCTGCCTTCCCTCCTCCTTCAACTATCTGCTGGATGTACCTTTATGCAGCTTCTTGTTGCTGTGGTGGAGAACAGAGTCCATAGCAGGCTACTTGATTTGCAGACGGTAACAAGCAAGGCTGGATTACAGTGTTACTACACACGGGCAGTACTGATTCAAATCATCACTGCCCGTTTGTAGTAACAGGGGAACAGTGATTGAAATCTTTTGACTTTTTTTTGACAAAAGTCAGAATATTTTGATTCCATCCCATGATTACATGGACACTCATGAAAACAGAAAAAATGTGTTCAAAGCTCATGCTCCTCGATCTTAACTATAAATATAACTCATATCTTCCTGCTAACACACACCCAATGAATATTGGATGAGGATAGCTTTACTTTCCTGCCATATTCCACATAATTATGCATCTGGTGCACAAGCAGTTTGTAAATGTTTATACGGCTGAATGTGTATGTAAGTTGGTGTTAAAAGGCCATGATTTATTTTACTACATAACGGCTACCATGTAAAGTATTATGTAGTCTTTGACAACATTTGTCATAGTCGGTTTTGCAGGATACGGTGTTGTTCAACAAAAATATAATTTTAAGGAAAACTCCAAAACATAAAAACTGTTTTGTATTATTATTAGTAGTATTATTGTTATTATTATTATTATTATTATTATTATTATTATTATTATTTGTATTATTATTATTATTATTATTATTATTATTATTATTATTATTATTATTATTATTATTATTATTATTATTATTATTATTATTATTCATCCAATCAGTGTAAAACAGTCACTGAGTCTCTGGTTGACATAATTAGAACTCATATGGTTTTTTTTTGTTTTGTTTTTAAATAGCACCAAGCATATTTACAAAGATTTACAAAGGCCACTTGGTGATTTTGGATAGAAAATATTGCTAAAGAAGTCCCATAAATGTGTAGGCCTATTACAGAGAGGATGGAGGAAGCCTAAACAGCCAAATTCATCCCAATAACCAATAACTACTACTACTACTACTACTACTACTACTACTACTACTACTACTACTACTACTAATAATAATAATAATAATAATAATAATATAATCCCTTAATTTTTCATAACTGCAGTGGTGCAGCCATATTACAGCTCCCCGGGGAGCTGATGGGGATTAAAGTTCTTGCTCAAGGACCTAACCTCACAAACTTACAAATTCCCACACTCAAACCCATCATTAACTACAATGCCACCACTGTCACATGAAATAATCTATTCTTATGGAATGTATCATTATATTATTTATATGAAAAGTGACAGTCTATGGAAGCTGAAACAATTATAAAAAGTAAGGAAAAACTAAAAGACAGACGATGATTCGTCTGTTGTTGGAGGGAAGAGACGGCTCTTCTTACAATTATATGTAAACAGCCAGAACGGCAGTGAGAAGAGGATAGTGAACAGCCATTAGTAACAGGGGTTCTAGTGACCAAGACAGGATGTGATTGCAAGAATGTTGCCAGGCAAATACTTGGAGGCATCGGATTGTAGCTGCCACAAGGAACTTGCACAGTAATTGGAGTTGTACCAAACTGTTGGCAGTAGTCACGGTGGTCTCGTCAATAAAAATGATCAGTCTACATGAGTGTGAATTCACATTGGTGTGTTGAGATCCAATGGGACCAGCACACCTTGACTAGGGTGTCAGAGGACAGGAGGGAAAGCTGAGCAGAGATGTCAAAGCATACAGCACCGCGGCAATTATTGTGAAAGTTATGAAATGCATCATCGCGTCTGTGACTCTTTTCATTGGAGGAGCTCAGTTGAAGTGAAATAGCAGGTATGCTATGCTTTTTATAAATCATTGCATCTATCAATCGAGAGTACATATGTATCATTAATCAAAAGAAACTTTATGACATGACCAGTTCATCAGTGATCTGAATCCACCAACGATGACAGAAAATGTGCTGGTGAGCACATTATGTGCTCAAAGCTCTGATTGTTGGCTTTTTAAGGAATATGTAGACACACACACACGCACGCACACACACACACACACACACACACACACACACACACACACACACACACACACACACACACACACACACACACACACACACACACACACACACACACACACACGCACACACACACACACACACACACACACACACACACACACACACACACACACACACGCACACACCTCTTCTGCATGTGCTATCTGATAATGGCATGCTGTGGGTGTACTAAGTTGTTATGCTGGAGTGGCTGACCTAATGCATTAGATTGAGCTCACTGTCAGGTCTTTAAGTAGCTGGGATCAGAGGCAGATACACAGCTAATGGATCCTTTTCTCTGTGGGTGGAATAACACAGCGATAGCTCTATTAAATGTGCAGACAAGAAAAAAATCAGAAGGAACTACATTTTTTTCACTGTCACCCCCCCTCCGATATATAACATTCTGTGTTTAATTTGAGTAAGGTCCATAGCATAGTTTTAAGCAAATGCATAAAAACAATATTTCATATGTGTAATTAACCTAACCATCAATGAATCTTACAATAGAAATTATATAATTTGATATGTGCATAATTAACAACCTTCTTTTTCGAGAGACATAGACTCAGTAGACAATGGGGCCTCTGTGGAACCCGGTGCATCAATGAGCTGAGGTTTGATGATGGTTTTCATTACTAAGAAACCTTTTGGTAGAGACTGACAACTGTAAATGGGTAAAAAAAATTTAGTTTTGTACAGCCACCCCATCCCAGTCAGTTGTTATAATGTTACTGCCTATGGACAACCCTTCAACCATGTTGTTGAATTTTTTTCCTTCTTGTTCACATAGAATTGCTGAGCATATATTCATTGTTGCTGTCAGATCAAATCAAATTGCAGTGAAAACCCTCCAGATAGGAAATAAGCTGGAGTGGTTAATTGGGGCGGTGGGGGTGAACATTTTTGAATCAAACAAAATTGGAAAAATCTGAGTTGATGGAAAAGAAAGTAAAAAAAAACCAAGAGTATAGTAGCAGATACATAAGATATGCTTTGCAGTTATGGCATCTCAGTGTGTGTATTTTATTCTTTTTACCTCTCAGTCTGATATTGACAGTTCTCAATTTTTACTGTATGTCCCATGTTTCTTTGTTCACCTGTGTAAATTCAGAACAAGCAGAACGTGCTGTCAGACCAGATCAATCTCAAGGGGAAGGAGCCAGAGAAAGGCGTGCTGCTGTCCCACACAATATCAGGCCTGAGAATCCCTCTGTCCTACGAGGTCCAACTGGCCCCCATCACAACCTACAGCAGAGGGGAGTACATCAGTCGAATCATCCAGTACTCTGAACGTGAGTCCAATTTGAAATCCTTTCTCCGATATCATTTCTGTCTGTGCTGTTTTATTACAATTTATAAAGAGCATTGATAAAGTAATGGTTTAATGTAGTAATCAGTGCTATCCGTGTTTCATTTCTTTACAGCATACACCTACCCACGACCTTCAGGTGAGCATTAACCAAAGTCCTCTGCTCTTCCAGGTTTTCTAATCTCAACTTGCTGTAACCACCTGATTGATGACATGGTGGTGAAATTAGGAAGGCAAGTTGAATTTTGATGAGAGATACGTTAGTATGTTTGCTACAAAGTGTCAGCACAAGTTTACCATGGCAAAGTTTCCCTGGCCTTTGTAATCCTGTCAAAAATGATGAAGCAGAAGGTGAACTGTGAAGTTTCCATGAACGGTCACAACTGGCTATGACCACATATTATGACCCTGGTCTTAGTTGTTCTGTACGATGGCTGAAAACACACATGACCAAACTGCAGTGCATCTTACCTCAAATGAGATGTGTCGTTTTTGTGTTCAGCCACCCCCGTCTTTCTTTTCTACAGTCATTTTTCTTTGCATGAGCGGTCGTTCTTTCTCTGGCGCGCACCATTCAGTTTGCAGCCCTCCTTCTTTCTCACTCAGTTGCATCTTGTCTATTTTCTTCATTAAGAGAGACACAGCATTTTTTTGGCAGGAGTGGCAGTTGGCTCCATCAGGGTGAAGCAATTAAAACAACAGCAGATTGGAACAGGCTGCGAGAACAACAGTGAAAATTGAAAGAAGCGCACGTAGTGGGGCAGGGTGTGAATAGTAATAGATTAGCACACTGAAACAAAGAGCTATCCTCCTGGGGAGCTCGAGCCATATGCATCTGCAGCGAGCTGTGCACGTGGCCAGGAAGGTTTCACTTGTGCTGTCAGCTTGGACAGTTTTAGATGGGTGATGTTACGCTCTCTTGGCTTGATTTTCATTTGTTTAGTGAATCTCTGAAAAAGGCAGGAGCCTCCAGATGGGCTAATGAAAGTGACAACTCCATGGAGAGCTCTTCCTTTATCTTGCCTAACAAGAGACGTCAGCTTCAAGAATGACAAAACTAAAGGCCTTTTGCAGAATTTTTTTTTTTTAATCTTTAAAATATTTGTCATCATATTTGTAAAGCAGCCAGTAAAGGCAATATGTGAACCACTGCTTCAAAGCATGTCACCTCATTGCAAAATGTACATGACAGCAGTATTTCTTGCATACAATGTCACAGCATGTCACACTGTGTGAGACAGGTCTAAGGAAATATTGGTCTCAGTCTCTGTCTAACTGTCAATGAATGTACTGTAGAACATTGTAAAGCAAAAAGGAAATAGTATACAATATCAAAGGAACATCATCCGTTTTGACATCCATTTGCACTATTGGTTCAAAAAGCCTTTGGCTGTATTGTATTGTATTGTCTGTGATTGGTTGGCTCAAAGAAAGAGTCACACTGTGAGAGCCTGTTCCTTGAGATCATTTAGACTCTCTGAAACCTGCAGGCAGCAGCTTGTTTTTACCTCCCAACTCTCAGTATCATTGAGACATGCTTACAAATGATCTCCCTTCAATTGAGTACATGTAAACATTTCTAAATTATATGTGTGCAATGCTACCACGGAACAATAATATTCACTTGAACTTTTCCCTATCAAGACATTAGCGACCAGATCACTAAGATCATTGATTCTTACATCAGTGGATACTTGCACTCTAGAGATTATTGAACAAAGAAGTATTTCTGGAGCAAAAGTAGTTTTTAAATGATGGGTCCGATTTACCTTTTAACACAGTTTAGAGTGGAAAACAATTTGAGCTTTTTTATTTTGTTTTTTTCGACCGATCACTCATTGATGCCTTAAAACATATCCTCCAGGGAGAGTTATACATTACAACATGCTAATATGTGGGATTTCAGGTTATACCCTGACTCCCACACTGTGCCCATCAATTTGACATTAATTGGCCTTCCGTCTGGTTTAAATTGCACATTGGCAACAATGTAGGTCTATAATGGCCTTTACATTTATTTTCAAGAAAGGTGGGCACAAAAAAAGGGAAATATAGGTTATGTCACTTGCAACTTGTAAAGTAACATGTCACCTGCTGTGACATGTTATTGACGCCGTCTGTTTTGCTTTCTTCTCCACGCACGTACCTCAGACCATGTATGTGGTTTTGAGGATGAGCGAATTTGTGGGTTCTCTCAGGACCGAAGTGACATATTCGACTGGACGAGACAAAATCACCTGACACAGAATCCCAAACGATCTGCCAACACCGGCCCAGAGACGGATCGCAGTGGAACCAAGGAGGGTGAGAAACCGATCAGAGCCATGTAGGGGAATTTAGAAGAGTTTAAAAAAGAAATATTGTAGCTTGTATAAAGTGTGTGGAGCTTAAAATGAAAACATTACTTAACCAGACAATATACTTAAAAGCATTTTTTTTTTTTTTTTGGTAACTGTCCCACAGCAATATAAAGTAACACACAAACTATATTAAAGCATCGAGTCTAGACTTATATTTCCAGTACCTGTACATACTAAATGCTTCTATGCTTCTGGAGTCAATGTGTGCTGTTTGTCAATGTCAAAGATTATATGACAAGTAACGGCATGTGGAAATATTTCTGACACAATTCCCTCCATGCCTTTGTAAAATTATTGAAATTAAAACTTTCACTTCCATATATTCACAGTTCCCCGAATGTGTAAATATTCCAATATTTTTGTTCTGGACTAGACTTTACTGTTAATGAAAAATGTCTTCATTGTGACTTTGCTGATTTGCTTTTGTATTGTCTTGTTGCAGGCTACTACATGTACATTGAAGCATCACGCCCACGTGTTCAGGGGGACAAGGCACGTTTACTGTCTCCTCTTTTCAATGTGTCCTCAATCAGGGGACCCAAGGGCTCCGGCAGAGTCCCGTACTGCGTCTCCTTCTACTATCATATGAAGGGCAAACACATTGGTGAGTGCTACATCAAAAAACATTAACACACCCACCTACACGCGCACCACGCATACACAGCATCTTCTACCTTGTGAGAGCTTTTCACAGGAACACAGGGGCTCACGTGGACACACAGTCGAGAGCACACCGACATTTGCTATCAGGGTTCTTATATCACCTGGCTTCTGTCAAAAGCTGAGCCCTTTGCTCGACCCCTCGCTTGTAGAGCCCATCAGACACAACTTTGTGGTATTCGTGTGCGTGCATGCGTGCAAACTATCTTTGTACAGGAGAAGGGGGCTTGAGGGTGGCTGGAGGGGAAGGCAGTAGGGTGGCGTGTTACAAAAGTTCTTGCTCGTCCGTCTCTGCTTGATCCTCAGGGTGTGTGCATTTGAGTGTGCTCTGAGGTGCTTGAAAGGGGCAGTGGGTGTGTGATTTATGGCGGTGGCAAGACACAATCAGTCATTTGGGGGAGCTGTTCATCATAATATGCTCTGTCACACAGCTAGAATGCATACATCTAAAATTCTACACACCTGCACACACGGCATGTGCACACATACACAACCAAACAGACGCATTCACAGATAGTTTCCCCACCACAAAAGAAAACAAAAAAAACAAGCAAAACTAGCAAATGCATACAGGCACGCCCACATATGCAATCTTGATTTATGTTTCCACAGCACAAGCATACCGTACATGTTCCAGTGTAACATTTGTTCCCATGGTCACTTCACTTGTCTCCCAAAGGGGTGTATTTTATAAGATATATATATATATATATATATATATATATATATATATATATATATATATATATATATAAACAGAGCCACAAACAAATAGCACACATGTTGATGCTTTATCTTATTTCTCTATTCTATTCTGTGTTCTCTGTCTTCTTTCTTTATTCAGAAAAGCCAAATTCAATTTTAAAAATGTCTTTATATAACAGAGACAGCCTTTAGTGAGGCAATGAACCCCAACTTTCTTGTTTCAAGGTGAAAGCCTCTTGCACTGCAGCTCCGTCACTATCGGTGTGTCCGTGTATGGATGTGATTTATTGTGTAAGGCACTTTCAAACTGCTAAAGTGTTGAGGTTTAAGTGCAACCCCTTTACGTTTGTATGTATATGACATTCCAATGAGGAGAGGTCAGGTGAGTAATGGATGGACATTAATCGAATTTTGAGTTTGGAAATCAGGCTCTCGTGACAATCAAAGAGAGACCCCACCACAGGGTCTGGTCGGTGTTGAGCAGTACATATCTCAAGGTGGTGTTTGGGAGGAGGTTTCTTGTGCTCAAGCTGTATTAAAGTAAAATAAAAAGCATTGTTGAATTTTAAAGAGAGAGCGGATTGGCTCCATATTTGTATGTATAAAGATAACTGTACGCAGAGTAACGATGAACAGATAAGGTGTCAGTCAGGTGTGACAAAGTTGCGGTGACTAATAAGATAGAGTAGCAGGAAAAATGCTGCCAAGTCAGAATGTACATGGACAGGTCATCATCAGACCTACACATAAGGAGTCTTCAAGCCTTCACTATCTTTATCAATGAAACATTTTTGCATGTCATACAATATAATAATCCTCAATGAGAAGCTATTTGAAGCAGACACTGCAACAATTCCTTCACTTTGCCATTTGGCCAAATGTGTTGTAGATGGTTTACAACCAAAGCAATGTAGTAAGACAGAGCAACATCAGACACAGGGCGCTCGGGGGAGATTAGTAATCTGTTCTCCAGCTCTACTACAAGCTACCTCTCAATTTCTCAGCGTTGTTCTACTAGTCGGTTCCAATTTGTTGTTCCTTTAATTGCCTCACTTTGCCAGAGCTAACACTCTTGCCGGAGAGACACAGTGTGACTCTTAATGACGAGACAAGATGAGGAAAAGACTGAAGAGGTCAGCGAGAGGAAAGATGTGAGGAGAGAAGCGAGGGGAGGATGAGGGTCAGTCATCCTTGGGAAAGAGGGACCAAGGAGGATGTAGGATAAAGAAATAAAGTGAAGAAAAGGGAAGCATGACCAAAAATACCTTAAAATAAAGAGATAAAGTAAAAAAAAGAGTGTTAGGTTTCCAGAAGAGGCCATCAACCTGGTGATGTTCAAAGGTAGAGGGAGCATGCTGAAGTAGTGTGGCTTGTTTTCATGTACTTGAATGTGTAGCGTTAATGTCCTATAGAGTGGTCAAAGAGCTATATGTGTTGTAACGCGTTCATGCACTTTTACGAAGAACAATTTTTAGAACTGTTGTTCAAATGTTCCCCTTTTACTGACCCTCGTCTAGGTTAGCTCTTCTATAATCCTACGAGTGAGAAAATGTAAAAGAGGTGTTGTTTGAAGGTTTGCAAAACAAGGAAAAACTGCCAAATGCTATTTGCCTTGACTTTGGGTTTTAGGCGTGGAGTACGGCTGCACCATGTTAAAAGAACTCCCCTGGTGAGGTGTTTTGTGGTTCATCTTAATATGTTCTTTTTGGGTTTGCTGGCAGTAACAATAAACAACATCTAATTAGTTTTCTTTAGCATTGCTGGATATTTTAGACTGGCTCAGGTTTGCAGAGTGCCACTGGCAAGCTTACTTGGAATTACAGGATTATTTTCAGTTCAGAGTGATGGCAGCCGAATTACAGTTCGGGGTTCTATGAGAATGCATGTCTTGTATAGTATTTAAACACTTTTATCAAGTCAAACTTTAAAAAAGTTTGATATGAATGCTTAGAGTAAAAGTTTCTTATAGTATAATGTTATCCATCCAACCATGCATATTCTTTATTACTTTTCCTTATTTATGATTGTTAGATGCTGAAACAGTTTCACACATATTAGCAATTAAAAGACATCTAACCTCAAACATATAGCTTTTGTACCATGGGAGGAAACTTGATAAACCAGAGAAAACTACATTTAAAAATGAACAGGGAGAACATACAAACCTTACACCACAGTGCAGCCCTGTAAATGCCATATTTATATAATTCAAAAATGCAGTACATCTTTCATTATGAAATCCAAAAGTTGTGTGTCATTAATTAATGTTGTTGGAAAATTATGAAACCTGTCTAAAATATGTTGCTTTGTGACTAAAGCAGTTGTCAGAGTGTAGTTTTAGGCTTACATCAAAACAGAAGACACAATTCACTTAATTTAGACGTACAAGTTGTGGGACCAATAAGAACCAATTACCATTTATTTTTAGTAATAAAAAGAGAAGCCCACACATTTCTGTGTATCTCTGTCACTCCGTATGTATGCATCTATGTCTTCCTCACTCATAATACTAGAGACAAGTAGCCCTAAGGCCTGTACTATGAACTGTGATAAACACATCATGGATCTGTTTCCTGGGTTAACTTATCCAGACAGGCGCAATCCTGATAATTGTTACTACAAAGCAGGTTATGAACTCGCCAGTTCAACCCAGACCTACGTGTGTGCGTTCACATTAAATTGGCGGAGTTTGCAGCGTCTGACCAATCACACACGGAAAAAAAACTCTGCAGCGCAGTTTACAGATTACTGAAGGAGCAGTTAGTCTCTGATAAAATGAAGAATTAAAACACATCCACCAGGCTAAAAGCAACACTGCTGCCACATCTAAATTCAGAACATTCCTGACTTGTTAATGCATGACTTTGTGAGATTGCATGATTTTAATTCATTGGACAATATAAACAGACAGCGCTGTGATCATAGCAAAAATGTGTCGGGCTGAACTTCCTCACTGCTCTTCTTTTAGTTTGGATTTTCCATCCAGTTGTTTTGAGGCCGAGTTTCTCTTGTGTGAATGTTTTGTGTTGGAATATTAATTCATCACCGCGACAACACAAGTAGTTATGTGTCCCATAAATTCATGTTGCTGTAATTCTGTCAGGTGTGATCTTTATCACAGGCCCCCACTGAGTTGGATAAAGCAGTAATGAAGAAGGTTTGGCTAAATTAATTGTTTTCTCTATTATGTTTATTTGACCTTTTTCACATGTAAAGTTTAGACTTCTTTTGAAACATAAAGACAGGGACTCTGAGCATCATTGTCGTAGAAATGGACCCCCACAATGCTACAAAAGGTCTGCGTTTTCACTTGAAAATCTTGCCGTGTAAAAAGGCCCCACAAGATTTCCAGAACGAGTGTTGAAGACGTCTGGGCAGGAGTCTCACCTTTTCTGTGACCCAGTAGAGCGGGTAACACTATAGTTTGTTTGTCCAAGTTTGAAGAGCATTAACTTGCATGCACATGCACATGCACATGCACACAACAGAATGATTAATTGACATATTGAAGCATATTCTTGAGGTAGTACAATATATAGCACAGGTAATGGCCCCCCTACTTGTGTATTAGCTTAAGAGACTGGTGGTTGGTTAATGTTCCAATTAGAAGCTGGCTGGAGATCATTAAAAAGATGAATGATTCCCTCAGAGACCTAAGAGAGAAACACAAGCAACTTATTTAGATCATTTCCCCAATGGTTCCCCAATAATGTGTTATTTATTGTATATAGCAAGTAATCATCCCATCGTATATATTTCTTGTCTTGCTACTTCACTCCATTTTCTAACCTCTACTCTAGCTGGGTGACATTTTCTTTTTAATCTTCAGTCCTTTTTCTTCCTGCCACTTTGAAATAAAACTGCCCAGTGGACTGTCACTGTAGGGCCCATGACATTGTATATTCCCAAGGGACTTCACACATTCACACAACTTTCACCTAAATGTCATGCACCTACAGTCTCTGACCTTAAAGGACCCATATTTCACTATATTTCGTGTTTCACAGTCCATCCTATGCTCATGTGGGATAATAATTTGGGTGATACAGTATACAACACTTAAACTTGTGAAATTATAGCTATTTCTTAGATGGAGCTGATGTCACCTCTCATGAAACGGGTGGTTCTCAGCTCCTCTGCTTCCTTCGCCTGCACGGAGACTACAGCCCAGCCCACAGCCGCTTCCTCCCACCCCCTCGGTGACGTAGCCAGCAGCTCACGCTCGCTTGGTAGTAATGTACTTACAGAACTCGGCGCCTCGTTAGCATCTTTTATTGTGTGAATAGCACCAGGTTTCAAGATGAGCTTCTGAGTAAGTCCAGTTTCAAAGTACCCATAGTTCTGGAAGCAGTCTTTGGTGAAGTGTTGCTCCCAAACAAACAGATTCTTTGCGGAAAAGAAAAAGAATTCCAGCCACATTCGCCACTGTGCTTCTTCTTTCAGCAAGCCAAATAGTGTGGACACATACTTGCATCCAAAAACACATTTTCTCCAAGTGGACATGATGCCGAAAACAGTTATCGACAGCAACAAACACAGCAGCGTTCAATGTAAAGCGAGCATGGACTGAGGTAGCGCGCAGAGAAGAGGCTGTGCGCGCTCCTTGGCACATTCGTGGGCGTGTCTTGTTTTGGTTTCTCCGCATGTCAATCTTCCTGGAGGCGGGGCTTCTCTGCTGTGTGCCGCGTCATCAAATTGAATCAACGCGTTGAGCTCCCCCACCAGATAGAACAGAGAAAGATCGCTGTGAACTCAAGCTTGAGGAAATCAATGAAAAAAACACTTTGGGGGTGTATATGAACCCCAAATAGCACTTTTATGATGTTTAAAGCACAGAAAAGTCGATTTAGTATAATATGGGACCTTTAAGATTTCTGCATAGTATATGCAATTGTTCCCATCACTGATCAAAATGAACATTTCAAATTTTATTTAAAGTGGTGTAATGTTGGGCAGCATGTAAAATAATGTTATTGACTGCAGTTTTTGCAATTGTAAAATAAAATGACTAAAAATGTGTTGCCATGTGTAACATAACTGCACAACTTGCAGTGAAGAAATTATCACACACACACACACACACACACACACACACACACACACACACACACACACACACACACACACACACACACACACACACACACACACACATAACAATTGATTATAAAATATTGGTTTTCTGTGTTAGGTAATTTGAAATAATTATGATTGTAAAAATGGCCACTTGTTTCTTTTGTGACTGTAAATAATCTATTATATTTTATATTTACATTATATTTATATTTGTAAGTACATGGGATTCTATCATTAGTTGTCCACTTTTCTTTGAGGGTAAAGAAGTGTGTTCAAATCACCATAAAACTAATCACTAGCATGTACACTGATGGTTTCTAATGGTGTGTGTGTGTGTGTGTGTGTGTGTGTGTGTGTGTGTGTGTGTGTGTGTGCGTGTGTGTGCGCGTCCTTTTCCCAGGGACTCTGAATGTTCTGTTGAGAGTAAGAAGCATTGCCTCTGTGGACACAGTGATCTGGACAAAGTCTGGTCATCAAGGTCCAGACTGGAAGAAAGCTTTCTTTGACATCAGCCCGAGTGGACCCTTTCAGGTAGGTGCTTTGTTGTTGTTTTTTTTAAATAGTCCAAGATAGTAACAGTTTCTCACAGTATTGCATCACTCAATATTCAAGACAGCAGAGGACAAAGCCCTGGTACTTTTGTTTCCATCGAGATAATATTCACCACCTGATGCCCTTCTGTCCCCTCTGTGATGTTACCGGCAAATTACAACCTGGCCTTGAGATATTACCTGCTTATTTGTTGAGCAGCAGACTTGTAGCATGCTCTGTAGTGTTAACATGATGCTGAAAGAACTCTCCCCTGATCGTTCTTCAAGACGTGCCAACCCTATGGTCAGGTTCACTTTGGGTTGCTAAAAGAATAAGACAAAGAAAAAAATATATATTTGTTTTTTTCCCCACATTCCCTGTGTTGTTGCAGCCATATACTTTCTACCATGCATTTCCCAAGAGGAAGCCCTCCACTGCATGTGAGACAGACCAAGGAGCTCTATATCCTGTTTTCACCGAAACAGGGCATTTACTTCAAGAATTAGTTGTTGGATTTTGTTTCGGTTTCAATTAATTCTTCTCCTCACATTATTCAGTGACATTTAAACTCAACAGAACCAGAGGAAGTTCTCAAAATAAAAATAAAAATAATAATGGGTTGACAGAAGTTTCACTTGAAATTACTTTGGAAAGCAGCAATGCTGGATGTTAATACATCTTCAAACCTCATGTTGCTGTCCAAAATAACCGGACTTTGCTGCAGTGGGTGTAAAGGTTAGAGAGGCAGTGCAAGCTCTGTTTTGGCAAGCACCTGTTAGCGCCCCTGCCAGTTTCTGGGTTTCTGCAGGTGTTCACATTCTTAGACTATTTGCAATGTTAGAGTTGGTACTCTGGAATCAATATGGTATCTCAGTATTATTTATCAGGCTATACAAATGCTTTCAAAACACATGACTTACAAAGGCAGTGGAAGGTATTATTTATATAAAATAAGCCAGAGACTTTATGTGAGTGGCATTAGTGTATTTGTCATTTATGAAATAAATGTGGATACAGAATTTTGACATTTTAGCACTGAGGGGAGTATTGATAAATGAGGGCCTCTGAGTGAACGTTCAGCTCGTTTTCTGCTGAATGTCAGCAGTGAGCCAATCCACACAGTGACCGGACTATTATCCCCATTTACAATGTTTAGCAAACAAGGTTTTCTACAAATATCTGGAAAAGCAAAATATCACACTGTGTGATCACTTCCAAAAGTAATGAGAAAACTCTGAAAGGTACTGTTTAAACATTATATTTATCTGGCATCAACAGCAGCACCAGATTTGTTTCTTAAGCCATTTGGTCAAATGTTACATTGTTTGTTAGTACCAATAGATTATCCATTTGTCTATTTTCTTATTTAGCATCGACCACAGTCCAGATAATGTCAGTGTTGGTGAAAGCACCATGGCTTTTAATGAAGCAGGTGAAAACCAACCATTGTGGAAACCAAATAGCTACAATATAATCATGTGTGTGTGTCATATTTGCTTCTAGTATGACAGTTACAAATGTAAATCTATTTCAAAATGTATCCCACCATAGAGACTCATGCCTGAGTATCTATTAAAACTCAGGTAAAGCTCAAGTGGTGCAGTCTTCATGCTTCAAGTTGCATAATCAGTGTACCTTCTTCACGCTTCTCAGAACTTTAAAGTTAAACTTAACTCTATGCATCGCGTCAGTAGTGGGAGAAAATAGTCTGGGAGATAGGCGAGAAGAAACGCCTCTGTTTGAACACTGTCTGTTGACACATCACTGAGGTCCCTTTGGCTCCTTGGCAGCTGCGCTTGTAGTTAGCTTTCCCTGTTGGCATGTGTAAACTAGATGACTCAGTTTTCCTTTCTGAGTGGACACGATGCTCCCTCTCTCACTCCTTTTGCCAACCTTTCCTACTCAACATGTCTGGTTGTGTGTGTGTGTGTGTGTGTGTGTGTGTGTGTGTGTGTGTGTGTGTGTGTGTGTGTGTGTGTGTGTGTGTGTGTGTGTGTGTGTGTGTGTGTGTGTGTGTGCGTGTGTGTGTGTGTGTGTGTGTGTGTCCTTGTCTACCTCAAAGGGTTTATAACCCAGCAGATAGGGAGGAGAGGTGCTGAAAATTATGATAGTTTAGTTTCCTTTTGTGTGTGTTTCGCTCTTTTTTTTTCTTTGTCTCTCGTTCTCTTTCTCTCTGGCCCAGTGCAGAGACAATAAACCACCTGAGTCGATTCTTGCCCTGGTCCACCTTACACTCCCCTCTCTTAGGGCTCGTGACTAATGGCACTAAAATCAACAATCTCTGAAAAGAAAGTCTTTTAACTACCCAACAATTTGTACCCACTACTCCCCACACGGTTTATACCTTCACTTTACATGTGTCGGTGTAC
Organism: Blennius ocellaris; assembly: GCF_963422515.1. Classification (NCBI taxonomy): domain Eukaryota; kingdom Metazoa; phylum Chordata; class Actinopteri; order Blenniiformes; family Blenniidae; genus Blennius; species Blennius ocellaris. The sequence continues at coordinate 18,094,330 of NC_137650.1, read as the reverse complement.
ATTGTTTTGAACGCGCACACACACACACCCACACACACACACACACACACACACACACACACACACACACACACACACACACACACACACACACACACACACACACACACACACACACACACACAGATAAACAATTTTTTTTAAACATACTCTTACACACCAGTCTCCTATCCCCTGCAGCAATTAGCTATGACAGGTCAATTAACAGGCTTATTTATGAGCAAGGGATGCCTGCTAGTTGTGTTGTAATGATTCCAGATATTCTCTGTACGTGCATGGGGGAAATTGAATTCAAGATGAATGTGGGCTGAAGGCCTTTGCTGGGGGCTGCATTTGCTCTTCATTAACTATGCCTATGTGATACCTTTTTTTAACCCCACTGAGAGGGAACTTACTGTAACAGGGGTCTTACTTTTTGTGCTCAGGCCGTGATGGTGGACAGTGTAGACTTCACTGCATTTGCATGTCAACAAGTTACTCAGACAATTTAAGTTTGAAACTGCTAAACAGACTCATTGAAAATAGACTCATTGCACTGAGTGAACAGGATAATCAACATGTTTTCATATAAGCTTTATTTGCTATAAGCTAGCAACACATAAATGTGTCTTTCTTTCCTGACAATCTGATTTCTTAATTGCTTCGAGCATAATTAAACCATATGTTAACATACTATTTCTCATAAATATTATCAAGTCTATTTTAAACTGATACATCAAAACACATTTTGTATTGAAATTGTGTTGAAACTGTACAATTACAGCAAAAATCCAGTGTCAATTGTATGAATACAATTTACACAGTATAAAAGCAATAACATAATAACATTCTATTAACTGTACATTATTACAGATCACATCAAATTAGCGCTGCCACTTGAAAATGTGTTATTTGCACATTTATAGTTGTTGTTTTTTTCAACTTCATTTGATAAAAAATAGTGGTCTGCTTGGGTCTGTCAGCAACACTGTTACCTGCTGGCTGAATGCTTCACCTGGAGGTGGTTGGAGGCAGTAATTAAAGGGTCCCTGAAATAATTCTATTAAAATACACCAGTATTCAGCATTATTTTTCCCCCTTTCGAATGATATATGACACACCAATGACAATCACACCACTATCTTGCTCTTGAGCGCCGAACGTCTAAAAATGCCTTTAAATCTCCCGCCCTGTGAATCTGACCTAGTTTTCCCAACTTGCCGTAGTTTTGCGCTGTGACGTATGAGGAGTTATTTACTTCCGCCCACAACAGCTGATCGTAGTGTCTTGTTTACATGTGCTCTGCATTATCGCGTTATTTAGCAGTTTTTTAGAGTCATGCCTAAGCGTTGTGTTGCGGCTGGGTGTTCCCAAATGCCCAGTCCGTCTGTAAGTGTCCATAAATTCCCAAAAGATGAAACTTTGAGGAGATTATGGACAAAACAAGTGCAGCGCACTCGCTCCAACTGGACACCAACAGAGGCCTCCTATCTCTGCAGTCAACATTTCACGGATGACTGTTATGAAACAGCACCCGCAATCCGAGAGTCACTTGGTTTTGATGTGAAGAGGAAACGTATCCTGAAACCTGGTTCTGTCCCCACCATTTTTAAACGGCTTTTTAACGGATTTTTAAACCCAACCTTCAGTAAGTCTTTTTAAAACCTGCTAAAACTTAAGACAAATAGACCAATAAACTTTGCAAAACACCCACTCTGACACAAGGGTAAATACCCGGTCACACACAATATGTGCACACGGGTAAATACCCGGTCACGCACAATATGTGCACACGGGTAAATACCCGGTCACGCACAATATGTGCACACGGGTAAATACCCGGTCACGCACAATATGTGCACACGGGTAAATACCCGGTCACGCACAATATGTGCACACGGGTAAATACCCGGTCACACACAATATGTACTCACGGCTCAAACATGTATGGTTGAACGCCTTGATTTTCTTCTAATTCTTCCTCCGATGATTCCTCTCCTTCATCTTCGTCCAAAACCAACGATACGTCACTTAAATCTTCGCTAACATCGCTCCTAGGTGCTTCTGTATCGCCAAACCCCTCCATTCTTCAATCAGCTGATGTTGTTTTGGCTGGGACATATAACCCCTCGTACGTCATATCCGGTCTAGCTCAGGCGGCTCACATTTATGGCCCGCAAATATACCGTCGTCTGCTGCATCATGTAAAGTCAATTAAAAGGGTCGGAATTCGGACTTTTATCTGGGAATGTTATATACCTTTCGAAAGCATATTTATTCTTCTTTCTAAAGATGAAATCTGAAAAACATTTCAGTTACCCTTTAAAACTCAGATTACTTCTGTGAGGTTTAAATTCAAAGTTATATAAGTTGTACACTTCCTGAAACTGACAAGTCAGCCATATTTTTTGGCACCAGATGAGTAACACAAGTGTGTATATAAAGTGCCCATCACGGATTCCAAAAGTTTGAATGCTTTTGAATGCCGGTGATTGCCAGTGACACCATATCCAGAAGAAGCATCTCTATATTGGAAAAAAGGAAATTGGTACCTTCACTTTACAGACGATTGATACATATTGGCAAAAGTTGTTGCCATACCATTCAATATGGTGTGATTTTCAGGGAAGGTAATGTGTTTTGCCTTCAGTGTTTAATATGTTGTCTGTGTTTTACAGTCAATATAGTGTAGCTTTATTAGATTCGAAAATATATGGTTGGAGCTGTAGCTATAGATGCTACTTATCACTCAAAAACATCCTCTTTTTAACATGATTACAAGGAAAAAATTTGTTTTATTTGTCACACATATTTCAAGCATCATTTCTCTTGAACTAACTTGTGATTTCTCAATTGGTAAATACAACAAATGGAAAATAAAAGACTATCAGTCGCTGGAGCAAATGTCGAATTTACAAAAATTCAATTCAATTCAAGGGCCTTATGGCAAATGGGGGAGCTGTGGCATTGCTAGTGAAACGGGTTGTCCTCCAATGTGGATACTAGTGGTTTAATCCCCATGTCTACTTGAATAAATCAAAGCATCCTTGAAAAAGGCACTTAAGTTGCTCCCAATGTGTGGGAGTGCTTTGCATGACAGCCTTTCCGGCTGCTTAAAACTGGTGAAAACAAAGTCAACTATTTGGGAAATTTAAGTTAAGCCATCGGAGGTGAAAAGTACTGCTTTTTCCTTTCAGTATGGTGTTTAGCGCAAGCAATCTAATTGTTCCCGACATTGTAGTGTGCCCGGTAATTAAAAAGGAATTACACAGTCAAGCATAAGACAAAACGTGTTTGTGAGAGAGCAAAGTAAGGGGTAGTTCAAGTTAGACAAAGTGTGTGTGAACAAGAGGGAATGAGTTGTGAGAGTTTGTGTGTTTATGTCATCAATAAAGCACTTAATGCAGCTTAAATATTCATACCCCCATTTGTATCGTGACTCGGGTAAAGGTAGGTGAAACAGGATAGATGAATGAGGAAGGATTCATGCCAGACAGAGCCGTCGCCTTGGTAACTAAAGGTTTGCCTCAGTTTTGGCCTTTTTCTCTCATCTCTCTCTTCGTTTTTTACTTGTGTCCATGCATGTCTAGTTTTTTTTTCCCGCTCCACAATATCAACTGGAAAAACTGAATTTGTATAGTTTTTTTGAGAAAATGATCACAATCCATCATATTCGGGTGTCCTTGGTGATCAATGTATTTTTGTCAACTCCATCATGGAATGTCACCCTCAGTCATGCTTCGTCAAGGTCGAGTAGCCCACAGTGTTCATGTGAGTGTTTTGTCTCACTAGAGTATCATCTTCTGGTGATTGCACACAATTTCAAATACCTGTTGATGGTTCTGAAAATAAAAAATAAAAATGACACCTGCACCCTGTATTATTTAATGCCTGGAAACAATCATTTTAAGATATTGCAAACTGTTATACACATTGGCACACAGGCTCACAATCCTGAAATTAGGCATTGCAGTGTATTGTGTTGTTATTTACCCTTAATTTGGTGGCATGATTCAAATGCAGGGCTGTTATGCTGCTAAAGTGGTTGACATCCTGTTGTCACAACAGGAATATTGTGGTTCAAATCCAAGCTTGGGAAGTTTAAATGTTCTTCCTATGCATGCATAGATTCATTCCAGTCTATCTCTGGTTTCCTTCCACAGTTATGAATTATGCAATTGTGGAAGAGTGAGTGTGTATGATTGTCTCTGCTTTGTGATAGACTGGTGTCAGAGGTGTACCCTCCCCTGCACCCACAGTCAGCTGGGATTAGCTCCAGCACCCCACAAGTCTAAATCAGATCAAATGGTCAAAATGGATGAATGGATAAATACATTTGCGTGCAGTCAAAACATTTATAACCTTTATCAACTTTACAAGCTACATGAAGAGATATTATCAACCTACTCAACCCAAGCCTGTATACATGCAAACCACAGCTCTTTTACAAATAAAGCTGTTAAATGGGGAGCGCATGAAGGCTTGATCCAAGCGAACTTCTTGCTACTTGCCATTTTCTATCAAACTTTTGTAAAGCCAGGTGGAATAAACTGGGAACAAATTACTCTTCACCTGTCTGTATCATTGAGTTGTGCTACTGCCTTCCAAACTCCTACTTCTGCCTCTTCTAACATGAAGGCTGGATTACCAACAGAGGTGACAAAGGTGTGAAAATGCTCCAGGTAATTCAATAATGCATGCATTTAACTAGTTGCACAACATCTAAAATGTGCTGTTTCATATCGTTATCGCTTGTATTGACTCATATCAGATTACTTCAAAACAGTTGCACATATTGGTATACGTCGAATGGTCGTAAGAAAACTGTAAAAGATATTTGTTCTTTATTGTCCCACAATAAGGTCGGATACACAGAGGTTTAATATACAAACAGGCATACCATCAAGTGAAAATATAGATATACAAAGGGCGTAGATGACAGTTAAACTAAATAATGAGACTGAAGTCCAAACACATGAAGGTACAACAATGTTTCATGCAAAAAGGCATAATTTTCACATTTTGGTTTGAGAAAAGTTGTGCCTTTATATGGAAATGTTACGGAAAACGATGCATTTCCACACTGCAAAGTAAAGGTACAGTAAGTTCCACATTTTTCTGTCCACATGGAGATGGAGTTTGACCATTTTGAAAAGTTCTAAATTGGACACAATTTTCAAATTGTTGCCTTTTCAGTGGCTCCAAGCACTGTTGTCATCTCAACTCAACACGCAAAATGCAATGAAAGTTTTCACTTCAAAATGTTGTGTAAACAGAGCCTAAAGGAGATTACAAAATATTATACAAAATAGGAAAAGAGACCATGCGTGATGAGACCTGACATAAAAACCCCAAGACAGAAGTCAAAAATGCCCCAAAAGCAAAGAGTATCTTATGACACTGAAACTAGCGTTTGATGTGAAGAGAAAGTTTTCTATTCCTCAGTGGTAATAAAATGGCTCATAAGTTAGCAGGAAGGCTTCTTGTGTTTTCAATCAACTGATAACTTCAATAAGCAACTCATGGTTAAAATGCTACTCAATCAGTGTGAACCCCCCCCCCCCCCCCCCCCCCCCCTTGCTCATGTTGTCCTGTAAAACACTGTGTCTTTAACTATTCTTTATCTACCTCTCTGTGTCATAGAAGAGCTGGTTTCCTCACACTCAATATTAATGATTGAGCTGTCTGCTCTTGAACAATGGGAATTACACTATCAAGTGATGTTGTCGCAATCTGCTATTTTGCTTCTAAGTTGAAATTGCAAGGAATGCCCCTATTAAGTTTATTCAGCTGAATTTGCTATCAGCTCGCTGCTTCAGACGCTCCTGGCAGTGACATGCTTGAAGGAGAAGATGACTATTAAAGGTAATTTGTGGATTGTGTTTTTGGCTACTGGGATCGAGTTGAGCTCTGCTGAGCTTTTTAGAAGCATGTGACGCAAGAACTAGCAGCCTTTCGCAACTGAACAGTATCGAGACAATAGTCAATTTCTAGTGCATATTTGCAGTCCAACGCGAGTGCACTTCAAGCACTGGTCAGGTGCATTTGTTGTATAAGGGTAGAGGTTGAGACAACTGCAGGCGATATGAGTCTTTTCCCAATTGCATGACTGAGGAACTGACTTTCAAACATTTTTTATAAAGCTCTCTCATATTTTGGACTGTGTCTATTGTTATGCAGACATTTGCAGTTCGGACATTGAACACGTTTATTTACAGGCATACATTTTGTTAAACTATTTGACAGTATGTTGAAAAATATATGTACTAAATGTTTTTTGGTTTGTTTTGTTTTTCATGGGTTTTTTCAGTTTTCTGTCTAATGGGTCATTGCTGATCAGTATGACTAGCAATCATATAAACTGTACTATTTGTATTGTGCTGTACTACTGAAGTGGACAGCTACTTAAACAGTTTAATTTTAGATGCAATGATTAAGAAAGATGTCATTTAGTTAAGAAACTACAAGAAAATAGTTGTAATTCTTAAAATGTGAAAAATTATTGTAAAGTATGCATTTTACAAATTACAACTTGATCAGATATTCTCTCTTCACTACGCAAGGTGGAAAGAAATCTCCTGACTATATCAATATATTGTGTATATCCCAGCATCATTTTGTTGTTGCTATAAACTGTGAAGTGGTCAGTAGTCCGTGTGTGTGTGTGTGTGTGTGTGTGTGTGTGTGTGTGTGTGTGTGTGTGTGTGTGTGTGTGTGTGTGTGTGTGTGTGTGTGTGTGTGTGTGTTACAGAAGTTGTTCCCATAAATGTAATTTACAAAAATATAAACAGGAAGAGCCGTACTGTGTCCATCATCTGTTACTCTCATATTTCCCCCTTTGAACTCTTGTCTGATTTTCTAATTCACTTTATTCCCCTGGGTTGGTTTTTAAAGTGGATGTTATTTGGTTCCACCGAGTGCCGGAGTTTACTGTAGACCGACGCTTGTTTCATTTCTGCTGAGAGCATGTCCACGGAGAACACAAACTTTCTAGCTCTGTGCACAGCTAACTGACTGCACACACCGCAGGCCTTTGAGGTGCTGCCACTCATCTCTGCAGTTTGTGTCTCTTTGTGCTCTATCCTGCAAAACTAATGATATCTTTAAGAACACTTTTCCTTCTCGCCTATCTGAAACAAGAGCTGTTGCCCCAACTTTGGCCAGCATTATGACAAATCTTTTATTTGAAACAATTGTGGAATAAAACAATAGATAAGTCTTCAAATTGTTTCCCATTGGCCGTGATTGCTACTATCTACATAAGTTATAAATATCTTTATAAGTATATATATATGTTGTAAATTCATGAAATGCAAATGGACACTTTAGAAGACAGTGTTTCCTCAACATTAATATTAGAGTGGCTATCATTCTTAAATCCTTACCGCCATTCCTTAAAATTTCTCTTTTTTTGTTTTCTTTAATTGACACAAATACACCAATGCTGCAAGTCTATTTTAAATGTTTTGCTATTTACTTGATCTAATTTTATTATTGTATAGTAATTAAAAAAAAAAAAATATATATATATATATATATTCATACAATTTCATTCAATTGAGGTCAAAAATATTTGTTGGTAAAAAAGTTGGTAAAATACATACATATAAACCAATACCTTCGCCCAAGTTTCGTTGGCAAATGCAACCAGGCCAATTGAATAAGCCCCTTTATGTTGTCTATTATTAAAATATTCTGATTCCTGTCATCTGTTGTTGCTGTTTCGACCACAACAATATATCTGCCACATGCCTGTATGATTTTTTTCAGTTTGGTCGTGGATGCATATCGAGACAAGCTTATCATGCATTTAAAAAACCAATTGAGTGACAAAAAAGGTAACATGTTGTAGTAGATATTTGTGTCCCCATTCGCTCCTCTGTCGATTACCCAGAGGCCATCTGTGTTCCTCATAGTGTTTGGTACCTGGGGGGCTTGTTGGAAACCAGGCCAACTCTCTCTCTCTCTCTCTCTCTCTCTCTCTCTCTCTCTCTCTCTCTGTCTCTGTCTCTGTCTCTGTCTCTGTCTCTGTCTCTGTCTCTGTCTCTGTCTCTGTCTCTGTCTCTGTCTGTCTCTGTCTCTGTCTCTCTCTCTCTCTCTCTCTCTCTCTCTCTCTCTCTCTCTCTCTCTCTCTCTCTCTCTCTGTCTCTCTCTCTCTCTCTCTCTCTCTCTCTCTCTCTCTCTCTCTCTGTCCCCTCTGGCATGTGGATAGCACATCAATAGGAACATTAAAGGTTACAAGGCTCGACGAAATGACACACTCACAACTTCAACTTGACACTTTACTGTACAACCTTTGATCCTGCAGTGACACACACACACACACACACACACACACACACACACTACTACTACCCCAGTCATCCTCCGCATCATACAGAAAGCAGTGGGATTAAAACAACTGTAATTTTAGAAACATTGTCAACTCCATATTCTAAAAGAGCTTGTTGTATTTGAAGCACTTTTAATTATGATGTCAATTCTATGTCACTGCACTGCTGTCTGGTGTGCACTTCTGTTTGTTGTGTATAACTTCCATCAGTTACTAATTATTGTCTCTTAACTATACAATAATCTGTTGTCTTGATTCATGCAGGCACATTTGCAGGTGTATAGGCGTGTGTGTGTATATCTCTTTGTCAGTTGAGGTGTGTTTGGGTGCACTTGTAAAAATGTAATCCTAACACATGCTAGTTTGTCCTATTAGCGATGCAAATAACCAACATGACTGCAGGAGGACTGCACAGAAATGAGAACAAGATGTTTACCAGACAGTGAAGAAACAGCATTGTGGCTTTTTTAAATTAGAGTGTCATGGCCTTTTAACCAATTAGCCTCTTCTCTCCACTACCCCTGAAATCCCTCCCCCAGCTATCACATCTGCTTGGTAAATCAAATAACCCCTTTGCACAAATGAGCTGTGCAGCCGAATCCATCCAGCTTGAACTGCTGGACTTCTTTTCTTTGTCCCTCAACATGGCCCAATCAGCTTCAAGGTTCGCCCAATTATTTTATTTATTCATTCAAAGAAGATCTCTCATTCCGGGACTAAATTGGAAAGTAAATGGGAAAAAGATGGTAGTGCTCTTGTATTTCTCTCATCTTTATGAATGTAATTGAATTGGCTCTCTTTTTCAAAGAACAGAGACAAAAACTGAAAGAAATCGGTTCAGGGTACTTGTATACACACTCTGAGTATGGGGTTTAGCCATCACACAAATACACATATGTTGCACAGCTGTAATATACCAAGGAAAGAAATGTTCAAACATTTTCTCGTTGGATCGAGACTTCAGAGGTTAGTCTAACTGGGAAAGGACATTTTACACAGTATTTTTCTGTTCCCCTTTAACTTGGATTTTCATGATTACGTTGCAGAGTTGAATTGGACAAATTTCTTCTCATGCACGCTGGTGTGCTGCTCCATGTCTTAGGCAAAGAATAGGTTATTGGTATCTGCCCCATGAATTACTGTTTGATACTTCAACTTGACATTGCTGTTACGCACTAACAGCACAACACTTGCAGATTAAAACACAAGCAATGGACTGCCTCTGCTGTGAGAGATGGTGTTTGTGCCACCTCTCCACCCTTTCATTTACTTGGAGCATGTATGGGGATAGGTCGGGCTTTTTTCCTTGGAAGGTCACAAACGGGTTAATTGAACCCTCTCTTGCACAGGCTTGAAATGTTTACACACAAATTGATGGCAGCCCTGCTCTGTTAATACTTTTAACAGCAGAATGTCGGCATAAACAGATGGAGTTTCTAAAGTGAGGTCAGTCATGCATATGTGCCACCCCTCTATGTTTGCACCTGCTCACTCTCTTGTTAACCTGTAGGTACAGCCATGGTAAACTAGCAGAATTCAAGCAGTGTTCCCATCAACATGGCAGTCAAACCGATCTTAACACTTGCTCTATTTTCTGGTATTTTGGAATATATTAAAGGTTAAATGCATTGCTCAAGGGCTGTTTGGCAGATGGGGCCAACGATATCCCTGCAATTTCTGGCCTGTGCACGGAAAGGATTTCTGTAGAAACTACTCAATAAATCAAATAAAACAATATTAGCAGGGCATTGAATGTCCCTCAGACATGATTACACAGCCTGCACTTTGGTGATCATATTTTAAATGAAAGATTTTAAAGCCACAGTGTCTGCAGTAAAAGGAAAAAAAAAAAAAGCCAAGAACAACTACATTTGGAAGAATAGCTTCTGTTGTTATTTTGGACCAACAAAGTTTCCTTGTTTACTTGTGTTTTCCCCCTCCTCAGATGGCAGACAGAATACGCTTGGTTTTGATTAGCTGGGTGCGATGGGCTTTTGGTGCCTCAGTACACCACAGTAATTAGGCTGTCAGTCAAAACCAGATGGCTGGTGGCTAAAATGGAGAACTTTTCAGATGAGTCTCCGGTTTTTCTCCTGTGATTCAGGGCTAAGGAAATGCAAGTTATAACGTCTTACAGTAACACCTGAGGATACTGCTGCCTGTAAAATATTTCTGTGATTGATACATGTGATACATTTTAACTTGAATGTGGGTGTGGGGCTTCAAATGGAAATATAATATTTAAACAAAAATCGCAATTATCAAAAGTTGTAAAACACTCAACTTGTTTTATGTATACAGTATGTTAAACTAATGTACATGTAATTCTATGAACCGACAGGGAGCCTCTTCAGACAGGGTGCAGTTTGCATCTGACATACTCATCCAATGTTTGTTGATGTCTGTGCTTGTTTCCAAAACAGATTGTGTTTGAAGGAATTCGAGGCCCAAGCTTTGAGGGGGACATTGCGATCGATGACGTATCCATCACCATAGGAAAATGCAAACAAGAAAACACTGTAGCCAACGCAGGTAAGACAGGTAAGGTAGAATGTGACTGTGTGTGTGTGTGTGTGTGTGTGTGTGTGTGTGTGTGTGTGTGTGTGTGTGTGTGTGTGTGTGTGTGTGTGTGTGTGTGTGTGTGTGTGTGTGTGTGTGTGTGTTTAGTCAAACCAATTGCGACCAATAGATATTGCCAAAGTCCTTAAATTTGTTTGGAGATCATTTTTCAGAATGCCAATAAAGCACTTATTAAGAAGCTGTATTGAGCTGAACTGAAATATATCAGTTCGGCAGCAGTAGACAAGGGAATTGGTATGAAGATCATGTTTCAAGAAATTCATGAAATGGGAAACTAAGTATATTTGGTGTTTGAGAAGTATAGGAATCTAAAGCAATATCATTGTCTTTGTGGGGGCTATATGGAGACAAGTCATGACAACTCTATTCCACATAACCTATTTTTTATTTAGCCTTTATTTAGTCAGGAGAACCACATTGAGATTAATAATCTCTTTCTCCCTGTGTGTCCTGGAGAGCTGGGGAGGCGGAGGGTCTTGCTCAGGGCTCTATCAACATGATTAAAATATTTGAATTTGTATATAATGGCACACTTCTCTTCATAGTATTTTAAATAGATAGCAAGGTATCGCTGAAACAAAGTGTGTGACAAAAACAACATGAAGAAGAAAAGCAAGAGCCCTAGAAAACGATGAAAACACTGAGATCAAGTTTCTTCAACCCCATAATCTCACCGACTTCTTAGTATCACCCAGCCTGATCTGTTGTCCCTAACTGATCTGTTAACAGTAAACCAGACAGACTTTCTCTAAATGTAAGTACAATCTGAGTTAGTTAGATTAGTTTGATGTGATGAATTATATATCCGTTGCTCAACCCACAACCAAGTCTCTAATGGCGTCGCCATCTGTGTAGTTTGCAATATCATCCACCACTGAACCCTTAATGTGTGTGTATATATATATATATATATATATATATATATATATATATATATATATATATATATATATATATATATATATACACATATATAATACTTATATTAATTATAATTGGGTTTATTAATACAACAGACATTATGATTCAAAAGGAACATTGTGATAAAACTTAAAGACAATTTTATTTATTGGTGCAACCAAAAATAGTGTTGCAAGTGTGACTCAGAATGAGGATAAACTGAGAGGTATGAATAGTCAGAATTCAAACATGAATATTTGTGGCAACAGTTGATGCCACATGATTTCACATTCTCATACATTTCAATGTTTATAATCGAATGGTTTATTTATGAAATTACAATACCTAAAATTTGTTTTAGATAAGTTTTGACTTCAGATGGAGAATTGCGCACAATTCATTTGACATGACTCCTGTGTAGGGACAAAAGAGCTATTGGTTTATTTCAAAAGTTCTTCTCACAATATCAGTGTTTTGACATTCATACGACAATAATGAGGATGAGCTGACAACCTCAGTTTGATTTCCTCTCCTCGTCACCAGTTCATTGTATTGCAGCAGCTGACCAGTGAATGGGGTAGGAGTAAAATTACTAACAATCAGATTGAATGTGATGAATATATATATATTGCGAAAAATGCCTTTCAAAAAGTGAATCATTAAAGTCTATTGAAATTGATTCCAACGATGTGTACAAAACCAGTCTTCTATAATCATAAGGAGGATCGCATAACAACACAACAACCACATCAAGGCTCACATCTCAATTAGTACCATTTTCAAATCCAAACGGGACTTAAACTTCATCAGACAGCATTTCTTCTTTATCTTTTGTTATCGTTACCATGACAATCAAGGATTGTCTCGATCTCTCCTGTCGTCTACATGCTGTGCTGTTTAGGTTGCAAATCAGACACCCAGGCATTTTGGGATTCAAACGGATGGCTCACCCATAAGGTTTCAATATAAGCGAATGTGATGGAGTCTGCGTCATCTCATTAAATTCTCCGATATTGTAGAGGAAATAGTAAAGCCATTGAAACAGCATAAAACAGACCACACGCATGCACGCACACTACTGAATTATTAACAACCTTCTTTTACTTTTTAAAACCATTCAGTATGAGGCGTCTGTGTACGGGTGTGCTTATGACTCTTTGCTTGGATGTGTAGTGCAATCTCACACACATGTACATGTTACAACGCTGGGGGATGAAGTGAATAATGGATGAAGGTATAAACAGGAAAAGGAAGGCACTGGAGCTCTCTGAGCATGCGTGTGTGTGTGTGTGTGTGTGTGTGTGTGTGTGTGTGTGTGTGTGTGTGTGTGTGTGTGTGTGTGTGTGTGTGTGTGTGTGTGTGTGTGTGTGTGTGTGTGTGTGTGTGTGTGTGTGTGTGTGTGCCCTGCAGGTTTTGTGCAGGCAAAGGCATACATTGCAGACAGATGGGTAATTATCAAGCAGGCAACTAAAGAGTCTTTGCTCCAGTTAAAAAAAAAAAATCAAAAAAACATAATGCATCTTCAGTACAGATTTGACTGCAAAGGTAAAATGAGGATCAGTGAAAAATTAAATGATTCTTTCTTTTGTGAGTTTTTTTTAATCCCCTTTAGGAAATATGAAATAAAGTGAAAGTGCAAGTGACATTAAAGCTTACTGGCAGTGAGGTTTAAGTCCGTATTTGCAGAAAAAAAAAATGTGTCAAGGTAGTTTTTAATAAACTGGGTTCATTTCAGTTAGAGAGCTTTAGTAAAGGTAGGTACATATGTTTACCACTGTTGCTGGGCTACAGTGTCAACAAATATAGACAGATACATAGATAGAGAAAGAGGAATGGAGTGAGAGGGAGCAGGATGATACTAAGCCTGAGGGCACTTCACAAATGAGAGTTTGCTGCTGCTCCTTGCACCTCACAGGATGTGGAGGGAGTCAGTCAGCTCGGCAGCATCGCCCAGCTGATTCATCACACTTGTGTTTCTTCACACATACCAAGTGAATACGCACTTTCATATGTGCCTGTGCATCCACCCTCAAATGGCATCACTGGATATATATATTGTATATGTAGTAACCCGTACACATTTCGAGCGCACAACTGACTGCTGCAGTATCGCTCACATGTGAATTTTCTTCAGGTTAAATATGCACACACTCAGGGGACTGGTATGCTAAATGAAGGATGATTGCCTTTGACAAATGGAGTGTAACTCCACTTGCACAATTCGCAGAGCTCCACCTTGCTCAGATGTGTGTTTGCAGGAAACGATAAGAGGCGATGGAAGGTGAGCCTGTCTCTCACTGTTCTCCCTTTATTCTGAATATTAAGTCCTGGCAACCAAAGAAACATTTATATGAAATATGTTAGTGTGCTAGTACCTGAATTTTATTGTGATTTCTAAGGTTCCAATGAAGGTGATTGTGCAACAGGATAATACGTCTCTCAGAACAAAAAGGCTTCAGAGAAGTTGTGCTACATCTAATTCATTTCAGTTTATATTTTATAACACTGTCTCTCAAAATCAATTTTGATTGACTTCTCAAGTGCCATATATTATCATTTTAAGTGCCCTCTACAGGAACTACATGTCCGCACCAGAATGACAGAATAGGTAATTTAATCAATGCGGGTGTACTGGATGTCTGTTGTCATGGTAACAGTGATACACATGGTTGATATTTTCAAAGTACTGAAATAATCTTTTTGCATCCAACATCATGACCATATTGGAAATCAGTTCAAACACCATTTAAAACTTACATGTATTGTCTTTGGTCTTGAAATAGTATATTTCTAGAAATGGGATCTCTGACATAATCTCATTTTATTCATTCCAGTGACATACTAATGTATTAAATATGTTGTTTGACTACAATCATCAGAAGATTACGGTGTAGTAGATTGTTTTGATATTTGTCTGAAAGATCAATCAACCAATCGCTTTCTTTTCGTGGTCATACAAATACAACAACATTCTGTTGAAGCAACACAACCCAGCATCGTAGGTTGTCGTCAGAAAAAAATGAAAGAAAATGTAGAAAGAGTAAAATAATTAAATACGCATCAAAGAACAAGGTTGGTGATACATGACTGAGGTTAATGCAAGGTTAAGGTGAGAGTCAAAGTTGGTCAGTTTGTAATAGTGAAGGTAAAGGTGAAGGGCAGGGGCGTGCAATATGTCAAAGTGCAGGCCCCACAAAGACAGAAACACACGCGGGTGTGTGTGTGCACGCATGCATGCGTGCATGCTGCATACATATCCAGTTTTTATCATAAATATTGATTTTTAGCCTGGAGGATGGCCCCAATGATATGAAATTATATTGATCTCTTTAATACAATACCTGCTTTTTAATATAAGAAGCTGTTTTTGAGCAGCTTCCATTTGTAATTTTTGCATGAACACAGAGTACACTGTGTGTATTTCAAAGAAGAAAACAAATGTTTTTTGTTTTTTTCTGTACCACTCCTGCATGGCAGTGCAAGATTTTACCTTAAAAGAAAACAATGGGAACTTCTAGATCAGCTCATGTATGCAGCTGGCAATTGTTTTCATCTGTAAATGGGCCCTCAACTGTTGAACTGCAAAACATAAATACACATAGATGTGTAGCTTCCTTGTGCATAAACAATCACAATCTGCAGGGGGAAACAAAACAAAAAAAAACAAAAAACAATCCATCACATAATGGTGATGACATCAATTGTAACTTCTTTTTCTCATTAAAATCTCAAAGCTGTCATGACAATGTGTGGGATTTCAATGGAGAACCTCTCTGTTTCTCTTGTTTACTTATCCGCCCCCTCATCCATGGCCCTATCTGTCTTCTTATCCTTCTTTCTTCCACTCAACCTATCCTCCCTTCACTGACAGTCTTTCTTTTCTCCACATGAAACCATAAAACAATGATATTTTTTCCCTGCAGTTTCCTTCTCTTCTTTCAAGACTGGAAACATGTTGTGATATAGTTCAATGATTCTTCTTGTTAAGAAGCTCTCCACAACACAAAGACTTCATTTTATTGCTTATGTGCTGCTTCAGGGTGAAAGACAATCTCAGACCTAAAAACTATTTATTAGGTATGTTTTAAAAATTGTGATGGGCTCATCAATTTTAACTCGCCATGTAAGATTGTACTCTGGAGTTTTATTGAAAGATAGAAACAAGAATGTGAGGATTTATTGAGAAGATGAACACCATTATATATTATGGAATACAATTTACTGGGAAGGGCAAAACAAATTTATGCTTTTTTTAAGCATTTGTTTCAGATTTTTGGGATTGTGCTTTAACACCCTGTTTTTACATCATATACACTATTAAATGCTTTGGTCCTACATCGGCATGAGTTATTAGGTAAAGGAAATTTCAGATATTAGATATATAAAACATACAAATATTGCCTGACCGTCATTAATTTATCATAGTTTCTTTGTATGAAAGATGAAAATTACCAAATACAGTCACTTTCCCAATGAAGTGTTACACTGATATTTGGATCAGGGAAGAAATAAAGACATTAAATAATGAAAAAGGAAAAGTGCAATGTATACAGCTATTAGGCTTTTTTCATATTTGAGGCTTTGCATTCTTCTTGGTATAATAGAAGTCTGCCCTAACAATTTATTTAAATTCAGTGTTTCATATTGGTCTTAATCTTAACGATTGAGTAACGATTGAGGCAACGTGGTTGATAAAAAATAAAACTTGTGTCCCAAAAGCAGAAGTTATATAATAAGTATGCAGGAGACATGACGGACAAGAGTCCAACCCATATATTCCTATCTCATCACTCCAGACATGGAGCTTTGCACCCACATAGTAGTTGTTATGTTGACCACCAGGTCTTGCACAATTTCCACACAAGCACAATGGGGAAAAAAAACACTGATAGTGGCAATTTAAAACATCTTCAATCATGGAATCTAAATGAATCCACCCATCAGCAGGTTCATAAGCTTTGACCACATGTGTTACATTCCCAGTTCAAGGACTAGCACTATGAGAAGTAATCAGTGCATTCAATACAAAGTCTGAGATGGTCAAAGGTGTTTTACAGTGTATTGTCAATATGCTTTCACTAATATGACTATTTCTCTCTGATTGTTTCCACAGTTCTGATTGGAGGGTCACACTCCCTGCCATTGGCCAGTTGGCTGACCTTTGGCCTCTCCTGCTTCCTCTCAATACTCTACAGATGATGAGCGCCATCTCCGCCTGTCTATGCTGACAGACACTGCCCTGATATGCGCTATTTGGCTCCTCTCACTCTCTCTACCCCTCTCCTTGTCCTCCCCCTCTGCATCACTGTTCTCTACACATGTCTTTTTAGCCCACATTCATTTTATCTTTCTTGCTTCAATTGAAAAAAAACATTATATCTTTGGCTAGATCTCTATCCCCTGCCTTCTTTGAAGATCCACCTCACCTGAGTCTGTCTGTATAACCAAGTGATGTTCATGTTGTATTTAAGGTTAACATGCTTAATGGTCTTTGGCGTCAAACCTGACATTTTCTTCTTTGTCACTTGATTAGATTCACTTTATCCCCATCACCTTGTCACCTCTCCCACTCCTTTCATAAACCTTCTTCATACAAGTGTGCACCCTCTGTGTACCTTCACCCCTCTTGGACCACTTTCCCCTACGGCCACTCTGAATCCCCAGACACACCAAAGTGTCGGACACTCTACCAAAGATGACAAAGGACCTGAGGGAATATAATGAGGGAAAAGGGGTTCCACGAAGAACGTGAAAGTGAGAGAGAATGTGGTGGAAAAAAAAATCTAACTTTTGTCCACACACTGTCTCCCTCCTGTCCCAGCTTTTGGTATTACAGGCGCTCTTGAATGACAAAGACAAATGGGAAAAAAAAAAAAAGAACTGCTGAATGAACAAACAAATGAATGGCTGAGGGAAGGGCAAACCAGAAACAGAGGATAAAGAAGGGTGCCCTTCGTAGCCTCTCTGCTTACCACAAGAGACGAACCTCAGTGCGGATTATACGTGTACATTTATCTATATATATATATAAATATTAAATATGACAAAGTTTAAACTGAAACACAACTAGGACAGCGGAGAACTTTACAAAGTGAAATTAAAGAAGCACAACATTTATACAAACTCTGTTGTTCCTTTGGGTTTTATTCTACTTATGTGATGTTCCAATTTGTCAGACCTATTCAATGTTTTTGATAATTTGATTTGTTTTTTGTTTGTTATGTTTTGTTATGGCGTCAATCATGTCAAGGGCAATGGGTAATAAAGTATGATATAAATATTTATAAGAGGCAAAGAAAAATTATTTGTGATCCAGAAATGTATTTGAGCACACGGGAAGACATGTAAAGATGACTCAAACTATCGTGAACAAGCTCAACCTTTACACACACGCACACACACACACACACACACACACACACACACACACACACACACACACACACACACACACACACACACACACACACACACACTCCGCTCTTTCATACACATCCAATTATTTCACATCTTTATCAGCTGGATCAGCGATCACAGAGCATCTAGAATTGCCTCCGATGTAAAGAAAATGATGGGGTGGTGTGAGGACTTGAATGTCATGTATGGATTTCCTGTACACCATTGAGTAAGAGGAGAGGATTGTCCGGTGTGCAGTGTGGATGGCATTTCAGATCCCATGTCATGGTTTTATTAATGTTGAATGTCTGTGTAAAAAGTTGTCATAACCTCATAGATATGATTGTTAAAGTTAAGCAATACTCATATCTGCATATCTATATGTTCATTTTGAATTGCATTTCAAAAAAAGAGTTCTGTAATCGCACTACCCACCATGTAAAACAACTTATCATACTGGGTATTTTTCATCTTTATCTAATTTATAATCATCAATGTACTCACATTTCATGTCAGTAGCAGAGTTTGAGCTGCAGCAATATTAATTTTGTTGAGTGTTTGGATTTTGCTGCATCATGCCTCAGTTAGCTTACCTACAATGCCACATGGACTCACAGTCATTTCAATTTATTTGAGTATTGTGATCCCTCTCATTGCCATGTGTATAATATGTGAAACAGTATAGCCAACACTATATGATTTGCAGGTTTTGTCTGTGCCATTTCACTTTAGGTTAACCATTGCACCTGTTTGCATTTTTAATGTTGTTGTTTTCCGTTTTGCTTTATTGTGATTGGTATCAATAGTATTATCATTTTAATACCATAACATAAATTATGTGCCTATTTGACTTGCACAATTTGCTGTGAGTGGCAGTATCCATGCTTGCACAGGATGTTTGTGGAAGTCCAGAGTGTAAAATTGCTGCAGGGTAGTGGAAAGCATGTTGGGAAAATCTGTGGACTGCAATAGCCAATGGTTTACTGTGTAATCATGAAGTCCCTTCAAAATCCGCTGCAAGGAAAGCTTCAATGTTTCAGAAATGCTCCTTGTATTGTTGCTTTATTTCTACATATATAAACTTTCATCGATGAGTGCACTTGACGTTACCTGAATGATCCAAACTATTTACGGCCATTTTGAGTCACAAGATTTCTTAGCTTTCTTAGCTTCAATGGGCCTAAATATCGACACAGATAAAGTATTCTGAAAACCTGGTATTTTCTCCTAAAAAGGTCAAGGTGTTCAGTAATCATGCTTACTGTCAAACATCCCTTATTTTTCCTCACATCCCAATAGCATTAAACAGGAGAAAATTGATCACTGTGTTAAACACGCATGTGTAAATTGATAATGTGCATCTTAAGAAACATTACCTTTAGCATTTCTTATATTTTTATCAAGCACATGCACAAATATCAACTTTTGTTTAGTATTGGATGGCACTTATAATACATGTTTAAAGGGGAAAAGGCTTTCTTTATGATGAAATTATGTCAAAACATAATCCAAACAACATGCAAGGCTGATATGTAATAATAACAGATTAACCAATGTGTGTGTGTTGTTGTTTTTTTTACTAAACTCAGCACCATATTTCAATACAGAGAAAATAGTAGGTCACTACTATTGAGCCCTTACTTTTGTATGATGGAGCGACACAATGTGCTGGAAGTGTAATTTCACTTTAAATGCTCTTAAGCATGTGCAACAACTCAGCATTTACATGAGAAGCAGTGAGAAGTTAAGGCGCTCCATATATCTTGTGTTTACCAAAGGAATTTTTTTTTAATCATATCACTTGATCTTTATTATATTTAGCATACTCTAACAGACACTTCTGCTCCGTTTGCTGCAATCTGCCAATAAAATCTGAATTAGCAAAAAAATAAAAAAAATTGTATCAGGAAACATTTTTGTCCGATGTAACAACACACCATAACTGCATGGTGCTTTTGTGAATATTCTGCACTTCCAGACGTTTTGAAAACAATGGTTCAGAATTATTAGTGTAATTTATGATTGATGGGCAATTTGATTATCCTTCATCTCATAAGTCAAAACAACATAAAATCAAATTTTGTGAATTCCTAAGTGACATCCTCTCTTTTTTTATGTTTTTCTTCTTGCAGTTTTGTAACACCGATGCTATCTTACAATATGATTGTCCAAATGTAAACACTGTCAATAGTACATTGAATAGACTGAGGGCACATTCACACTTAAGTCTGATTAAATCAGTTCCAGTTATGAACTATTTAGATAATGTCAAATCAAAGACAAGACAACTATTTTAATATTTACCAATTGAAATAATGATTAATGATTTCAACATTTTGATTTTCTCTGATCAAGCAGGTGATTAGTATGCCAAGACTAGTCTTTTCGTACGACCTATTCATTCCCCCCATCCCCACCTGACACCCCGCAATGGGTTAAACCTGTGACGCTGTGAAACACCAGCGCTCAATAGTCTTCACAAAAATCTCATAATTCTTGAATCTCGTTTGCGTCCATGGAAGTCATTTTCACTTTCTGTTGACAGCATGTCCATTCATCTTTCACTTCTCACACACGCACACACACAGTGCAAGTAAATAATAACACCTAGAATGACAAACCGACTGTTAATCTCCCACCACCTACTGTAGACCGTCTTCATATAATCCGTGTTTGTGTGTGTGTGTGTGTTGGGGGGGGTCAAAGTCATGTTGAAAGGCCGTACTCTCTCCCCTTTAACAAGCTGCCAGTATTCTGAGCAACTGGGTGGTGGTTTTCTTATTGGCTACCGTGAAAGAATGAGGCATACATTCAAAAGTTCTTTTCATGAAGAAGGGGAGATCATGTGGAACCAGGCTGTGTCTGAATGATGAATCACTCCCTGTAATGTTAGATGAAACATGAGTGGTACAGTCTTAGTTTGTAGTGGAAAAGATCCTTCAGGTATGTAAACCGTGACCCTTGACTGGTTTCCTTAACCTTAATTTCATGTCATAGTTTCATTTCTTTTTTAAAAAGAAACCAACAGCAAATCAATTATGATAAATAGGTCCAGTAATAACTCAATACCAGTGGACCTTCTGATCAACAATGTGTGGTCTTCCATGTCAGCCAAAACAAAAAAAAAAAGAAACTTCAAAGTAGAAAGCCTTAAAATCTGAAGAATCACTTTCTTTGTATGACTCATTTGACTCTTACAACCCCACTGTGACATGCATTGTCTTGGGAGGCTTTGTGAGTCTTGGGAACCAGTGTATACTGATAGTGGTGACACACATGCTGGCTGTCACATTTTACAACATACAGCAGTCAATGTATTGATCGATTTTAGAACAAAACATGTGAAACGCACCTTTAATGGGAAAAAGACGGTGAAAGGTAGCAAACAGTGCTGCGTGTTGTATATCTGTCATGTACCGATGTATTTTAGAGGAAAAATATATTTGAAATATGACTCTGAAAGGTATAAATAAACAATAATGAAACAAATAGGTGTATTTAGCATCATTTGTTGGTACTGTGGCTCTTAGCCAAAAAAAGGTGCGAAATACCCCCTAGAGAAAACTTGCTCTTGATCGGAGCAGTGAATGATCTTGAGGAGAGTTTCCAGGGAGAGAAGCTGAACCAATCTCTGAAGGACACCTGAACCTCCAACGCCAAGGTCGAGATCTGAAGATTTGTTTTCCAGTGCTCCAAGCTGCTGTCTGACACCTTTGTATCCTATTTCTCCTCCAGCAAGCGGGTTCTTATCACAGACATCCTTGACATGTTTGGTCAGCTTGAGTTCAACACAATCTGGACGATGTGTTCAAAGCCTTGAACACTTTGAGACGACTGGGTGTCAATGTGTATTTCTTTCTCAGTGTCAGCCCAGTTATGGATTAGTGACCTGTACACGATTCCAAACCTGCACAATCGTGGCATGAAAATGGAGAAATCATAGCACTTTCAAGCAGCCTTTAAGTCCCAACAAAAAGCTGTTTTACTAACCAGCTGCAACGTCTGTATTTAGCAGTCAGGTCAGAAAGTGGCAACAAAACTTTCATCTCAGTCTTGGCAAGCAAACAATGAGTGGGGCGGATGGGCATCACCGTGGCCTTTTGTAAACATCAGGTGTTAAAAACACAGGTATGTTTTAAAATCTCATGTTCAACCAGTATTTCTTCATAGCAGAAAATCAGTTTGAGTATAATTCTGATACTATGAGAACACTATATGGCAATGTATGGCCCCCGAACAATGCTACAGTACCAATGAAAAACCTCCGTTACTACCATGCTTGATTAATGACATGAGGAGAATGTCACCAACAAAGCAAAATCTCAAGAAAAGAATAATATGAAGTAATACACTTCTGAAACAAAGGCTAGTAAGAGAAATCAAATCCATATTTTGTAAAATTGTAGTGGTTCTGTATTCAATCAGTTCGGAGCATTAAGGAGCATCTGGGGGTTCAGTGTCTTGATCAAGAACACTTTGACATTTGGACCGATGGGAGATCGAACCTGCAACCTTCCTATAGAGAGATGGCCTGCTTTACCAACTGATCATGCAATTGAGCAGGTTTGTAGCCTTACAGTTAAACCTTAACAACAAGAAAATGTTGACTCAAAAACAAAATGATTTTAAGGAGTTTTTTTTCCAGCAATAACAAGAAACTAAACAGTCCAAGCTTCCCCGTATATTTTATGAGAGTAACTCCACTGCAAAGTGGATCCAGGAAGATGTACTCAGGCAGAGTGGAGAGACCATTTTCCTTCGTGGAAAATACATCAAAACAGCAGGAGGCTAATTACAGCCATGTCACAGGTGCCTAAAAATACTAATTACTGCGTACACTTTATCACTCATGATGTGTGATTAATACACCAACATGTTTGAGCTACTTAACCAATAAGTACAGTACACACAGAACTCATACATTCAAGGGAGTATATGTAAAGCCCCACCAATAATGTAGCAATTTTGTCTTCTTTTAAGATTTGCTGCCACTGAACTGCTGTAACAAAGCTTGCCTGCATGTTAAAAAAAAAACTTTTTGGAAATGGATTCCATCCTGAATGTTATTTTCCATGTGTTATCTTATTTATTACATTTAAGCTACTATTTGAATGACTAAATAAACCTATGTGTTTGCTCACTGGTGACAGAGCTGTTAGGGCTGCCAGGTCATGAGTGCCTGATTTGTAAGGGATGTGTAAAAGTGCAACCAAGTGACACAAATGGTTTTCACCCATCTATCAGCACCTCGGTCTAGGATGTCACCACAAATTTATACTTTGACAGCGCATGCAGTAATCAGATCTCATTTACACTCCAAGGGCGGGTGATTATCATTGCACTTCACCGACCTTATCACTGTCTGTGGATGTGTTTTGCAAATTCTTCTCAATTTAGTGTTTTTCTTCTGCTATTGTTATAGAGTAGAATATACCATTGACTCAGTTTTATGGGAAGTGTAACTGATCCGTTTGCTCAACTTTCTCAATTGTGAAGTCAGAGATGTAGAGATAGTAGTCTAATTAATGTGTGCTTTCTACTTTGAGCTGCCTCTTATTGAAGTGCGAGTTGGGTAGGTTGAGGCAGAACGGTTCACCTTCGTTTGTTGTGTGCGACACTGAGTAGGTGTGATTTCTTCCTGAGTCTGTGACTGCAGTTGTCTCAGATTGGCTTGAGGTATGGAGATGTTCTTTGATACTCTGCCCACCATGTTCAAAGATTATCCAAGGCTTATTACTGATAGCTTGGAGGTTTGCACTTGAGATTTCCTGTAACAAAGAAGGACATGCCTGGAATCAGTGTGCATAGGTTTTGTTGTATTAAAGGAAGTGAACGTGAATCACATTGCCTTTGTATTATTGCTCCGTGGAAGTGGTGGGATCTTTTCAACAGATCCCCTCCTCACTGCTAAATTATTTTTTATCACTGAGGGGACAAGCGGAATTTATCTCCCTCTCACAGTAATCAAAAGCTACTTGAACAGCAGATTGGACAAAAACACATTAAATAAATCCATTTGAATATCGAATGAAAGGAAAAGATTCCAATTCACACACATTAAAAGTTGAACTCATCTGATTAGAATCACACACTAAGTGACAAATTCTTCAGACTTACAATGAGATTTCACTTCCATGGGTAGGCTTTTATATAAAGGCCCTCAACTGCAACATACTGGTTGTACTCATTATTTAAGAAGAAAAAAAAAGTTATTATCTCAATTTATTTTCACGATTTTATTCACAAAACATTAATTTCTAGGGGAAAAAAATGTTTACTGTAAAAGAAACAGAACCTCAATTATCTGCTTTCATCAGAAATCACAGCATCTCATTTTATATTTTTTGCAGATGTCACATGCTGTTTCTCCTATTACATAAATGTTATTGCACATAATGACTATTAGGAGGTCAAAATATGTAAAATTGTTCGTGGCGCATAAGACACATTTGGGCAACAGCCTTTCAATATGTCAAATTCAGAATTAGACAAGAGAGAGAATAAAACAAATAATACAATCTGAAATATGCAAAAAATATAAAAATAAATTTTAAAACAATATCCCTATTCACTGGTATGGGGAATATTTTAGATTAGAGGCGTTCTGTGGGTTGATCCTCTACATGTCTGCTATCAGGAAAATAAAAGAAAGCTCTTGTGTGTGTCCTCCACATTAGAAGGGGCAGTTGTGCAGATATGATAGCTGATCATTATTGCACTGTTAATTAGGGATTACTCAACAAGGCAGACTATAAAACAAACACCATGTACTTGTCATTACCATGTTTTAACATGGCGTCCATGGAAGCAGTGTTTCTGTTCAAATTAGGTGAGGGGACAAAATTACTAGACATAAGTCAAAACATTTAATCAAAATAAATATAAAAAGTAAACATTCAAAAACTGCAGCATCAAAAAATTATATTTTGAAAATATAGGGTCCACAGGCACAGAACAAATCAGAGGAAATAAAATGAAATACTGTTATCTGTGTTCAGTGGCGCCATCAGGATTGAATTTCATAGTACGCAGTAATCTTTCCAAGGCAATAACAATGTATCAATACAGAAACATGTATTACACACCCTTTAAGCTCAATATGTTTTCAATATAGTATAACAAGTTTATGCAATACCTAACTGTTTTTACTTTAAGTTCTTGACAAGTAATTCCAACACAACTAAGTGTATGGAAGTGCAACATAATTGATTTTCTTCTCAAAATATATACTGTCTTTCATTTTGTTACATCGCTGAGTATTATTTTGATACAGATCGAATGGTGGAGTAGTACCACTCTCATCTTATAGCAAAAAGGTCATGGCTTTGAACTAAAACCAGGTTTTTGTGTGTTTATGTGTGTGTGGTTGTCTGTCTCTTTCTCGAGGGCCTAAAATAAAAAAATAAAAACTTTTTCAAATGCCTTCTTCAGCTCTCTCCTGTCTTTGCGCAGGAGAAAGCCCGAGCTTCTCATGGATGAAAGCTCCACTTTAAACACATACTTCACATGTGCATTGCTCTCAACGGAGTGATAAACGTACAGAGAAAACATTCTGTAATGCTTGAGGAGTGAATTCCATTTGTTTGATATTCAGCCACGGGAGATCTTATAAGCTTTTTTCTAGACACTCTGCGTACAGAAGGAAGAAAAAAAGTTCTACATCCTCACGGTTGTCCTCTTTACATTATTCATCAAACGCTGCTCTTCTGTGACTGCTTTAAATGCGTCCTCAGTGGCAGAAATCCGAAGGTAAAATGTTGAATTGTTCTGATAAATATTTCAGGGTCTCATGAGAACGATTTACTATAAAGGACACCAAATGATCTGAATATCTAACAAAGGTCACATCTTTCATGACTCTTTAACACAGTATATTTGACGGTTTGAATTCAGCAATGTTGGACAGTATATGTTATCTCGTTTTATCATTTCCAGAGTTTGACTCTAAAATTATATAGTTTTTTATGAGATCACAGAAAATGTGTAAAACCACAGAGATATTGAGAGTGTAATAATAATAATAATAATAATTATTATTATTATTATTATTATTATAAAAATAGGAATCTTAATGGGGAGCATACACATGTGCTGTCTATACCTAGCACATGTCAAAAGAGTACATGTAACAAGCGTTTTGACGGTGTATGACCTTTACTCTAAAATGATAAATAAGTGTGATAAGCTTAATAATGATAATTAATAAATTATGACAAATAATTAGAAGGAAAGCTTTCTGGCATCTAGAATTGTTGATAATAACCTATCCTTCCATCTGCATGCCAGCAGACTATGGACAGAGTCAGGTTTCCAATTCATCCAGAACTGATGACATAAATGTATTTTTTTGGTTCATAACTGTGGAGATACAACATGTCGACAATCTGACTTTTTTTTTTTAGACCAAACTTTTCTTTTTAAAGCTTGGCTTCACAGAGGATGCCACATTTTTGGACTGTTTGGAAAAGACTGTTTTGCTGTACCTGTTATACTAAGGTGACGCCAACAAAAACAACTTTGAAATATGTGGCGCTCTGTAAAATGTGCCAAGACATTTGGTGAGGACATCTATGCCCCCTCAAGATGAATCGGAACAATTTAATGATCTTTTCACTCTTCAACTTGTGCCAACTTCTGCTTCTTTCCTTTGGCTCTTGTACAAATAGATCCAACAACTTTACCTTAGCTCTATCTTAGCGTAGTGCTGACAGGAAATACTACTATCAATGTTAGACATGGCAGTTATACATTACATCTTGCCTATACAGATGGATATTGTCAGCTTACCCTACCAGTGTTAGCTGTGTTACACCGTTTTCCAAATTCCTGATGTTCTGAAATGAAGCTGAAGACAGCTGTTGGTTTTGACTGTGAATACTTATTATGTGCTAATTTTTCTTATTAAGTTCACTTATGATTTCGTCATTTTTATTTCCCATATGTAATTCAAATTTGTAAGAGCAAGGTAAAAATCAAAATCAGACTATCAGTGTAATTTATTTTTGGAAAAGGCCAGGTACTGAGGGGTTTTAATCATGTTTGCTGGCATCTCGCTGGAATCACAGTGACTCACATCGCTGTAATAATCACAGTTATTGATTGGTCTGTGCCGTAGAGGCAAGGTCAAACAGGAACTGACTAAGAACAACTGAGACAAAAATGGCTGCAGTATAGGAAAAAGGTTGAGTCACATTTAGATGTGAAAGATAAAAACATCAGCATAATCCTGTGTCAATCCCACAAAAAACATAATAAATGGACATTGTTGTGCTCAATGACTTTCAACAATAAAAAAAAAAGTATATCGTATATTTTAAATTAGGTAAATATTTGTAAATGCTGATAGTGTTGTGGCTGGCTCATTCAAACACAGTAGACATAATGGAGAATACTAACTGGAGAAGGTTACAAGGAAACAATGAGATTTTCTTTAATATATGAAATATAAGCTTAAAATATGGAATATAAGTTTTATTCAAATTGATGAGCCCCATCACATGTTCATCTTGGCGTAAATGAAAGAGTAAAATACAAATTAGGGTAAATAACTTTTCTAAGCACTGATTATGAGCATACATGTCTTATTTGTGGAATGTTTTTTAGGGCTGATATCATGTTTAGGTTACGGTCTAGGTTACGGTTTAAAGAGTTACTGTTATGGTTTGTTGGAGTTAGAAGGTAGGAAACGGATTGTACCGCTGAGAAGGATCCACAAACAGCCCGTTTTCCCTCTCATCTCACACTGTGAAACACATCCACGTTGTTCAATGGTTTATTCTTTCTGTAAACCACATATTCCCATTGAGAGAAAGTCTTAAAAAATATTGGCTCACTATTGCCTGTAGCGACTCCACATCTGAGAGAAAATCAGCTATTAGAACTTAATTTTGAAAGGCTTTTTAAAGGCTACTACAGATTTTAGGGGATGCACTGGAAGAGTTGACTTAATTAGATTCAACTGCATTGAAGTATTCTCAACAGGGATGATGATCAATGTTCTATTAATGACAAATATATAAAAAAAAAGGTTTGATCACATGCCGAGTTATTTGACAGTGAGTGTTTTATGTGGATTTTAAGAGTTAAGAGCTTCTTCAGCAGCAGCTTGAGAAGGATTAAAAGCAATTTTTGAACTTCAGTATACTGGGGAAAATTGTGACAATAAAATAACACGAATGGAAATGATTCAATGTGAGTCACATCAACGTATCAAGTCACCATTAAACAGTGACTGAGTAACATAGATCAGATCCAACATATTCAGTATATGTAGAGAATATATATGCCTGATCAGCATTTCACTGTCACCACCTCAGCAAAGTTGACACTATATTTACAAAGCTGCTATAAGTGAATAATCTAATGATTTTCCCCCCCTCTAGTCCCTACAGCCCAAAATAAATTGTGATACTATGGAGTTTATGTGTAAGAAATTGAGAACATGTATGATTGTTGGGGGGAAAAAAAATGTAATCTGAAAATTTAGCAGAACAATAAAAAGAAAGAAAAAGCAAAAAGGATTTCTAACTAAATCAAAGTTGTGGGAAAAGGCCAGTAACATAAGAAATTCAGTAACAATCAATAAGAGAAAAAAATACATATAAAGTAAGAAACATTAGAAATTATATTTGTAGTTGGAAATATATTAGGTTTTTTTTTTATTCATCCGTGTTACTGACAATGGATTGCTCTTCTCTTTTTCCATGAATGTTTCATACACTGAGCTAATTGTGGCAAATAGTTAGTCAATTATTAGCAACTTTTAAAACAACCTATAGCTACTTTTCTGCCTGAGGAGTTGGGGACACTGATAATATCTGCCCCTGATTTTAATGATCATGTCTGTAAAAAGGAGCATGTTTATCAGAGGGAGCAAGGGGCAGCTGTGACACTTCTGCAGAGTTGTTGTAGTTTATTGCTAACCTTGTGCAGATTTTGCCCAGCACTTTGATTGTCTTTCTGACAAGCATAATATGAGTAATACAGCCATTGGTTTTACTACTGGCCAATTAGTCTGATATCCTCTCACACCAAATCTCACGCTTATCTGCTCCTGTGTTTGCACAGACTCTGCACAAATGTGCTAACACACACACTGACTCACAAACAGCTGTGATCAGTACAAACTGGGTCGTCTGCCTCAGCATGGATCGGATAGAGAACACTACTAAGTATGTTTGCTCTCCACTGGTGCTGAATTCTAGATAACAGTTAATACAATCACCAATGTGACTGGCTTATCTCTCTGTTCCGTTATTGAAAAGTTGCTATAAAAGTTACACAGTTCAACTTTAGTTTAAACTCTTCATTTGATCACCAGAACAGAAAATACTATAAAACTGATTTATCACTAAATCATCATGCATACAGCCAGATTTATGATATGAAAAGCCTTCCTGGCTTAAATTTATGGGTTTTAATTTGCTGTTT
Organism: Blennius ocellaris; assembly: GCF_963422515.1. Taxonomy (NCBI): domain Eukaryota; kingdom Metazoa; phylum Chordata; class Actinopteri; order Blenniiformes; family Blenniidae; genus Blennius; species Blennius ocellaris. Next base: position 18,064,713 of record NC_137650.1, on the reverse strand, counting down.
TTCTGAGTGTTGCTCAGTTCCCTGGTGGGTTCTGGGTTGTCGTTCTTCCAGTTCGCCTCGTGCTACCATTGATTCGTTTGCTTCCCTGTTCTTCATTTTGTGTTTTCTTGAGCTTTCATAGGTGGGAAGTCCACTTTCAGGTTATGGCACAGGTTTGGATTTGCAATTGCGAGAGGCATTGTAATAAACTGGCATTTTTCAACATTGCTCAAATATCTGCAGACTTTTGCATCCACTGAGGATTCAGAAACACAATTCTCCCTGTGCTAGCAGTTTAAATATTGGGAATGAGCAGACTGCTCCTCATGAGGGGGAACTTTCACAATCTTCTTAGTCATCAAATGCAAATGGTAAAACACGCTGTGTGCTCTTCTTTCATTAGAGAACCAAAACTATTTGTTGCTGTTCTTGGACCGAGACAAAAATGACTTTGTTGGCAGAACATCCACAAAAAAACATTTGTTTTGGAAATGAAGTCCTCACTTTATTGCCTCCGTCCTCCCTGTGGCACTAGGAACCAGCTTATTTAGTTTTCTGAGCTGGATGGCTTGTCCAAATTTATTGAGGGAAATTGTGAGGAGGGAAAAAGAGAGCTGGAGGCTGATATTAAAAAGATCATTCTCACCTGAAACACAGGAGTATGTTTAAAAATAACAATAAATCTATAAACTGAGAAGAGTACCTGTAAAGCTACAATATTTATTGTTGGCTTTCTCTGTAGCCTGAGTCAAAATGTATTTGTGACTTGTTCTGTCCCGGTCAATACCTGTTTTTGTAATTAAAACTGGCCGAAATATTAGATTTATGATTTAGCCCTCCAGTCAGTCAGTTGATGACCTATTTAACAAATACTAAATGATCACAAAAGTTATCTGGTTGATTGTAGGATTGAATAAACAGGCCAACACACTGGTCTTCAAGGATTTACTGGTACAGCTCAGTGATTTGTCTGCCCGTGATTTATAACTCTTGAATGTAATTGAAAAGCATGCAGTTCACCCACATCAGCTGATTTACAAAACCTTTTCTATAACCTGGAGGTTTTTACACAAACAATCATCAGGTCAACATTTCTGTTTCTGTGTTTTTGACATTCATCTTAGTCTACAGATGTACTGACAATGCCATAAACAAAAAGCCTTTAGATTGATTCCAATTTAGGTTTATTTTTTAAATTCAATATACTGCATTTATACCTTATTGAAATGCATTTCTCTACGTGTATCCAACTTTGTATATTGTTTACCTTAAATACATATATTAGCAGCAGAAGACTGATGCAGTGTAGCACCTGGGGAGCTTCTCTCCAACCACAGACTCGGTCCTCTAAGCTCTTGGCCAAGGTTTACCAGGGGTCAAGCACAGGTGCAATAGTTAGCATAACCCAGAGTAATCATCAGTAAAACCTTAGTCAAAATCTACGGGTGCACGAGATCCACCCACGCAAAGAAGCCACGCCACCAGCTGGTAAAAGTGTCACCTGCATGCTCACCTTATTTTTCTTATTTCTTTATTTAAAAGGGGACAGTGCAATTTCATAAAACACATGGTTACACATAGTTATAAAAGCCAGAACTATCCAGAAGGCTAGTTTTCATCTGTGGTCCCCTGGCCATGATGTAAAAAGGCAATAGAATACATCTACAATAAAAATAGGCAAACAGTAAAATACAAATGCAAACACTTGCTGTACAATTAAGAAAATACAACATCACAACATAACATAACCTAAATACAAACATGGATATCAATGAATGTAATAAATGAAAGGTAGTTTCAGTGGAAAGAAGCAAAGAAACCATAGCTCTGTAATGAAAATCGATGCACTGTTTTCATGACACATCAAAACAAAAGACATTTAAATAAAAAATAGTAATCAGTGAAATTGTGTTTGGTTTTCACATAATAACTGGATTAGTTTGGTGAAGTTGAGTATAAAGCACTGTTTCGTAAAAGTTTATCGTTTCCGAATCAAATGGGTAATTACTTTTGATATCCATATTGTAACGTCACAGGAATTATGAAAGAAAACCAGGGACATTTTCAATGTGTTGTGCATTGTTTAATATTGAAAAGTTGAACAAAGTGTACTCCTAAATCAGTTTACACTTCCCACCTCTCACTGTCACTGCTCTAAAAGAAATAAAGCAAAGTTTAAGCTTCATATTTTCCAGTGAGGAAACACATGGGAGACGTCACTGTGGTTATGTTCACTTCTTTTTCTGAAATATCCCGGTCGCCTCTGAATTCATGCCTCAGTATAAGAGCAACAGAGGCAGTAGTAAGTGAATGATTTCTTCCTAAAGAGCATTTTTATGCTTTTTTGCCTGCTGATACTGGAGCACAGAAAATCTCCACCAGCAATTGAAAAGCAAGACTTGCAGACTGTGCAGTGGACCATTGTGTCATTTTGGCTTTGGACACAGGGGCATAGAAATGGAAATTCTTCCTGGATTTTGTGAGTAAAATGGCATTTGTGCTTCTGTGACAGAGTCATACTTCTCATCTACTCTTACTCCCTCTCCGTGTCTCACTTCTTATCTTCTTAAATTCATCCACCTTCAGTGCTTTTCCTAACCCTGCTTCACTTCTTTCCCACACTTTACCTTTGTGCACTACTCTTTCACTCCTTCCCATCTCACCATTAATTTATTATTGTTTGCCCTTCTGTACTCTCCCCCTCCTCCCTTCCTTGCCTCATCGCGCTCACTCTTTATACTCTCATATTCTACAACAGGGCAAAATAAAATTAATTAGACTTTAATTTCAGGTAAACAGACACATTGTATGTTACAATCAACACGGTATCAAATACAATGCTTGCTTTCACTGCAGCTTTCCCACACACCCAGGCATAGTGCCAGTTCAGAAAATACACAAGTTCACACACAACTAACAATACGACTGCCAGCATTGTCATGCCAAAAATGCTTCCGCCTTGAACAAAAAAATTTATAATTATTAAAAGTTTATGGAATTGCCAATAATAATAAGAAATCTAATATAATTTTTAAAAAAATCCAAAAATGTATTTTAATATATATATATATATATATATATATATATATATATATATAATGTTTTTCACTAAAGATGTTGGAAAGAAACAGCCACAATTGTATAGCATCAACATTTCTTTGAAAGCAAATAAATAAGGCCGATAGCATGAATTTGTTATCTAGTCATTAGAATTGACCATTCTGTAAATATTTCAATAAATTAGAAGCAGTTTCTAGCACTAAAGCAAGTGCAGACATTTCTCAACAGAACACATTTCTTCAGCCATGGCCAGTCAGGACAAGTCGTTCTAGGTTTCAAGCGTAACACCAGAGACATTTTCATCTTCAGGCGGTGCTTCAACCAGGGAGGTGTCCCCCAAATCTGGGGCTCTTTACAGGGACATAGGGCATCTGGTGAACCTTTGAGGTTGACCAAAACAATTGTGATTATAGTTTTGGTTCTGAATAGCTTGTGTTTATGGAATGTGATTCAAATAACGCTGGTTTATGGAGCATAACACAGGTATGCTTGTGAAAATAGATAGTGTGATGCCAAACAAGTTTTCACTGAAATGCATGAAGTGTGTCCACAACCTTCATTTTGAGAAATACATCATTTCAAACAGGGAGCAGCAAATCACAAGATATACCAACTTCAACCAATTAGGATACAATGATGAACTGCTCCATTCAACTACAGCCCAAAAAATAAACCACAAGGCAGTGAGCTGGTAAAGTGTCTTTCACTGCATGGCTGATTGTGTTGTGTGTGCGTTTTTGTTTTTTGTTTTTTGCATCCTTGCATGTGGATTTCATTTCTAGTCAGTGACAGCAGATGGGATTTGCAGGCAAAGTGTTAAGCACAAATCAAACCACGTGAAAATGTGCTGTAAACTCATGTGTGTTATTAGGAACTCTTTCGTCAATAAAACTGAACACATAATAGGCGGTCGGAGAGGTTTCTAATCATGCATGTCTATGTTTGTTGACTGATGTGTCTGGTGCTGAGAAAATTATTCATTATTTGTTGTTGTTATTGTTGTTGTTGTTGTTATGGCAACCTCATTGACCAGAGAATATTGAACTGGTGCATCATGTTGCAAGGTTGCCGTCCGTTTTTGTCCTTTGATGGACATGTCACGGGTTCAGGGAGCCTCCAGCCTTCGTCCACAGCCAGCAGGGCTCACCGCCAGCGCCTCACTGAGGTGGATCAAGATGTGAAGTTTTGTGATGGGAGTCACAAAGTAATAAATGTACAAATGGCATATTTTCAGACGTTTCTTAGTTCATTTGACTCAATATAATGGTAAGTATGTAGATACTGGAAAAAGTAGCATAGTATACAAAGCAAACATTTGGAAGCAGATTAATTGTATTTTCTTTTGTTTTTGTTTCGTTGGATTCATTGATTCACCTGTCAAATCTCAAGGTTTGTGATGTAAAATAGAAAAGAACAAAATATTGTAGAGGTATTTGCTGAATTAGTGTCACTATGAAGCACATTGGGTGGTTGGATGGCAAAGTGTGTTTTCACTTGTTGTAGAAAGCTGCATTGGCAGGGAGCTAATGAACAGTAGAGAACTCAGCTGGGCTTAGTTCCTTTGGCAAAGTGAGAAGGAGTCCAAACGCACGCACGCACGCACGCACGCACGCACGCACGCACACACACACACACACACACACACACACACACACACACACATACACACCACACGCACGCACGCACGCACGCACGCACACAGCTGTGTGAGGTCCGAGGAGGAAAAGCACAGATGAAAGGTTCAAGGAGGAAATTTTAAATTAAAAAAAAAACAACCCTCGTCCGGCACTTTAATTTGCAGGCTGATGAAACAAAACCCTGTGTAATGAATTGGAAATAGTATCATCCACAAAGGAACACGTCCGTAAATATAGCTGAGGCCCGAGGTGAGCAGTGCAGAGAAAGTAGAGCTGATCTGCTGACCGGCCTGCTGGACTTTAAATGAGATGTGGAATCAACAACATCACAGCCCTCCTCTACACCAACATGTACACCTTTGTATGGATACTTGGTATCATGCTGTTTTTCAACTTTCAATTTTGTTCAAAAATCTGCTGTGAACATCGACAACTGAAGCAAAGCCAGAAAAGGTGTGGAGATGAATTAACAGCAAAGACAATCAGGTGTTCGGTGGATCTTATAAGGGAGCAACTGTTGCGACATATTCCTGGACATGCGAGACAAGAGGATGATTTTTTAACATTCAATTAATTTTCAAATTTAATTTGGTTTCTTTCTTCTTGCTTGTTGAAAGGAGTGTACTGGAGGAGTACACACTAAAACCCTTGTCCACCTGTGTCCCAAAAAAACAGGAAAAGTATAAACTGAAAGATTAGGTGTGACAGCCCGGCCAAACAAACAAACAAACAAACAAACAGGTGCGGTACTGGGCCAACCCTGTACAGGGCCGTAGAAGCTACTCCCGACCCCAGGATAAGCCAAAAAAAAAAAAAAAAACCAGACTCGGCTCACATCAAAATAAAAGCAAAAACAGGACGGCCAGTCCAGCCAAGCCAAAAAATTGACTACTACTACAAGCTGTAACAACAACGCTGTTCAATTGTCAACCCTGAATGGTATTTAGTTGTGAATTGTGTCAAAAAGTGAGGTGGCAACACTTTTGGCAGTGACACTAAAGTATTGTAAAAATGAAACAGTTTTAATGACTGAAGTTTCAATAACTTTGTTCACTGTCATACATGAAAGCAATTACTGAGCTGCTCATTGAGCTCAATAAATCTTAGCTGATGTACAATTAAAAGAGCTCACTGCATGTTGGTAGTTTAAAACAGATGTGTTTTTGTTGCATTTCATTGTCATTGCTTCTATCAGGAAGTGGCGTTCTGCTGAAGAAAGTGCTACTCACTTACAGGACAGCAGTTGAAAGTACCAGACTTTATTATTGACTTAACCAACTGATTTTGACAAATTATGTACTTTTCCCATTAAGTGATGAGTGGGGAGGTATTTTTGACCCAGACCACATTAAATAAATCTGCTGGACTGCTGTTTTCATCAGCGTGACGTCCCTAAAATCAGGAACATGTTGGGTCAGTGCGACGTGGATAAATTATTCCCTGCATTTGTTACTTCTAGACTAGACAATTTTACGGTAGTTATTATCAGGGCAATAGCTCTTGTAAAATGTCTCCTAATGATTTTAAACGCTGTAATAGCACAAGTACGAGAGATCACATGTCAACAATGTTTGTTCTTTGCTGGCTTCTAATGAAATCTAGAATATGATTTAAAAAATAAATTCAATATGTTAAAGGTTTTAACAGCCAGGCTCTGGTATACAGTGGCTTGCAAAAGTATTCAAACCTCTTACATTTTCCAACACAATACCACCACAAATGTAAATGTGCTTGACAGGGATTGTATATGATAGACTGAAATGAACAAATTAATGTTGGTGATGGGAGAAAAGAGGAAAGACCTTGGCTCAAAGTGTGAACCGGGGAAATGAGAGGAAAGACGAGAGAATCAAGATCATTTTGATATAGATACTCTTGTATATATTAATATACATATGTGAGAGCACAAGAGGATGAAACACAATCCTTTTATTCCTCTGTGGCTCAATTTTCTTGGCCATGAGGGCCAGTTTGTAAAATTATATTCATTTGTTAAAAGATTTGCATTCCTCAAGCAAAGCTCTTTCTCCAGGAATTCATTTGTAAATCCTTCCTCTCATTCAAAGTCCTTCATTAGGGGACAAAATAGAATTTGGTGGGTGAACTCTGGTTTGTATTCCGTCAGCTCTAATTAAATTTGTTCTGGTAATACAAAAGAAAAAGAAAGCATCAATAATAACAGCAAACAAACAAGTGGGGTGCATGCATAAAACAAGATGAACAAATCTGCTTTGGGGCTGATTGTGTTCAGATGTGCTTGATAATAAAAAAAAAAAGATGAATACAGCTCTGCGTGCTGAAAATGAGAAAATGAAGAGGTTTGATTCAAGTTTATTGGGTTTTGATACAGTTTTCCAACCTTTTAACAAAAGAAACGGTACAGAATATTCTAGCAGGACAACCACATATTTGGAATTTTTGTTGCCATTCTGTTGTTTTTCTTTCAAGGAAAGCACAATTTTGAAGGTTTGTATTCTATCAACACAGAGCAGTTCATCCAAAGCTCCAGTGACTGTTATAATGTGGTACATTTTTCCCAGATTACTGTTGAAGGTTCTGAAAACAAAACCAAAAAACAACATACTGACCACTTTAAAAAAATCCATTCTTGTGGGATATTACTTGAACAACCTTGTTTATAGGTCTCTCAGTGCTCAGTCACAGCTGGTTTTAAAGCTTTGAGCTTTCATCAGTATAAGAAAGAAGGCTCCATTATTCAATCAAGGACTCTACTAAAATAAATCATTTGACAATAATTTATGGTTGGGCAGAAGCTTCTGTGGTCATAAATATATCCATAACTGTGTGCAATTTTGACAGAAACTGCGTCAGGAAAGGTTTCCAATTGGCTGACTGGAGGCCGAAGTCACATTTCTGAAATCAACAAGTAACTGTAAGACGTGTTCGTGGCTGAGCTTCAATAAATAATCCATACTAATGCCACACTTGCATTTAAATTATATTGTGATATGTATATGTAAATAGATCACTTGAAAATATGTTAAAGTTGTTCTGTTAGTTTATCATACTTTTATCATTGGTATTTCTTATTATGGCTATATCATAAAGCAAATGTGTATCACATAGCATAAAATAAGTCTAGTTTTGATTTATAATATACAAAGTGTTAAATTACAGACTACTACTACTACTACTACTACTACTACTACTACTAATACTAATACTAATACTACTACTACTAATAATAATAATAATAATAGTACATTGTTTAACATTTTTGATTCCATCTGTCATGCACCTAACATATTAAAAGGTTTTATGGATTTGACTAAAATACGTCTGGATAATAAAACCAAACACTTTTTAATGTCTGTATATCACTTTATAAGTTAGAATTTGTTATGAATTCCAACTATTCGTCAGTCTTTTTATGGGCTTGTCAAACAATCAAAAACATACTTGTGCTTTTGTTGGAGCAATTAACATTGTCGACAAAGACAGTTGATTAACCTAAGGAAAAGCTGGTGAACAGATGTTTTATTGGCCAATGAAACCCAAATGTATGTATATATTTTACAAAATGTCACTTACATTTTAAGTAAGAAAATAGTTCTTCCAACGGAAAAGACCTTGAACAAGTCACCACACACACTCACTTGGCACCAAACAGCAATTTCAGATTTAGCAAGTAACCTCAAATGTATGTTTGAAGAAAGAACATGCAAACTCTACATAGAACGGTTGTCCAAGCAATGGGCATGGGCTTCTGGGATATCAAAGATGGCGATGTAGCAGCTCCAGCAAAATTATCAACATTTGATTCAGCACGAAAAAAAGCCAGACTTTATCAAAGAAAAAGTATTCAAGCAATCTCAAATGTTGAGATCTTGGGAGATCAAGTGTACAAACGGAACCTTGCTTTTGGGAATCTTTGGGCATTTCCAAGATGCTGAGATGTCAACAAACCCGGGTATATTTTGATATAAATGCTGAAAATACGCGTTTGCCTCAGTGTAATGAAGAAATTCATTCAGAAAGGTATTGACAACGTATAAGAGATGCACAGCAAGAACTAAAACTGGCTCCGCAATTTCTCATTTTTCCCATGTGGATCCTGGTAGATTAACTTCAAAACCTATAAAATCGCCCTGGCATATGCACAGACACAATAAGCAAGCAAGCACAAACAGAAAATTGCCATTTTTTACACATCTGCAATTTCAGCACGCTTTAGACAGCATGAAAATGGAGCCCTTCACTGGCTTTCTTTTCTTTATTTTCTCTGTTACTTTAAGACTCCAAATAAGCTTCAGTACTCCGACACAACTAACAGAGACTTCATTTGAGCTCATGCTGACAAATCTTAACTCAAGTCAACCTGAGAAAGCCTCTGCAAGACCTGTGCACCGTGGGATTCATTTGATCTTACTCTACATCTTGCTGGTGGACATGAGAAAGAGAAAGTGGTCTCTATTAGGTTGAAGCAGAAAATGAAGAGAGCTCGGACTCACACCATGCTCAGTCAGTAAGTACACACAGAGGCACAGTGGAGGAAGAAGAGGGAGAGGAAAAGTGAGGAAAGTGTATTTGTGTGCAAGAGAAAGCAAGTCGAGACAGTATTGTATAATGCATATATAGTTATAATGCAGAATGCAATGATAAAATTTGACAACAATGAAATCATGAAAGGATCCAAGATGCTTAAAATGACCTTGATGCAAAAATACTCAACAACAATCTGCAGACCAAAAGACACTGTAATACATACCAATATCAGACTCACAATATCACTGCTGCCGTATGTGTAGCATGTTTATCATAAGTGCAAGCATCTTATAGAACAGAACAGAACAGAATAGATAAGATAGCTTTTCATTTTATACAATGGTACCACATTTAAAAAGAGCATCCACACACATCACAAAATCAATAAATATCTATAAATAACAGTTAAACAGTAAAAAAGTAGGAATAAATGCATGTTTGGCAATAAGTACTTTTAGGTTAAGTTTTGTTAGCTCAGGGTAAGAAACTATTTTGTGTTTGTTTTGTATCTTGAGCTTCTGTAATGTCTTACCGAGGGCAGGAGAGTGAAGAGTTCATGGTCCAGGTCTATACTGTCTTTCTATTGGCCTTCATGAGACAGTGTGCTTTAATGAGGCATTCCACAGGAGAAAGGTGCTATTGTCTCTCCATGTTGTCTTCATGAATCTGGATGGAAAATGGAGATAGTTTGGCTGCAGCACCTTGTTTTTTCTATGCTGTCTGTTGTTTAGATCCAGACTGTTTAATTGAATTATTATCCTAAAGTGATGTCGACATTTAAAAAGCAGCTATTTACCGACACATACTATGGATCCTGAGGTTCAATTGTGTTTGTTTGTTTGTTTGTTTCTTTTACTGCTCTCAATATAGGTCAGACTTCTATAAAACCTGATAGCATGAACACAATGACTTGTCATCTTGGAATGCTGTGTCTATGCATTGCAATTAGAGCTTGACAGCAAAAACATTATCGGATGAGGTACAAGAGAAGCCACATGAAGTTATGGCGGCAACATTTTCGGTAAGGTTATTAATGCTTGCTCTCACTGCTTTAAGATAATGCAAAAATGCTACGCTGACAAACAGTGGTTAAGAATAATCTTCCACAGATGTTGTAGGTTTTTGTTATTCGATAAAGACAGCCTGTTCATCTAGAGCTTCCTCATTGCTGTACATTCCCTCCCATCCCAAGTTTCCCCTTGCTTAAACCTTACATTATTTCTCCCCCTAAGCCTCCTTATGACTTTCTTTTCCTTTCTTTCCCTCCCCCTTTCATCTGCTTCCACACTATACGAGCTAATCAGGCTCTAATCTCACTTTTAATTCTCTTCCTATTAACCTCTTGATATCGTTTGTTTTACCATTACCCCTCCACACACACGTTTAAATTGCCTTCTGAGCTAAATTGCGGTTTATTTCCACATCGTGACAGAGATATGCTGAGTTAATTACAGGGCACAAATGAACATCACAGCAATGGGAGGAAGCAAAAGGAGAAAATGAATGTGCATGTAGAAAAGTCTCCCACTGCCACCACACACTGCTGCAACACATTTTTTTTGCCCAACACAAAAATTGGTCCCTTTAATCAAATTACCTGTCAAACATATTGTTTTGTGCACGTTCGTCATTTGCTAAATGTACAAGTGTAACCATGACGGTAACGTTATCATTATCTATTTCAGCCGCAACTTGGATCTTTTCTAAAACAAAATGGCATTTTGTAATCTAAACCAAGAATTTCTATAGAGTGACGATAGTATCAAGGTGTCAAACCACATTACAACCTTTTTTTATTGTTGGAATGCCACACTTCTGTTTCTTAAAATATTAAAAAATTAAAAAATGTATAATAATAATAATAGTAATAGTAATAATAATGTTGGGCTGTTGAGAATGATACATTAAAAAGCATGACTTGTTTTAATTCGACACATCCGATGAGTCTTTACATGTAGGGCCTGATCTACTAAAGGTAGTATATGAAAAGTTGAGCATGTGGAAGGTGAAGCATCTGACAGACGTGCTAATTAACACATGCTTCATTTATTGTGTTTGACTTCATGGAAAATTGTGTGTGTACCAGATCGTGCAGTCTACTCATACGGGTACATGCCAATAGGTTAATGTGCAATGAGCAATGTGATTTAATACGTCTGAAAATGTTTTGGCTGTTTATAATCAAATCTGTGTTGAACATGTTGGACAAGCAGTTGAAATCAGCTGAGCCTTTAGCAGAGACGCTGGTGTTATATTGGCAGGAGGGAGTGAAACCTGAAGTTGTGACTTTTTGATTTACTGTGTTCAACTCCATGGTGTCACATTTTTTTCATTTGAATATCTGTTTGCATGGAAGATGTTAATAGATTTTTATGTATAATACCCAATTGTTAATTGATTTTAAATCATTTTTATTAGTTTTGTACATGATATGGTAAATGCTACACCATGACATACTGCTGAGTGTTTTACCTGAATGTGTATTTTATATCTGGATGTCTGTGCATGTCATAGCCTCAAGGCTATATAGAGTATGTTTTCTTTTCTTTCTCTGTGAACATTATATTTGCAAAACAGTAAAAACACACAAAAAAAACCCTGGTGTATTAAAGTGGGCATTTCATTCTCCAAGCTCAAATAACCAGCATAATACAGGGAAAATTAAAACAGCCATGGTGGGACTACCACAAAAGGAAAGAGGCTCCTACTACTGTATATATTTGTGCCGCAGGGGACCTATATTCAAGATTCCTTTCTTCAGCTAAATCAAAATTTTTACAGATGTACAGTGTTGGTCAATAAAAGATGCATACTTTATGTGGCCATACAACACATTTTTCATACTCATTCATGTTTTCTTTTGAATAAGCCGAGGCTGCTGCCTCCCATCCTTCAAAAATGGAATACCAGGTTTTTCTCAGAGGATATTATTTAAAATCTGGAGCCTAATATATGTGCTCACTCATCCTTCTCTTGGCACTTTACCAATTCAGTAGTAGATGGTTGAGCATTCAAGGGGTTAACACGAGTATTCTGTAATTTTCTCTTCTCTGTAATACTCTCTTCTCATCTCCATGCAAGACCTGGGAAAGGACATAATTAGACTACTGATAGCAGCAGTGGGTGCAGTGACAAGATATTTATTAACCTCATATGATGAAAAACTGACAGTTTTCAAGGGGGTATTATTCTTACTCTTTAAGCTGGAGATTAGCCGCATATCAGAAGCTTGATATGTCCAACAGCAGCCAGATACTTGGGAAGGACTATTCGCCCTCTTGTCGCCTGGGGAAAACCATCTACCTTATTTTCATTTCCAATGACTACTGTTAGAGGAGGAAGGCAGGACTTGAGGGGAACAAGAGGCTTAATTGGCTGAGCTGATGGCAACACACTTAAAGTTAGAAGTGCATGAGGCATAGATTGTAGACCTGGGCCAGTTCCCAGGTGAGCGCTGCTGGAGGAGCTTTATAAGTCTCAGAGCAATTTACTGTGAATGGAGAGTGGAATATAAAAAAGGGGGTGAGAGCAGAAGAGTATTGATAAAGAGTGGCTTACCATGTTTTCTGTGATCTATTTGCTTAAAACTTCTATAGGCTGCTTACAAATCCCCCCCCCCCCCCCCCCTTTTCCTTCTTACCATATAGCCAAACTACTGAACTGAAGAGAATTAGACAACCAGACTGTAAGAGACGACCCTCAGAAGTCTGTCTAAGACTGCTTTCCTTCTTCTGCCTTTCTTTGTTATTTTTGACTGTGCTCATAAAACTATACCATACGGACAGACACACATATACAGAGAGACAGAGGGAGAGAGAGGGAGAGAGAGAGAGAGAGAGAGAGAGAGAGAGAGAGAGAGAGAGAGAGAGACTAATGCAACCTGCCTTTGCTAAAGCTTAGCAAATTAATAAATAACCACCAATGAAATTAGCTGTTAGTTAAATTGCTTTAAGAAAATAATTATGGACAGAGTAATCATTTCAAGCTTACGACATTATTACTCCAGCTATATGCTTCGTGTTGTATTCACCAAATCGAGTTTTAATGACCCGGGCACTTCTATGCAGTAATAACACATTCCACTTGATACTATAGAATAAACAAGTCCTATTAAAACAAGACAGGAACTACATCTTAATAGGTTTTCTATTCATACCAGCCTTTCTCATAACAATAGTGCTAGCTTTTTAATTAAAGGAAACAAACATTAAAGTCATACTTATCATCTGTTCCCTATATTAGTATTTTAACTTTGAAGAGTCAGAGTATGCAAATATAGCATAATGCTGCTCACACAAAGCATTGCTGTTATTGATCCGTGTGCATAAGAGGAAAACACACATTAAATCTGATAATGTGGCAGGACGAAGGATGAGGCAGAGCTGACCCTTGGAACACGTCTTTATTGTAGCGAAAACAGAACTGCACTGGCACAGCCCACGAAAGCCCCAGTGCGGGAGAGCCCAAACCCCGCCCCTCTACCCAGAGTCCTTTGGGGTGAGAGGCCTGGCTCCTAGCAACCGCCACAATAATTACAAAGAAGAATCAGTCAATCTTCTGTAGCTATAATAACAGTGTGAACAATGCCTGCAGCATGTTTGTATAATATCTTTACAATGTTTGTACTATGTTGGCATGATATGGGCATAACGTCTGTTCACAATGTAATAGTTGTTATTGAATTTGTACCATTTGTTGTGAGGTGACTGTGATAACCACATAATCGTCAAATCCGAAAAAAAATATTTTTCTATGAAGTCATGCGTGACAAAATCCAAAATGATTCATACTTTATTATAGGCATTTTACCCTTTGTCAACAAGAAGGAAAGAAAAAAAGAAAATAAATCGTCAATTGATGTCAAGTTATAGAAGTATTAATTGTGGCCTTTGCATTTCAATTTATCAATGGACTTAATATTAAGTATTATTTGAACTATTATTATTGAATATGTGATATTGCTGTCAATACAAAGGTCAAACAAAGAGAATGTTGAACAGTAAAATTCTGACTTATCCCGAGTTTGCCAGGCCTTCAACAAGAGCATTGTATAATCACAACTCATGCAAACTTGTACTTCCTGGTGTACTTTTATCTGTGCTCCATTGAGAGCACGCTCACATATTATGTGTGTGTCTATAGCTGAGCAGAAAACTTCAACAGGACGTATCATGTCATCATAACATCACAGGTGGAAGATGAAACCCAGCCACCAATCTAACACATTTACAATTTTTTTTTTTTTTAAACATTGAATTGTAATTGTTATATTCCAATATGTATTTATTTGTTTGTGAATTTGCTTGTTTAAGATTCTAATTATATCCAACCTGTAATTGTTTCCAGCTTTAATTTGGTCGTTTTTAACAAGAAACATTTGTTGGAAATTGAGAAAATTATTGGAATTTGGCACCAAAAAATCCCCAAAACAAAACAGAAAAACACAATCTAGGAGAACATCATTTTAAATAGAATATTTTGAGAAAACTAGGAGAGATTAAAAAATTATTTTGAGGGCTAAAAGTAGGTACAACAAAGAAAATATCTTGTGATAAACTCCACAAGCAAAGGTTTTGAGAGCCAGCTGAATAAATACTTCTTGTCACATTAAAAGCATCTCTAGCTGAACTGATTTGATCTTTTCAAAAGCATTAAAAACAGAAACAATCGTAAACAACACAAGCACGATTTGTCGTCACATTATGCTGTGTGCATTAATCTATTCGCATGAACTCATCCCACGTGGCCGATATTCCATATTCATGAAGGTTAATATGCTATTGGCATATCCATCCATCTGTCCAACCATCAATCTTCCAAACCTTTTTATCCCTTTGAAGAGTGTGTGATGCTGGAACCAATCGCAACTGACTACCGACGGAGGCAAGGTACACCCCTGGACTGGTCACCACTCCATGCAAACAGTCCATCCCGTTTGTAGATCAGCTTCTACTGTATATATGTATTTGCACAACATTGGGCGTCTGCTTGTTTTTATATGGACAACAATCATATGCTGTTTGTCACTCCCATTGACACAACATTCAGCTGGATAGATTTTAGGTAGTAAATTGCTTTACTGAGCGAGTAACCCGTTTCCCCAGTCAGCGGGGATATGTAACCCTGTGTTAAACTACTCTGATGGATCAGTGAAGCTCAACACCTAAATAATCAATAAAGCAGGTGTTGTATCTTGTGCATCAAGAAAACCTCTGAACAAGGACTCAGTCAGTGTCTTGTCACAGTTTATTGAACAGTCAGGAATGTTGGTAAATAATTATATTTAGGGACCAAGCCCGGAGGACCAGGGCCCCAAAGGAGGCCTGAACTGGATGCCAGGACCCTGTCGTTTTTGTAATGTTTCTTAATATTATTATTCTTTTTGGCTCCTGACATGTCATTGAGCCCAAATTTGACACTTGCAAAAAAATTTTTTTTTACAGTATTGCTGCATATTTTTACTATATACTTTTACCATCAAAAATTTTGACATACACTGATTTTTTGTTGTTGCATTGTTATGGAAAATGGGCTAATGTCTGACAAATACACGCTCATCCTGCATCAATAAAATACAGATTGTGTCAATTTTTAGACGTGCTCAACTTTGTTGTGTGGGACTACATAAAAACCTTGCCTAACCATGTATGCACTGTCTCCCAATTACTGGGAGCCTTATTAAAAAAAAAAAAAATTCACAGTACAAAGGAGCTGCTGTGTTTTTTCCCCCCTTCTATCGTGAAGCAAAACGGTGAAAAGTTAGCGTCAGAAGGAGTGTTTTGCTGGTGTGTTTGTTAAGCATGTCCTGGAGCTGTAAGGAGCAGTGTATTGGGAAAACTGTGCATTATGGAAGAAGTGAGGGGGGGAAGTAGCAAAAAGGAGGGAGGAAGATCTTTGATGAGGCCCCGGGAGTGTCTCTAATGAGAAGCGATGTGAGGGAGCTGTTTCTTTCTTGCATCGCAAACAGAGCTGTACCACACTGTTATAATCAAGCCAAAGACATAACCAACGGTCGTAATTAAAAATCACAAAATCACCATTTCTGACTCATGCCTTCAGAAACACAAACTCCAGCAGGGGAAGTAATGCTATCAAAGGCTTGTTTTGACAGTGGGATTCAGACTGTATCAAGCAAGTGAGATGAAGCAATTTACTCTGTGATGAGTCATATTATCAGCTATCAGGAAGACCAACAACATTATATGTGATGCATCACACTGAATAGTGGGTATGGGTTGTTTCAACTTGCTCCATTGATCACTGAATGGATGCTTATTCTCTAAACCCCAGTCAGTTATTGCATGCTTGCAGTTCTATCACAGGAGTGTTTGTTACTTCACTGACACCCCCATCATCATGAGATAGAAAAGCTCCAAAGCCCATGAGGTCGAACAAGATTATTTCCAAAAACCAACATAGATAATGAAGCCAGTTGTGACTGCACATACAATCAAGTGGGGGTTTTATTTGGAGGTAATGGTTGAAACTCGCAGGACAACCATCAATGCAACACACCACAAATCAGTGAAGTCACATGAGTGAGCACATGGAAATCTATTCTTCCCTGAGAGACAACAGCCCGTCAAGAGTTTTCTGAATGAACCTCAGACACTGACTAGCAAAATTATTTTGCCAATGAAGACAAAGTTGAACAACAAATAGTGTGTGGAAGTAAAAAGACACCGAGCATAGCCTCATTAATGCTGTTGCGACAGTGACAAGCTGAGCTGTGGACAAGCCATTGCACTGGGGGGAGGGTTTTCTGCCCTGCTCGAGGGGCAAGAAGCTTAAAGACTGATAAGGGAAATCTAGAGCAATAATGAGCGTGAAAAAGACAAGAGTGCTGGGATTAATGTTGACATTTCAGCAACACAAAGATTAAATTTTATCGGTCAAGGAAATTTGGGATTGGCCTCACAGAAAACTCTGACAGTCCAAGAGTAGCCCAGCTGGAGTTTGGGCGTGAACCCAATGAAACGTCTCTGGTGGGATTTGAAACATGGCTTTGCACGAACGCTGCCCATTCAACCTGGGTTTGATTCAACAGCCCTGCAAAGGGAGGATGGGAGGAATCTCCAAAGGAAATGTGTGCCAAGCTTGCTAGAGCCTTTGTCAGTCATGATGAGGTTAAAAAAAGGTTCTAAAAAAAGGAACAAAAGAAAAAACAAAACAATGCTGTTTAGCTGTCGATGTTGAATTATTATTTTAATTGTTGAGAAATAGGTGATTGTGAATGCAAATCTAATCAATACTCCAATTTATGTAAAAAAATGTAATAATATATAAAGGTACACTGTATATAAAGGGGGGCAACTACAGTATCGTGGATCAACCTTTAAGCAGACAGCAGCTGCTTACCGGTACTCTCATATTTTCTTGATGTCTCTCAAGCAGTGTGTTTCTGCCCACACATCGTACATCAGAGGCAAATCATTTTCCATTCGACTGCACTCGTGTGTGTGTGTGTGTGTGTGTGTGTGTGTGTGTGTGTGTGTGTGTTTGTCTTTTTTCTATACTGGTGAAAATCCGATTACATTGACCCATCAACACTGGACAGTGCGGATACAATTGGTTACATGAATGTAAGTCAATGTAATTTCAATGTGTGACTGTGACTATTTACAAATATTCAAAGACATTATCAGTTGTGACAATGTCCATTACTCGCTGTGTTTTGAAGTTTTCAATTGATTTCAGTTTAAGCAGGTAATTATCTGTCTTACAGTCATTGCTGTAATGATCCTTATCTTATCCCTGTTAATTCACAATCTCAAAATATTGAAACCAGAGCAAAAGGAAGTATGCATTTTAATTTCAGTGCAGTACTTTTTTCTTATCCTCTGCAAATAAAGCTGTCGTGCAGGACATATTCATTCAAAGTCAGCCATTATCCAAAGAATTTGCTTGAGTTACTGCTTTTCTCATTCTAAGGGAAATGCTTGAAATTTATGGCCATCTAACAACTTTGAAAATACAAGCCAGCTAAGCATTTGACTGTACCAGACAGAGCTGTTAAAAAGACTGAGGGAAACAAAACAAAACAAAACAAAACAAAACAAAACAAAACAAAACAAAACAAAACAAAACAAAACAAAACAAAACAAAACAAAACAAAACCCAATGGCATTCACGCAGGCCAAGATGTGAAAGTGAACCGATTGGTGGCTTAACAAAGCAGCGAGTCCATTGTTTGGAAATGTCTGGAGGTTAAAAGCACTTTTGTTAATGCTTAGGCAGCATTACACTGTCACCAAAGCTATAAGGATATGAATAATGCAAAAAGTGAATTAGAGTGACATATGATATTTGCTCAATGGTTATTTGCTGCATAGTATGATTTTCTCATTACCAGGATCCCCTTTTTATCACAACAGTTCAACAGTTATATTATGCTAATGGTTATTAGGAAAGCAGGAAGAATAATATGCTCCATTATGTTGTCACTATTGTATATTGTATATTGAATACACTGCTGGCGAGAATGCAGTAAGCTTATGGAGGGTGAGCTGTTAAAATGAAAAGGAAATTTATATCTAAGTGTGAACAATATTTTGTAATAATCATGACCAGGATGAAAAACAATGGATTAAATATACAGAAATAAATGTCAAATATAGGTAAAGACTTAAAATCAGGAAACATGTTCAATCAGACTCACGTTTCAGGTCATGTCTCTTCTGGGAGCTGCTAATTAAAAATCAATGCTTTAATGCAGCTTCATTGGCACACTCCATTTCACAAGCCACGTGCAGGTAGTTTCTCTCAATTTTTAATTACACTTTGCATGCTAATATGCAAAATAAACCAAACATTTACCAGCAGAGACACCTTTTCATTTCACGGTGGGGTGAGCTCTTGTGTTTATAAAACAAGTGAGTGTGTCTGCCAAAGCATTCAACAAGGGTGATGTGTGTCTCTTTAGCATCAGAGCTTAATTAGCTACTTACTAAATCTGAAAATATCTTGCAGCTGACAAAAGTTTGTTTTCATTTAAAAGGTTACTGCTGTTTGTAATGTATTCACCTAGAATGGCACAGATTTAGAAAGAGTAACAAACACACCAGCTGAGAGATGAGGAATACATCAGTTTAAGTTGGTTGCTTTATCACAAGTGAAGTGACAGCGTCAAAGCCACATTGTGACAGTAAGTCCATACAAATAAACACACTGATGATAGCAGGAGTTGTGTGGCCGAGGAAGCAACAGGCTCGTGATATGAAATGAAATGATTTCAGATCTTTCAGCAGATTTGAGCCAAATATAGCTCAAGCCCGTTTTGAATTGGATATAAAACTTTTCTTTAAACTAGGGAGCGTCATTAAAATAGTCAAATGCTTAAAAATTGCAGTTGTTTGCATTTAAAAAGAAAAAAAAAAGAAAAATCTCCTTTTCCAGGTTTTGTCAAATATATGGAAGTAACATTCCACTTTGGACCAAAATAGAGATGTTTATATTGTTTAGAGGTAAGCACAAATCAAAATCAAATCATGTGGCACTTGAGCTAGAATAGCTTGACACTCTTGCTTTATAGCATCTGTAACGCAACGATGTAGACGTAATGAAACTAAATGTAACACCTGAAGCTGAGACAACAGTAAAAACAAAAACATATTGAGCAATGAAGTATAGAGGACATGTTTGTATTTATTGAAATATATTCTAACAACAAATAGGAACTGTGTCTGCAAAGCTGTTATTCTTAGTGTTCACCATGGGGAGGCTTGTGTTTGGACTCACAGCAGGACAGGACAGATCCACCATAATTACAACTCATGAAACCACCCTGAGCATTCTGCCATAAGATATATAACTATGTGCTACACTTTCACAATGTCCAACACATTTTAACGTCAACATGGTGCCGAAAACACATTTCTTAAATGTCATGTTTTTTACCAGTTTAATTACATGATGCAACTTCTGCATTGGCTTTAAGATTGTTTTTCTTATATTGGAGGATGGTTTTGGATACAAAGTCTGCATAATACATGTTTTTAGCCACAATCTTATTTTTCCACACTATGCCAGTATTTCAGATATAAGGATGAGCTTGATAGCAACAAAGAGTGGAGCATGTGGGTCGCGGATGATCCAGTCTGTTGATAGTGTCGTTTAGAAGAAAAAATATGTATACTTCTTCCGACACATTGTGAATCCATATTTCTGTGCAAGTTAAGACTAGCATTTGATTACATTCACCAGCCGCTTCATAAAAAATGAATGAGGGTGAAGATAGTTTTCTAGTTTATGTAACAAAATTTTAGGCGACAACTTGGGGAGATACTTTTAACGGCCTCCTTCAGGCAGGCCTACTTCCTGCACAATAGCTGTATCATCGCTACGTTGACTGAGTCGTCAGCACCGTGTGGGTCACTTCCATGACTGATTCCCTCATTAAAGTTACATCTGTTGTTCGAAGGAAGATGCTCTATAATAATGTCAGCAGTTTTTGAAAGAAACTGATTACAAGAACAAATCAGCAGAGTTAAACACCAGACAGCACCAGGAAGGTCCTATAAGAGTATCATTTATTATTAAGGACTGGTAATGCATCAAAGGTACTGTGGATATGGCCAAATGTTAATGTTACTTACAGCGGGACATCTCTCATGTTGCTGTCAGGAGGATTGAATCACATCCAGGATCAGTGACCAAGCATCTTCTCCAGTAAACAAGAGTCTTTCTGAATAGCGACAGATAATCTCTTTAGTGTAACAAAAAAAAAAGAAAAGACAAAAGAATCTCATAATAATTTTGTGTTGTCAAAGAAGATTTAAAACGAGCCCCTCAAGAAAGGTAACCTCATCTTACCTTTGACCAGTAAGAGCCCGGCTATTTTTATGTCTGTAAAAATAAACACTAAATAATGGTGTATATTTTTGTGTTTTCTGACCAATATATTTTTGTTTCATTTGATAAACTTCAATCATTCATGGATTATGAATCAATTGTGTATGTGTTGACAAGTTGACTGCTGTCTAAATTAAATTAGCAATGTAACGTAGATGTGACATTTATGTAGTTTCCCATTATCAAGTAAACAAGTCGCTGGTATCCTCTGGGAGAGCAAGCAAATTTAACAGACTTCTTAAAAAACCTACTGAGACCCTTAAAACGAATGAGGTTTCCCAATCAATAAACCGCTGGCAAACAGTAAAGCTACATTCATTAAAGCCTTTATAAAACACATACTTCTTCATGGGGAACATAAGGTCCTCCATTAAGCTTGATTAATACATTAACTTTGTGCTAGTTTTAAATGGCCTGTCTTAGATAAACATACTGATAATGATAACCCATACGCTTAAAGCAAAGAAACAAATGGTGCCTTAAGAGGGCTGCTGGCAATACCTGAAGTAACAGTTTCATCTGAGCTGCAGGCAGCTGCATGGGGAAAGAAAAACAACAACTCAAAACACACATTTAAATACCTCTGCATTCATGCAGATCCTGTTCGTTCTAGAAATATGGCTGTCATCTAAAGTGAACATGTCTTCTATCCACGAGCCTGAATTAGTGTTTCAAACTGTGAAATATAAATGTGACAGGTACCAATCATCTAAAAACTTCCACGAAGTCCTCTCTTTTAAACTTGTGATGGATTTTATTATTGTAACTTTTGCTGTAAAGAAGTGACTTTAGTATTTATACATTTAAACTTATAGTTCTTTATAACACGATGATTCAAATGGAATTATTTGACACAAAGTGTTTATCTTTACATCTGCGCATAGACTATGATAGGATAATTGTAATGATGGAATAACCAATATCACTGAAAATTACCGATGTATGCATTTAAGTTTAATAAATGATTAGCATTTTGAACATTGAAATATTTAAACACCACCAGTTTCCAATATTCATAGAAAGAAACAGCCCAATACATTTTAAAATATGTATTTAGCTAAATGTTGAATTATCCAATACTGCAGGAAGATATCTGAAATAAAGTTCACAACAATATTCCACACTTTCAACATTTTATCATTTGTTAACACTTGTCCTTGTTTAACAATTTAACAATACTATGTTGTGATGGTCTGACTGCTGTGCTGTCTTCTTAATTACCCTTCGGGGATGAGCACAGTTCTTATGATTGTTATTGACGGCTGCAAATTTCCATCAAATGTGAAATTGACACAATCCTACCAGTATGTGTTGAACTCACATTTACTGTATTTTCCGCACTATAGAGCGCACCTGAATGTAAGCCGCACCTGCAAAATTTAACAAAAAAACAAAAACAAAGCCCCATATATAAGCCGTACTTGACAATAAGCCGCAGGTGTCCACGTTGTAATAGGGCGAGAATTTCACTGCAGGAACATGGGGATTGCTCATATTTTTATAAATTCTCACAAATCTGTCTTTGATAGTGCTGGAAATTCCTGCACACAGTGCTGTGTTGTGCGGGTCTGCTGCAAAGCCCGCAGACAGACAGAGAGACACAGAAAGACAGATACATAATCACCAAGCATTTTATCTCTGTTGTTAAGGTGTTTTATCGGTTATTTGCCGATTGTGATTCTGAGAAGGAAGGTTTCTCAGCCACGGAGTCCAGTGAGGTAGTTTACGTGATGCACCTTTAACGCAACATTCACGGCCATCAGCTGCTGGAGCTCCGGACCACAGCAGCACAAGACGAACTCACAAAGAGCAGAAATGTCACTTTTGAATCAAGTCTTGGAGAAGCAGAGGCACTAAAAACAGCATGTATCTACATGCGGAAGTAGAATCTGGCGGCATGAAGCCTGTTAACCCGTAAAAATCCATAAATTAGCTGCATCGTGTTATAAGCCGCAGGGTTCAAAGCGTTAGAAAAAAGTAGCTTATTGTCCAGAAAAAAACGGTAATTTAACCAGGATTCAGGAATAATGTTGTCCCCTCCAGTATATATGTGAAAACAGAATCTACTGTCAAAGTGCAAATTAATCATCCTACACTGTGAAGGTCAAACAGTCAAAGATAAACAAAACTATTATGATTCCAGTACTTTTACACTCGTTCTGGACATTTTCTTGCTGGTGTCTCTGGACTCCTTGGGTTTTTCAGTCTGCATTACATCAGCCATAAAGTTGACTCTGTAGGGGCTGATGCTTTCTTTCTCAGTTTTTAGATCTTGAAAATGTTTAAATGTTTAAACCAAATGCAATCCGTGCAATGCAATTCCTTCTTCCAGAAGATGAAACAAGCTCACCTCACTCTGTCAACCACAGAAACCAGGTGACCAACAAGTTGTGAAGGTGGGAGAGTACATGATAAACTGATAAGCTGATCTACAAGTAAAGCAATTTACTACCTAAAATCTATCCAGCTGAATGGACAGACTGTCGACTGTCCACAAAAGAACGTGAGCTGTACCTTAAAGGACTCTGTGGTTGGGAGGGGGCACCCCCCTCCCAACCAAATAAATGTATGTACGTATGTCTGTATATATGTAGATATGTATGTCTGTGTGTGTATGTGTATGCTTGGTGTGTGTATCTGTGTGGGTGTGTATGTATGTTTGTGTGTGTGTATGCGTATGCTTGGGTGTGAGTGTGTGGGTGGGCTGGGATTAGGTGATGGGGTGGGTGGCTGTCCTCCGGCCGGGCCTGGCTGGGCCTTCACTCTTCCTGGTCTGGGGGGGGGGGGGGCTGGTCTGGGGCTCGGCGGCTGGGGCCTTCTCTTTCCCGCCGGGGGTTGGGGGGATGGTGGGGGGATGGCCCCCGGGGGTGCGGCGGGCTCCGCTGTCGGGGCCGGGGGGGCTCCCTGCCCGCGTGGCCTGGGGGCGCTGCGCTGGCCGGTCCCGGCTTGGCGGCTCGGTCGGGGCCCGGGGCTCTGCACCCTTTATCCTTCTCCTGTGGGCCCCTCTGGCCTGGGGGGGGTCCTCTCTCCGCGCTCCGTCTGGTGCCTTCCGGGTTGGGGCGTGGCTCTCCGGGGGGGTTTGTCGGGGCCTCCCTGGATCCGGTGGGTCGTTGGGTGCCGGAGTGGCGGCGTCCGGCCCTGGTGGCCTTGGGCTCCGGGGTGGTGCTGCGGCCCCCCCCACAACAGTTCCATTCACATCCAGAGGACAAACCACACACACACACACACACACACACACACACACACACACACACACACACACACACACACACACTCCTCATTGACGAGATTGTTCTGTTAATTATCAAAACCAAGTTGTTGTTCGCTTTTGTTGTTGTTGTGTTTGTTTGTTTGTTTTATTTATTTATTTATTTTTGTTCTATGTCTTTTTTGTTTTTGCTTTTGTTATAATTGTTGTCATTATTTAGGTCTTTTGCTCTGTTGTTGCTCAGGCTGGTCTTAATCTCATGGCAGTTGGAAAATATTTAGATCACTGTGGTTAATGTATTATCAAAAAAAAAAAAAAAAAAAAATGTATGTAGCACTAACAAGGGTATTGTATGTATTTTGTATTTTGTATTTTGTATTTATTTTGTTTCACCAAGCCTTTCTCTGTCTCTCCTCTCCTCTCCTCTCCTCTATCCTCTCACCCCAACCGGTCCGCAGAATGCCGCCACCTCTGAGTCTGGTTTCTGCAAAGGTTTCTCCTTGTTGAGGGAGTTTTTCCTTTCTACAGTCGCAAACACACCTGCTTGCTCATGTGGATATGTTGGGCTTTTCTATTTTCTCTATAACAGCAAATTGGAATGACTGTAAAGTATTTAAAAAATAAATAAATAAATAAAAAAATAAATAAAAAAAAAGGACTCTGTGGAGATCTTCTCCTGTCCATGCTGAATCTGGAAGGAGATACTCCCTGCAGAAGTAGAGATTGAGTGCATTAAGCAATAATTGTTTCAGAAAGTTATTTCAAGTTGTGACGTCGAACTGGCAAGTTTTTAGGCCAGATGGCCTTTCTGCTGCATCCCAGATTCAAACCCACACACACTCAAGGTTCAGCCTTAACCTCGTCATCTTATCATCTTTTTGTTATCTATTTATTCTGATTCTGAATAGTATGCATCCACAAACAGTGAAGTGAATGTGAACTTAATAAAGTACCCACAAAACACTATCTGCATTCTTGAATTTTTACATTTTGTGAGACATCCTGGTAGAATTCTATCACTGTGCCACAGTGTCAACAAACAGTGGACCTTCCGTTTTCAAATGAAAATACGGTCACATCTTCTGCTGTGCTGTAAAATCGTTACAATAACTGTCACGCTCAAAAACAAATGTATCTGCTTCTAACTAATCACAACAGATTTTATGTATTCAATCAAAAAATGTCAACATCTATAAGTTAACTAAATCGGATGCAGCGTACATGAATAACAAGAACAAATGTGGAATCTACTTTAGTTGCAACAGGACTAAACATTCCAGTGAATGTGCTTGGCAACATTAAATACGAATTCAGGACAGGATGGAGATATTTAGATGACTCTAAAACACCAAATGCTTGAAGAAAAGCAACAAGGTCCAAATATTATTAAAGCATGTTGATTTAATGTTCTTTGTTGCTTTCACCATATGCTCTTACTCTGCATTCTCTGTCCTTGTAGTCTTTTCTTGCTCTGCTTTTCAATAACAAGGCCAAGTGGACCTTGTGCAGGAGCTTTACTGTAATGTCTAGTAAGATATTGCACTGGTGCTGTGTTTTACAATATTCTCCATGCTGATGGTCAGAATCATTTAAATATCTACAATATCAATGTGCCTCAGCATTTATAACAACAAAACTAGTGCTGTCAATTGATTTACTGTAAAAAAAACAACAACTAATTCATTACACAATTTTTTCTACTTTAGACTGAAGCATGTAATGCATATCTATTCATGGGAAACCATGACATTAATGTGGACTCAACACACAGAAACTAAAGCAAAAACTAAATTAAAGACTATTCTTATAAACTTATGTTTAGCTTTGAGTGAATGCTGTTCTAGATAGACAGATAGACAGATAGACAGATAGATAGATAGATAGATAGATAGATAGATAGATAGATAGATAGATAGATAGATAGATAGATAGATAGATAGATAGATAGATAGATAGATAGATAGATAGATAGATAGATAGATAGATAGATAGATCTAACAAAACACGGACATAAATCTGCAGTCTTTTTTAAAGTGAAACATTCTGCCTTAAGATTATTTCAATGTTGGTATTCTGTTGAAAAAGAAGTATAAAAAAATGGGATGAAACAAAACGATGTTAATTGCACTACATTTTTTTTTGAACAAGTTAAATGTTTTGAATTAATCAATTAAATTAACACTTTATTAATGACGGCACCAAAATAAAACACACATTGATGTGTCAATGGATGCATCACTTTCCTGAGGAACACTTTAATAAAGTGTTGCTCAGCTAAGCAATAACTCCATATTCACTTTGAAGGTCAGCATTTTCCCTCTGTGCAGCTCTCTTTGAACTCCACCATCAAAAAAGTACATCAGTATGGGTGACAGATGCCTAAATCGAAATGATCCTGGTAACAAGGGCAACAACACTTGTGAGCAAAAACAGCTGTGCTTGAACGATAACTGAGCCACACTGTAGCAGGAAGCGCCACGCTAAAATCCTCTGACTTCCTGTCTAAGTTTGACACCTGAAGAACGGAGAGAAGAGAGATGACATCCGACCCTGTCATCCGAGCTTCACAGAGTAAAACAGCTTGTGAAAGTGAGGAATGACATAAAGAATCCACCGACATGAATATGCCCGCGCACACAGTGGCATGCTGTACATGTATGCATGTGAATCATCAACCTGCTTTTAGAGGGCTTATCCTCATTTTTAGAAGTAAGGAGGGGCCCAAATCCTCCGAAATCCAGACAGACAGGAAGGACAGGCCAACCTGCAAAAATGCACAGCTGATGTGACAGCAGAAAATACCTCTAATAAATGTCAAAAAGGTGCATATTATTAAGTCCCAACCTTTAAACAGTAACCTTTAGAGGACAGAAGGAGAAACCGTATTGGTACCAACCTCCACTTAAAAAGCAGTATCCTCGTTTGTAAACGTATGATTGTCACTGAAAGACTTAAGCATCTTAACATCAATGGTAATACATTGGACAAATTCAGATAATGAAAATTGCCTGAATGACATTTTCTGACAATGTAACAGGATCTGATGCGTGATGCAGTATAAGTTAAAGGAGTAAAGTAGGATTGATCTTATTCATACCTTGATTTGTAACACCAGAAGTACTTTCCAGTAGTTCTCAAAAAGATTTGGTTTGTTGTTCTATAAAGTACTGCAACTAAAGTAAAGTGGTCTATATACAGTAGACCGACTTTTATCTCCATAACTAATTTTAAAGACACGTCCGTAATGTCTTTACCAGATGAATTCTTAGAGAGCCGTCGTTCCTAACAGGTCTGGCTTTGGGCTCCTCGGTCCTTCATCGAAGGCAAACCCATACTCAACTCAAGAAATATGTTTAACTTTTCAAATTCATTGAATTCATCAATTAAAATAAGGTGTTGTTTGAGTCTGACACCATGAAACAGAATTTGACAGTGTGCCAGCACAGAAAACAAACAAACACTGAACAGCAAATAGGGATGTAAAGAGCTTAAATAAATGCAAAATAAAACAAATAATCATGGACACTTTTCTAATAGTCTCAATCGTATGCACAAATATGATAATAAATTAATCTTTACAAATGTAATTTTCAAATATAGGTCCAAGAGAGGATTCCTCCGTTTCTGCACCAACTCCTCGTTGCAAAACACAGAGATATTTCTGTCTTCTGTTGTCCTTAATATAATGAACTGTATATCTATCATTATGTTTTGTACATGTGATTCATCAGGCTCAATCAACAAATAAATAAAAATAAGTGTCTTCCCCACAAAGTGAAATAACAATTGTCTGTTATATTGAGGGTTTTTTGTTTGTTTTTGTTTTTTTATTGGCACACACACACACACACACACACACACACACACACACACACACACACACACACACACACACACACACACACACACACACACACACTCACTCACTCACACACACACACGCACACACACACGGGAAGAACATGCAAAACTCCACAGAGAAAGAAAGGCCTTAGGATTTGAACCCACGAGAGCGCTAACCACTGCGCCACCGTGCAGCCATAAATTCAACACATAGAGGAGAGGTGAGTAATCCAAAGCCCACCGTTTGGACGAGAAGTTGACTTTTCTTTCCAGCTGAGCTCAGCCGGCCAGCAGTGTGAACGATCTGGACAGCAACAAACAAGAATATCAGCAGGACTGTACGCTCAAAGATGTCTACAATGCCTCAGAGATGAGAGTCATGATGAAAATGGACCAACCAGTAAGCCACGATTGTCATCGCAAGAGAGCAATGGTGCGAACATTTCCAAAATCTCCTCCAGGAGTTAAAATCAAACTGCAGTACTACATACATGAAGAGTTTTCATAATTCCTATTTCCATTTCCCCCCCCCCTGTACTATCAGTTCAGCGCTAAGCTTCATTTCCTCCCATTTAGCCGTGAAACAACCTCTGCCTATGAACCTGAATCTGTCAAGTTTTATGTGGGTTTTTTTTTTCTTCAGGTTATTTTCTTGTGATGTATGGCTGCTGCTACCATGGGACTCACAGTGTTTCACAGCATGTTTACCTTTCTGCTCTGCAGTGCAGCCTGTGTAACTGTTACCCCGATAGCAGGTAGCACTGTTTGGGGATTTGGAGGGGGGGGGAGACGACTCTCCACAAGCTAAGATCACATGTGCACATGTATGCACATGTACAGTATGTATGGAGACAGACATACCAATAAGAGTCTGTGTGGTGCATCAATGTTTTGTGTGGTTACGACAATGATAGATGCTGCAGAGAAGGAAATACATACAGTTGGCTTGTGTAAGACGGCCTGCACATGCACGTAAATCAGACTGCAGCCAGGAGCTGAATTTGCCCTGACAACAATTTATGTGACCTTGTATAAGTAGTGCACATACTGGAGGCAACACAATATTCACAATAACACAAATACATTTTTTCAACATAAAGAAACTTGAAGTCAAACAAAAACACATTTCTTTCTTTCTTTCTTTCATTGATTGAGATATATAGTTTTGGTTGTTTGAATTGATCACATACAAGGTATTATCATCTCTTAATCTTATCTCCCACCAACTTCTCAACATCAAATCCAGGTTCTTCCTTAACTTCCTCAAACTAAACAGTGACAAAACAGGCTCTCCTCATTGGCTCCAAGTGCACCCTCACTAAAGCTCACAGTTTTTCACCTCGTATGGAAGGTGTTAACAAACAAAATGTTAATGTTGTTATTCTTATTCTTATTTTTATTCTTATTCTTATTATTAAGAATAGAGTAAAAAAAAACAAAGGCTTTCAACACTGTGACGTAGTCGATTCTAGCTGACAGACAAAAGCAGGGTACATCTTGTATTGGTCACTGGCCCATCAACGAGCAACCTCCATCGTGTCTAAAATAAACGCTAGTCACAGGTGGCAGAGATGTACCAGAAAGGTCCAGTTGTGGTTTATGTGTGGAAGATGTGCTGCCTGTCGAGCAAGTTAAGCTGAGGGCTACAATTTATTCTTTGTATTTCCAAATACTAGTTAAAAATGGTGACATGGGTCTTCTCAGACCATACTTAATATGCAGACACCAAAACAATCTGCAAAAAAAAAAAAAAGGACTCTGTAATAAAGACAAGTTTTAAAGATGAATGGACAACTTCCAAAAATATTAACCGCAGAAGTATTCTTACCACAAAGAAGATTTCAAGTAGAGTACTTTTTAAAACTGAAGAAGACAAATATTAATAGATTAACACAAAAGGCGAACCTTGCCGAACAATTTATGAGCGCATCAGCAGTGATTGCCGAGAGCTTCATGACTCAAGTCCCCGTGATACTGCAGCATGAAGAGATACCAACACAGCAAAACCTTCATGGTTATATACTCACAAAACATGCACACACAAGGCCTCGGTGCTTTAAACTAGTAATCCACGACCAACAGTCATGACACTGTAATGCCAGAACAACAAGCATCTTTTTAGTGCTGTATTGTTCCCCCGCCTTCTTCAGTGCTGGCCAACAGCTCCGCCACTTCCACGCATCGCTGTCTGCACGTGTCTTTCTGCATGCTGTGCACCTTCATCTCCTCGCATGTGCAAACTCATTCCAACGCTAATAGCACTGTAACTGTGGATGCACACCCACAAATGTGACATTTAATAGTCACTCTCTAGCTCACAAACACATGCATACATACAACACTCTCCTACACAGAGCCATGCTGTGTGTTAAGCGGCAGGACCCAGATGGCAGCCACCTGGAGTGCGTTGATGGGCTCCTGCGATGGCTTCGGACAGGATATGGACACACACACAGATGGTGACCCACTGCGAGTGGATGGGAGATGGACGTGCTGACTATTGATTTGCTCAGATCAATGATTCACAACCTGGTCATCTGACAATGGGGGAGGTGCTCACACTGTGCTGGCACATTGAATTCACACATTTGGCACACATCATGGCGTCTACGCATGAGTAAAGTCAACTAAGTTCTAATCCAAACTATCGTTTCAGTAAATATTTACAAAGCCAGACAAGAAGCTCTCACTTTGATTGGCTTTTATTCTGCTTTTATGTTAGTAGCTTTAGTTACATCAACACTCTGCTGCTATTCTGAGAGAATATCCAGGGTAAGTTGTTTCACTAGGGTTTTATCAAATATCATCTGGACTTTTAAAGTTGCGTGTGGGGAAAGCTGAAGGATGAATACAGTGTTGGTGTCAATGCTATGTGGAAATACATGGGAGTAGAGAGGAGACAATAGAAATTGTAGGGTGACACTGTTACTTCCAGATATGTTCAACATTTTGGCAGTTCCACTTGAAAATACAAAATTTGCGTTCAGACTATCAAATCTGCACACAGAACATACTGTATATACAGCAGAGTACATGCACATTGGATTATTTGTGCACAACTTAATTGTATGTTAATATTTATACTAATATAAAAAGGAGAAATTGTAGGTTCACTGTACAATGTAGACACTGAAATATAAAATGTAAACAGAATAAATAGATGAAAAATGCATGTCTAATGCACAGTATGGAACATGTATATTATATGTATTAATTCTCCCATCTCATAACATATCAGTGGAGGTTGTGTGTTTTGCAAGCTAGCCGGTCACAACCGGATATGTAGAAAGTGATGTTAAATAGCTGCAGCAGTGAAAATAAAAATCAATGAAATTCTTCTGCCATGATAAGAAGCATAAATGATAGCTCTACTTGCTTACTTACATGGCAGTGGATTCATCCACACATTTGTATTGGGAAAAATTCATGTTGGATGGTCACAGTTCAGATTATATTATTCGATCAACTATAATGATGTGAAAATATGTAATAATATTTTTACACATTTTTCACTTAAGCTGATAAAATATGTTGTTTGCTGTCTGTTAAGTTTATTGTGTAGTTTGAAAGTAGTTGCCTGCACAGTTTCTTCTATTGATCAACTTATGAAAAGGTTCAACTCTATTTTTGCGATGTATTCAATCTAAACAGGTTCAGGGTGTTTATGCAGAAAATAAATGTTGGTCACGCATATAAATCTGTGTCCATAATGTCAATTAGTAAACTATTGCTGTTACTTTGTTTGAGGGGCTGTAGTCGTTTCTACTGCTGCTGTTTGAGTTGCAGAGATTAAAAGCAATATTTTATGGAACGAATACATTTTATAACTTGAATAATGCCAATTTAAAAAAATGTCCTCCAGCCGTGGTACCATAAGGTTGAGTGGTCTTAAAATGCCTTTTTCACTTGTGTTTAAATGCAGGTAGGAGTGGGTTGAGCCATTTTATCGCTTCTTGTGGAGTACAGTACAATGAAGTCAGCAGTTAAAAGGCTGACCTTTTATGATCTGAGACATGTAGTGGGCAAACCCTCAGCATTAGGGCCAGTAATTTCTTTTCATCCTCTTCTCATTGCTATTCATATGTCAACTGAAAGCATTTCAATGCCACAGTGAGCTTTTCTGCTTCAGGTATGCATTTTTCATGTAGTCACAAAGACCAAGACATCCAATGTACTGTGCTTATGTTTGTACAGACATCAAAGTCCTAAAGTGACACCATGAAGCAGAACAAACTTTGATTTTACACAATAATGGCATAAGCATTAAACCATCTTCTACATATACATACTCAATACCTGGTAATATGTGAAAGTTCACGACCCCTCCAATCCCCTGTGAGTAAACCTCTTTTTATCCCAGAGTATTCAAGAATGTTAAAACGTTAAAGTCACAGTGGGAGAAAATGATGGGACGGATATGTTAATTCGCACAGGCAATTAATGCTGAACACCCCAGAAGCCATTTAAGTTTCTTGGTTTATTAATTATGCACTTTGTACATACTAAAATATCCTCCTATACTAAAAAAATGAGCTAATTAGTACCCTGAAAAATGTGTAATTTTTCTTCTTAAGACCTTTAAATAGGACAAGCGGTGCAAATAAAGTGTGTGAAACCAAGCCAAGTTATCTTTTAACCTTGTTGTCATCCCTCTCTCATCGCTCATTCCTACATCTTACCTTGCTTTCATGGCGGTATAAACCTCCTTTAAAAGCATGCTCAGGCATTTTAAGAGTTTATTATTAATGTGCTTGCACAATGTGCTCTTCAGATTGTCAGCGTTAATCAGGAGACTTCCATCCTTCTTTTCAGAGGAGAAGGAGGCGAACACACAGAGCTTCCTTGTCAGGTGTTGAATTACTTCGTCCCTGTGCCTATTTACCGCCTCCAAAGTAGACCCGCTGTCACGGTTACCTTTGGAGCACCTCATTATTCATAAGGGTCATCCTGGGATCTGAGGGAAAGCTAAAAGAAACCGGCAGGTTACAAAAGTGCTTGTCAAGTTCACTGTCAGATTTCAGTGCCTTTGCTACTCAAGATTATCAAGGCTCTCATTGAATTTCAAATATGTTTTTATTCACTAGACCAGTGGTTCCCAACCTTTTTTGACCAGTGTACCCCTTGAGCTGGTTTCCATGTGAAAAGTACCCCCTCTCTCGTGTGTGATTATTCGCCTTAATGTGTACTTATATTTAACCCTTTGTCTTTCTATCTATCCAACTGCTCATTTAAATAAAACAATGATTGTGAGTGTAAAAACATACCTTTTAATGAGACACTTGCGCTTGCTTGTCTTTCATAAGTCTTTCATAATTCCTTTTTTCACTGGGCTCCCCTGTGCCTGCGTCCGAGGCGACGGTAGCAGTAGCGGTAGCTGGACGTTTACTCCTGCCTAGCCATGCATCCATGTTTACAGTCGGTATGCAGCTAGAGTTAGCTAGCTTCGCGAATCGTGCGCGCCCGCAGCAAGAACGTGAACCTTTTTTTTTTTTTTTTAAAGCGCGCCACTTTATAGTCTTTTCATATTATGTGCATTGTAGTGTTACAATCACTGTGGACGAACTGCTACTCATGGAAAATAAACGTATGGCCTTACTAAAATTCATGATATAATACAATATAATATAGTATAATTTTTTTTTTGTGTGTGTGGATACTGTAGGCTAATTTATAATCTTTCTGCGTACCCCCTGCAATACCCTCGCGTACCCCTAGGGGTCCGTGTACCCCCGGTTGGGAATCACTGCACTAGACTATAGCATATAGCTCTGTAGCATAATAATAAAATTTTTAAAAAGGACTGCACAACTAGATTGTACAAAAATTTGGATGATCCAATATTTGTTATTCTGACGGGCCGGTAGGAGCACCTAACATGTGTAGAAGCTTTTACCTGTCCTGGATAAAAGCAGCACAGCTGACAAACTAAATGATGATGTAATAGTAAGTGAATACTTTTGTAAAAGGGCTATGTATTTTTCTTGCGATGGAAGTCTAATGTTGTGTCTGCTGCATGTTTAAGTTTTGGATGACAGGTTGTTGCTCACACAGTATCTACTGTCTCTACTAGCGGGACACACCGAGGATCGAGTCTGACAGACGCACAAATAACACACACAACTAGATCAGATGTGCATCGCATAAAATACTGGCAGAAATGTATGCTAATGAATAAACATCATGCAGACTTACTATGTCGGAAAAGGTTTTCTTTGTTTGATTTCAAGAGTATTTTTTTCTATTTTGCTCAAGACTGGGCCGATTTGCGCCACCCTTTCAGAGATGCTGCTGTTATTCTGCAGAGAGGGCTCAGACTACATAACTCCCGCATATAGTCATTTTACTGTCAAGCCCTTCTGTATGTATTATATTGAGTTTATCTTCTACACTGCATTATCCTGTTCAGGGTCGTGGATTGCTGGAGCTATTCTCAGCTAACTATGGAAAGCAAACACAAAGATGCAGACAACCACACACACACACACACACACACACACATTACATTTACACTGATGGGTCACCAATTCAGCTTACACGGATATTTGTTGGTCTGTGGTAAGAAATTGGAGAAACCAAGCACACGAGGAGAATGTGCGAACTCCACACAGAAAGGTCTGGCTGCTATTTGAATCTTTTAGAGTATTTCGATTCTATTCTATTCTATTCTATTCTATTGTAATGTAATGTGGTTATCATATTAATGTGAAGCATCCTACTCATTGTGACAAGATAAACTAGGCACACTTATGACCGAATCTAACTGTTTAATGAGTTTTCCTCACGAAAATGCAATTCTGAGAAATTCTATCAGAACCTGGACTGCTGGGATGAGTATATACTTATGGATTAATTTGCTCAATATGATTTGCAATGCCTAAAAGCAGTTTTGTTATACATGATTTCTGTATTTTGTCTGTATTCCACTTCATCTTGATCTTCTTCCACACAATTTGTGAGAAATCAGCTTTTACTATGTTTTTTCATGTGTCAAATTTAGTTTTTCTTGTAATTGTCCTTTTTTTTTACTTCCTCCATGTTATCAAACTTTCATTTATTCCCCATACAATATTTGCAGTTTGTATGCAGGCAGTAACACACAAAAGCATAATTGAATAGCTGTGCTCTCAATCACACTATAATTGTTGGCTACCTGCAGAAATAAACACAAACCAAAGGTGTAATTTGTTTGCATGAACACACACACAGCCTGTTTTGTTCCCAGATTTTGGTCGATGACTCCACATCTGGCATGAATCACTGTTCTATTGAATGCATCATGGTTATGTAAATTGTTGAGAAAATTGAGTCAAAAGTAACTATCACATAAGCTTATGGGAGGGCTACCCTCTGCTACTAGTAGTCAATGTGAGGAAAAAGAGTTGAAATCACATGGTTGTAGGATGGGTTTTGGATGAATGTACTGGAACTGTATACTCTAGAGTCATGATGAATCCCCTAAATCTGGAGCCCTCCTCATAGATGACAATGACAAATATCCAAAGCTAGTTTCTTTTATTTTTTTCTTTCATGTTTCTAATCTGGGGTCCATTGTTCTAAACCTGCCTCAGAAACTTGTATGTCTTAAGAAACTGGGTTAGTAGTCCACATGGATTTGGTCCAGGTCCATTTCAAAGCCTCGGATGAATTTCACCTGCATTTAACATTGCAATTTCTTACATTTGGAGCCATAAAGGCAACACTGGAAATTCTAGTCCAACTTAAGGGTTATAAAACACCTGCTGGCAAAGCTAAAAATGCTTTTCTAGCATCCCTTCAGCGGCACTTATGTGACTCCTCTAGGACTTATACACCTCCTTTCTTTCTTATCTGATTAATTTAGAACAGAGACATGTTGCAAAAGGCACTTGGGCAATTGTGAACAAAACTGCTCAGAGCAGTGTCATTCACAACACAGTCATCCACAAAGGAGCCACAAAGGAAGGGATGATAACTGGCTTGGTTTCATACTTTCAATCCAAGTTTTCTTTTGGAACACCAGGAACAGTACATCTGTTGGATCAATCTTTGTTTAGCATGTGTACAATTTACAAAAGAAAGGCTAATTGGTATTGACTTTAATTTTTGTATTACCCACTAAAACACTATTCAGGTCAAAACAGGTTCATAAATCAATGTGTAGCATAATTGTTTAATGTAATAAACCCTCTTTTTTTTCCAGTTTGAATCACAGTCATATTTCAGGAAATCATAATCCTGCAAAAGGCACAGCCAATATAGCAAAAAATACAAGACTGTGCAGACTGACATCGATAGATACCCAATACTGGCAGTTGACCATCCATGAAATTATGTAGGGTGTGCACATGCCAAAGGAAAAAGGGAAGAAATCCCTCATTACAGTGAAATATTGCTATGCAGCGTTTTTAGGTCTGAGCATCATGTAAAACCCTTCTCTGATCGACGTACCAACAAGCACAAGTGATGGTGTTAATGACAGAGACGAAAGCGAGGACTCACTCGCAGGCTAATAAGTCAGATCCAGCTGTTACTGTGGATCTTCTACATGGACGTGTAAATTCATCTGAAATCACAAAACCAGTGAGTGTCTTTTTATAGATCTGCATCTGGCACATCAGCTGCAGTTTGACATCACTCACTCAGTGAGTGACGGCTGCGTAAATCTCAATTAATGAACTCTAAGATCATAGACATTAAACATTTTGGTCACATGTTCTCATTAACTTTTGATCTCTGGTTTATCTAAAAGTCATCATTGTTCATGAAAGATGGAGAGTTGATTGATATGTGTTGCTTTTCTACAATTACACTGACTTAGTGTCTATTATTACAGATTGTTGAACGATACAGTCAACGTCAGATCGTTTTTCCTCAAAGTAAGATTGCCATCAAATTTAGTTTTGAGGTTTTAGCTGATTCCTCAAATAAAGTAGCAATTTACTGTGTGTAATGTGTGTTTGATCAGATCGCTTTTCTACTGTCAAATTCCTAATGTTTGTCATACAAGCACAGTCAAATGACCATCAGCAGTTGCTTTTTGGGGTTAGCAAGTATTCATAATTTAAACAGTGTCTTCTATAACTTTGCAACAGCTATAATTAAATATACATGATATAACTACTGAAGACAATTGGATTGCATGGCAGTGTTGTGATTAGCACTCTTGCTCACAGTGAGAAAACCTCTGCTTTGAGTCCAGGTTTAGGGGCCTTTTCGTGCATGTTCTGTATGTGTGAATGCAGGTTTTCTGCAGGTACTTTGTTTTCCTCCCACAGTCCAAAAATATGCATTTCAGTGACTGTCATTGAGTGACTGTGACAAAATGACAGTGAATTGCCTGTAAGATGTGGATATAAATGTGTTGGTGCTGTCAGGGTTTGCACTGCAGCCTGTCCATGATGTACTCTCCTTTCACCCATTGCAAGTTGGATTTTGGCTGCAAGACCTGTGAAGCTACATTTCTGTGGTGTCTAAATAGGATGGAGAACACCAGCAACACTACTAAGGTAAATTATAAATTAATCCGTCCATGACCAAAAAGACAGTCTGTATTATTTTCGTACCATAAGGTAGAGAGCAGGACCAGTGTCAGCACTCTGGGAACCTCATACAAGCATTGTGTGGTGGTATAACACAAACTTTATAATCAATAGTTATTTTCATTGTCAATATCAAAGGACTTCATTCTTATAATGTCTTCAGAAGATGGAATATCCACTGAGCCAGCTCCAATATGTAAACTATTACTTAAATAATTGTTAAATTAAAAACTCACATTGATTGTTAAGTAAATGTAAAATATAGATATTTTGTTTAAAATCCACAGTAAATAAAGATGGTAATGGAAGTTTGTTGATATGTGTGGTATAATTTTCGTTTTTAAATGTTGTATTTATTTGTTTCAGTTACAGATCGATATCATTAGCCCATATTCATTGTGAACCTACATCCAGGTGGAATATAAAAATAAAAAAAGAGAGAGAGATAAAGCTACCTTCTCCCTTTTTGTGCTATGGGAGTTTTTATTTGCTGCCCCTTCTGTGGTCCAAAAAGGTCATTGAGTCCTGTTTACCGACGTGATGATCCATAATGCATGGTTTGTATCGTTTACTTGAGGGACTCCCTGTGCCCCTCACCACTTCCCATGCTGTGTGTGACAAAGAAGTCGGGGGAGGAAGGATATAATCAAGTGTCAGGTCAGTCCTTGGGAGAACTACATGCATACATATAAGTGCAGTGTGAACAAGTGCACACACACATTTGTGAACTCACCAGAGGAAAGAGACACTTCAGGGTATAAAAATGTCCCGTGTGTTTAATGTCGTGTTTTGATAGGAAGCTAATTTCACAGCCTCACCAGAAGGAACACACTGAATCAAAACATGTCAACACAATTAAAGGATCTTCACCTTAGGGCAGGAATTAGTAAAGAGGTCAGGTGCCTCTCCAGATCCTCATATGGACCGCTCAGGTGTTGCCTCAGCATGTGACCAGAGCACGAGGTCTCAACTCCAGCCTGTTTGGGTAAAACTGAATATTTCGGTGTACATGCATGCATATGTGTAATTATGTGTGCATGCTGGCTGCATGTGTCCAAGTGTCAGGGGACCAAGTCACCTGCTGATGAAGAAATCGAGACAGAGAATCTGCCTATGGTCGCAAGCTGCCCTCTTACCCCAGGAGGCTTTCTTTCCAGTCTGTCATATTGGCTGCGAGTCACTGCTCAATGCCCACAGTCTGACTAGAAATATGCTTCTCTCTGTGTTTGTCCATCTCTGTTTATCTGGCGAGGTCACTCATATTAACTCAGTCTCAGAGCCAAGCACTCTTTTTTCTCAGTCACTTCTGCTCTCTTTGTATATCTGACTATTCCCTGTGGGCTTGTGTATGACCGTATGTGCTTTGTGCACATCAAATACTGCTTTTCCAGACAGTGATCAGTCTTCGTCTGGGAGTTGAGATTGAGAAGAATCCACCATATTTTGTATTCGAATGTGTGCATGAGCAGTGCTCGATTCTACAAATTCATTCAAATCAGAAAATTGCATTAACAAATTCACCCACGTTTACACAACAAATATATATTTGAATACATCTTATACTATCTTGAATTATAAAAAAAGGAGGTATAAATGGCAGTTAATCAGTTTGTACATGCATACACAGTGAGTATAAATTTTCTGGTAAATCTGAATAACAACTAAAATACTGTCAAAACACCTAATTTCAGCTTTTTCTATGTATTCATAGGTGTTTTTTTCTGAAAACAACAGTAACAGAATCAATTTGCAAGTCATACTGTATTTCTTCACGTACAGAAATTGAAATGCCATAGTGTACATTGGATGATACTGTGCAATCTTGGAGTTGTGGCCACACATATCTATCTATACATCAATATATCCCTGCTTTATCCAACTGGAGCTGATTGGACACACAGGGTCAACAACAGGGTAAACTGAAGAATTTGCTGGAAAAACTTTACTCACATTCCAGTTATGAAAACGTCTTTACTAGTTAGAATCCGACTCTCTCTCGGACGCATCAGAATTTATCCTGGTTCCCTGATTACTTCTTAATCGATAAAGCATGACCTCCTTATGAACAACCAGACACAGTGTGACGGAACAAGCAGGGACAAGAGGGAGCAGTTCTAAGTCAGCTCATTGTAATTTCATAATCATGTCTCCAGGTGACAAACCTATCAGCCCAAGTGCTTCTGCAGCAGGGGTCCACAACCCGCTGCCCTGGAGCAACGTGTAGCTCTCCAGCTAATTGGCAGAGGTTTCCTGCAGCAAAACGATGTAGAATTATGGGAATTATATGAAGTCTATAAGCATGTTCAGAAAGAAACCTTTATATTAAGCCAGATAGTTTATTATTGTCAATTAAAATATGCACAGCGGAGCAGTGGTTATTGCTGACTTCTCACAGTGAAGACTTTTCTTCTTCTCCACATTATCACCGGTTCAATGTGGAGTTTGCATGTTCTCCCTGTGTGTGTGTGTATGTGTGTGTGTGTGTGTGTGTGTGTGTGTGTGTGTGTGTGTGTGTGTGTGTGTGTGTGTGTGTGTGTGTGTGTGTGTGTGTTGGTTTTCTCCAGCTACCAAGGTTTCCTCCCACTGTCCAAAGACTTACACATGACTTATATTACACTTTTCTCTTTTGTCTTCATAAGCAGGTGTGACTTGCAATGATCATCTCATTTTATTGGTACTGAGGACATTATCAGCCACAATTATTTCACCAGATATAAATGGAACATATAAGCGTTTATTTGGAAATTGTATGTTATACACTTTTAAAAAGTACTTTCAAAATTTCAAGCACCCTTTAAATTAACCTTCCAAAGTCCCCTATAGTTACAATCTTCAAAGTATTCACTTTCGATCAAGTTAAGTCAATATGTGTGTGTGAATAATTCAAATACATCTTTGAAAGCAAATATAGTAATTTTTGACATATGATTTACACAACAAAGGGTTGTATTTGGTGGATTTCAAAGGGCTTTTTTCAATGCTCATCACATGTCTTTTGCCAACTGGGTGGCATGGTTTTTGTATTAAATATGAATGACTTCAAAAACAAGTATTTGGAGAACTGGAGCATGAGTCGTACGACACACAAAGTGTGTCACATGTTAATATGGGGACAGCACATGGAGGCGCGTGACACTCTCTACAGTCACACAGTGCAGTTTCAACCCTGTGAGAAGAAACGAGGCAGAGCTGAAGTAGATGGAGGAGGAAAGAGGGAGCTTCGGCCCAGAAATCATCCCCCCGCAACCTTGTTTAATTACATTGTGCAGCTCGATGTGAAAAGGTGTCAGAAGAGCAGGGAAGCGAATCCTGTCCTAATGAATGGAAACAGATGGGTGAGACAGGGAGCAGAGCCACCGCCAAGAACTGGGGTGGCACAGAGGTAAAGAGAGTGCCAGATGAAGATGAGGAACAATAAAGGATTTAAGAGAAAATACAAGGAACATAAGAAAAAAAAACCTCACTTTCAAATCCTGCCATTCAGTGTTTCACAATTATCAAAAATGTGGATGTTTTATTGGATGCAAGTTTAGATAAAGTGATGCAGCTCTGTGTACCCTTCCATTGATAGGCGGAGTTTTAGAGATTAACTCTACTGAAGGGTGTATCATTGAGCTGGATGATGAATAAATGTGGGGTGGTAACAATCAAAAAACATATAAGAATGTTTCATAGTTGACAAAGAAAAATGCAATCCCAACCCTGTGTCGTCATGAAACCTGCGGCATGTCTTAAGTGTTCTTCATAATCACAGTTATCTGTCATTTACAAAAATAATCTTAAACAAAAATGATCTAATAAATTCATGACGGCTGCAGTGTTCATACACCACGGTCCTCTATTGCAGTGTTTTTCAACTTTTTTTGAGCCAAGGCACACTTTTTTGTTTGGAAAAATCTCGAGGCACACCACCACCCGAAAATGTTAAAATGTGAAACTCTGTAGCCTCTATTAACAATATAAAGTCATTCTCATCAAAGTTTTATCAACAGGAATCAAAGAAAGAAAGAAAAAAAGTATTTCCCAATTTCATTTTTTTAAAATTTTTACTCACTCAGTGTGAAAACTGGGCCTGATGGATGAAGAGCTGAGATCCTGGTTCACATTCTTCCTTTTCAAAAACTTCTCCATCACTGTCACTGACACAGTACTTTGATACAAGATGGGAGCAGCAGGTGGTGGTGATTAACGAGACTGACGCCTGTTAAGTTTCGATTTCACTGGCAAATTTATGTGCTGCCATCTATTGGCGAAGAGTATTTATACATGATTACTCTTCAACACACTGCTCTCACAGCTGACAGCGGCTGTGAGAGCAAATTATTTTTAGAAAACATTTTGAAATTGGATACTTTCCCACGGCACACCTGACTATATCTCGCGGAACACCAGTGTGCCGCGGCACAGTGGTTGAAAAACACTGCTCTATTGGTCAGATGGAGGTCATGTACACTATACCATTTAAATTTTTAATTTAAAAAAAACCATGTGAAGAATCTTCAGGCATTTAATGCCTAAAAGTTAGAACCATAACTCCATTGAGTTTGTAACAACCCACTGAATTGAACCACAGTCTTGATCATCAAATTAATTGTTCTTCCCAACTTTTTTTGCTCTGATGCTAGAAAAATTAACTTTACACTACATATTTTATCAGTCTGAACTTTAGATTATCTATCATCAAAGCTACAATAGCGTCAAATGTATCTAAAAGTTTTGTTTTGCATTAAAATGTTCACTTTTCAAGCACTGTCACTTCACAGTTTTTCAGATTTCGCCATATATAAATTGATGTGTGCTTTGCACAGAATAACACTGTGCTTAGTTGCAAGGATGTCTAGTGAATGACTCTGCTACACAGAGAGGGAGCAGATGTCAGAGCAACGTTACTTCTAATCTGCCTACAAAATTATAAAGTCACAGGAACTGCTGAAAATATTTTACTTTTACTGTGCACTCAGAACAAAACAAAGATGCAGTGCAGGACATGCAAACCACATCAAATATAATGTTTTGTTAATTATGTTGAGTGATCTCTGAGGAGCTCTTTGGTTTAGACAGATAAATCATTGTGTCAGAACAATCATATATGAAAAGGCACACTTTGAATGCATAAGATTAGAAAGGAATCTTTATCGCATCTTTAAGTATCGTTTAAGTATCTTGAGTGTGGAATGTGTCTTCTTTTGTGGCAATCAATATGTTATTTCAGAATGAACTGCATTGTTTTTCTCTTGTCAGTCACGTCTTCATGGCTAAAAAACACCATAAATGTGCTGTGAAAGTGTTTACACACATGAAGTCAGAATCATTGGGAAGCTCAGTAATAAGAGAAAAGTTGGCCTCAGACAGGCCAACCCTGACAAGTCCCAGAGTAAACTCTGCCACCTGCCCATCTTCTCTTCACCCGGCGGTAATCTACCAAGCTCTGTCTGCGTGAGCAAAGGCCAAAGAGCAGTCCCCCTGACTGTAGTCGCAGACAAATAAGGACACATTTAAGAAACTATTGTTGTTTAAGGGATGAACAGAGCAGATAAAAAAAACAGTAATCGATCAGTAAATGTCAGTCTCTCCATTGATCGATTCTTCCTGTCTTCGTTAAAATACAAAAAAAATATAATCTTGCCGTGCAAGGATCCAAAAATGTGTTGAGTAGTTGAGTGAAAGTAAACGGTGGTGGAGAGTGAGGCAAAGGTCCGCCAAGCTTTGTGAATTAGCTTAAACCAAGTGAGTGTGGGGGATTACGCTGCAGGCTGAAATGGAGTAGTTGTTTAGACAGGGATATCGTATTTAAACAGAAGGATCTCTGTGCCAGACCATACTCTCCAGCAAGAAAACATGCATTCAGAGGAACAGTATAGAGGCAATGCCATAGGGAGCTAATGAATTGAAAGGCATAATCTCACATACAGAATAATGCACTTCCTGTTTGGTTTTCCCCAACAACTTTTAGAAGTTGTGAATGTTATAACACCATCTATCCAGCTCTTTTATATATAGGCATATATCCAATAAATGCTATTATGACACTTTCCCTTTCATTTTCCAAATATTTTGTTCTAAATATTAGATTTAGTAAGTAATATATATTTGTACAGTCAGGTATACAAGTCACCACCAAATGAGAGAAACATTTCAATTTTATGAGCGGCTCCATCAAATCACACACCTGTTCTGAGTCAGAGCA
Source organism: Blennius ocellaris (assembly GCF_963422515.1). NCBI lineage: Eukaryota > Metazoa > Chordata > Actinopteri > Blenniiformes > Blenniidae > Blennius > Blennius ocellaris. Next base: position 18,020,925 of record NC_137650.1, on the reverse strand, counting down.
TCTAGTTAGATTAAGCAAATACATATGATGACCTGCAGTGGTCCTCCAAGCATTAAAACATCAACAACAATCCTGTCTCGTCTCCCCAATAAATGTTTCTTTAGCTCGGTTTTTAACAAGCTAATTAACTTGCCATTTAAGTCAGAGGCTTGTCAAGGTTCAGGCTACATTTTAATTAACAGTGAATAATCGCATTGCACCAGCATCACACTGGATCACTGATCAGGGCCGCTGTGATTTGATTGACTCAACTAATCATCATTATTATCTTTTTAAGGCTCTCTATTTTACAGACAAGAACAGAGTGCTATGGCATTGATTCGGTGTTGTGGCCCTGTGCTGGTTTGCTAATGGTGATTGACACTTGATTTTAGAACTAATGTGAAACCGTATGTTTTGTAATGGTATAACATAGGTGTGCCACATATGACTTGTTGTTCAACACCTTCACATTATTGGTGCCGGTTCACAATGGCTTTTGAAGGAATGGAGACATATCAGCGTATCTCTGCATGAGGCTCTGAATTTTTTGTGTGTCAGATAAACCTTGCACCGTTTCAGCGTGCTAGAAGTGTTGGCTCAGCTGTAATACGCTTTCTATGAGGTGCTTTCCTCTGCGCGTGTATCAGCAAAGTGGGGAGGAAAGGCTCAATAGATTGCTTTGTATGGCTAATTTGCGCAGCTCATTAAATATTGAGGTGAAGGCAGATTTGTGTGATTGCCAATATACCAACTCCAGTGGTCTTTGTTATGCCTTAGAGCCAGCAAAATTAAAGGAAATGCGCTCACACAGAAAAAAGTCGCATCAGAGCAGCAATTTGTGTGCTTGCAAAAGCCACATACTCTTGAAGCACTGCTACTCAGTTACTCAGAAAGACTCACTTTGCTCAATCTTTTCAAGTTAAGGTTATTTTAGAATCTGAAAAAATCCCTCACTCCTGAGGGATGGTTATTTTTCCCAAACTATATGCCATTTAGTCATTTAACAACTTTAAAAACAAAGTCTGGTAACTTAATAAAAGGTTTGCTGCAGAGTTATGCATGATACATATTAATTTTCAACACATGGGGTGGTGTAGTGGTGGTGGAGGTGGTGGAGGATTTGAATTACTATGTATAACTCTTGTTTCACTGAAAACTAATGTATTATGATTATGTTGGATTGCAATGTTTCAAAACCACAAAAGGCATAACATAAAAGGCAAAACAAGCATGATAAACAGCTGCTGCAGGAAGGGTTCAGGTACAGAGTTGTATCTACGGTATGTATTTATTTATACTGCTTCACCAGCTCCCCAGTACTGTTATATATGCATCCATTCACACAAACTCACACACCAATTATGGCAGCTGCCATGCAATATGTTCAGATCGTTATCCGGACAAGGCTATGATGGGGGTTCAAACTCAAAAAGAATCCATTCTACCAGCTGAGCTGCAGCTACAGGATGGCAGTTATTGGCCTCATTGAAATGATAGGTGCTAACACTGGTGAAGTGTCAGTATCTTCAAATGAGCATTCCCATTAGAGATAATACACTGTTTAACATATAAAGAACTAGCGCAACATTTGCATAATCCTCCATTAGAGCTAGTGTAAGGTGAAGAGTGTGATTATTACTGCTGTTATATAACATTCAGTATGACCTAATGCATTGTACCTATCTATCAGATTTAAATGGTGGTGACAGAGGTGTCATCATTTCTGTTGTTTCACAAGTTATATTGCCTAATAAACTCTAAAACCTGAAAATAACATCTACACCATACATAGAAAAACACTTTCTGAATTGAACCTACATTAAATTATAAATGTAGAAAAAGGCAAATGCTGCAGTAAGTTGTAATGAAAACTTATGGTAATTCTGCCATGGGTCTTTACAAACAAGTGTGAGATGTGTTAACATTTGAGTGCTGCTCTGTTTCAATTGCAAATCCACCCGTAGCCATAATCTGATAAGTATACACTGACCTCTCTTACCTTTAATAACCTCCTGTCTACATCTACATGGATGCTGGTTTGCCCCACCCTCTGACTTCGCAGCAGTGCTCGTGTGCAGCCATGAACAGAAGGGACATATAGATATAGAAAGGAACTCACAGTCTCTGTATTTCTCCATCTCAATCCAGGAACACCAATTCACCACCACACCTCCTCAAATGGCCACTTTACCCCGATGAATTGGGTTCAAGTGCAATCTTGGCTATTGTCAGATGTAGTTTAGAGGCTATTTCTTAATGGTGTACCCATTGCTCTCTGTCCTGTTTTCTCTCTTCAAGTCTCCCCATACCATGTTAGTACTATGCTCTGTCTTTCTGAGAAGAGAAATGTTTTCTTCTGGTACTTCTCGGCAGCTACAAGGATGTTTGTTGATGTCAGAACAAACTTGGTTGCAGGAAAGAAGACAGTAAATCAAAGATAGATTTACCGGATGACACTATATAAGCACTAAGAAGGAGCAGAACCGTTGCATCACTATCAGCCATTTGAATCTCATCAAATGGAAACCTCATCTTACCATAAATCAACACAATCATTTTTACACGTTTCAAGGTGTGGTAAATACTATGTACTATTCATACAAAGTGGTTGGTGTTTTCTTTTTTGTTTTGAATAAACAAAGTGAGAGAAAGACACTGGCAATATTTATTTAAAAAACATTTTAAAGCTTTGAATGAGGGCCCATTACGATATATAAATAAGACTTTATACAAGTCTTTTTTTTAATGATTATATATAGCTGGATTTATGTAGTCTCCTGTTCAAATACTTCCTTCTGACACACAAGAGATGTATTCCCATGTGAATGGCAGAAAAGCATTTCTAACTAAATCACTTTTTTTGCAATGCCTATTGGTTTTTAGTGTTAAAATCATCAATGTTCCTCGACTATGCAGCTACTAAATCCATGCTATATTCTATTTCTCTATCTAATAATTTAAATCTAAATGAGCCTAACAATTAAACTACTTTACAAGAATTGAATTCAGTTGAAATAAGGCAGAGGTTATCCTGCAGTGCTACTGACAGGATGGTGTTCTGCTGGTACTCTGTTCGTAGGGTTTGACCAATATACTTCCAATCAGAAAGGAAAGCTCACACTAAAGAAAAAATATATATGCATGGTGAGTAAAAAACTGGCTTACTCTGCTTAATCAGCAGTTTACAGACTTGCCTGGTGAGGGCCAGATGAAATGCAGTATTTTGTATTAACACACACATTACTTATAAAAGATGTAGCATTTGTGTCAACGAATGAGTAAAGTCACATTGGTTTTAGTACTGGGCAGGAATGTGAAAGTTGATGACTAAAGTAGCAGTGATGTGAAAAGTAGTGAAGGTGGGGGTCAGTCTGATAAGTGAGTCACTCTTACAGTAAAGTAAGGTCAAGTTACAGTTGGTCAGTAAACCACTTCTTGAAAGAAAGAAAATGGTCTGACGATCTGATAGTAGGAAGAAGCAGCAACTGAACAGCTGAGATAAACTCTCAATATGCAGACACACATGTGTAGCTAATATTTATTTTATTATTTCATCACAGGCATTGTGGATACAGATTAATATCACTACTACTTTCAGTTGAAGAAGCTCAGGAATACTGAGGCATGGATCCATCAGGAGACAGAAGATGGTGAAGACACAAGCCTCAGCTAAAGCTAAGTGCAGATACAGGTTGAGGAGGTTTAAAAAAACAAAAACTGACAGCAACACCACAACTGTTTCCATGGAAGAAAAAAGCAATGCGCTTACAGAAACCACGGTTATTGCTCGATGAGTTTCATAATCATAATCAAGTGGATTGTTATTCATTACTTAACGGCGCATTATGTCAAACACGGCTCCTGAGTAATAACCATTTACTTCTACAATGACTGATGTTTAATGGTCAGTTGAATTATGCTCTCATACTGAGGATTCATATATGGAACTCCATTTGATTTGTGCATAGGAAACTGAAGATGGGTAATTTTGCAGAACTGCCCATCAATTTTCTGTCCACCTAAATGGGTCTAGATTGAATGGCCGCCCTCACTATGTGGTCACACCTGGAGCCTCTGGAGCTTCCGACCAAGCCTTTTCCACTGCAGGGATCTAATTTGTCCCCAGTACCGGGTCTGGATAACAAGCGTCAAGCTGTCAACAGGCCCTGCTGGCAATGACCTCACTGCATGACCCTCTGAGGATGCCCATGTGTCTGGTCTGCTCTTTTCACTGATTGGCAACTATGGGAGAGAGAGTGGACAGGAGCAATAATGTGAGGAGAGACAGGGGGAGAGAAGGATCGGGCCTGTGTATGAGAACGAGCATGACAAGGGGAGATAGCAAGAAAGACTGAGTCCCTGACAAAGAAAGCACGTCTTTAAAGTGTGAGTCAGTTAAAAAGAAAAGAAAAAAAAAGACAAAGACAGCACAGACTCAAGGGTTGATCCCTCAATACTCACAAAATGGAGTTATTGCCAGATAGCCTGAAAGGCACCCAGACTGTATCAGAGAAAAAGAGACATGTTACATTATATTTATAGCCATCACTGAAAAAATATTGCCATAGAAGTAAAGCATTGCCTGAAAATTATCCATCATATGGAACATTATCTCATAAATTCAGAGAAACAAAGCCAAATTTATTTTATAATTTATTTTTTCTCAGTCCTCCCAGCTCTCCAGGACACACTTGTGAAAGAGATTATTAATCTCAATGTAGTTCTCCTGACTAAATAAAAGCTCAATAAAATCTTAATGTTTTGTTTCTAAATAACTATATGCTCATATACCATATATAAGATTCCAGCTGTCATGTTATTGACATTGGACTAAAACTGAAATGAAACTGCGACAAAACAAAGCTTCAATAGACACAGATGTGTGATTATTATTATTCTTAGTAAATTAAGTATTACTGGTGACAAGTGGTTGAATTATTCAGTTGTTTAAAAGAGCCCATTAGGGAGACTCTTACATAAACAGTACAAATAAACTGCTTTGTTCAACAAGCAAGAATGATTTAATACTCCATTCTATTTCACTGAGATAAAAAATACATCAGCTCAAGGCAATTAACTGGCAAATGTATTTATATATATTAAAAAAAATCCCAATACGTTTACTTGAAAAGAATCACAAAATGTCTTCTGCCAAAAGGAAGCTCACAGATCTTTAATGTCACTTTAGTTCTCTGAGCCTTTCCCATCATGCTAAGCTGAAGGGAAATCCAACTGCAAAAAACTGATACTATCTTTAAAAAGCACTCTTCAAGATGACAATCTTGCTTCTAATATGTATTAGAATTGCTGAATGTTGGCAAGAACGTCCTAAATATCATGAATCTTCCCAGATTACAGTTGTGTGGATACCGATAGAGTCATGCTGCTCGTTTACGCCAAAGCAAAGGAGATATTGTAATGTCCACGTCCAATGGCAAAAGCAACTTCTGGAGTAAACACTGTCACTCCATACTGGCGAGGTAACTACTCAGAAAGTATTTACTGATGTGCTCTGCAAGATTATAAATGGCAAAACTAGCAGAACTTGACATTAGATTTATCAAATATAAACAGCTTTAAACACTTCTTCACATATGGCAAGGCACTAATAAATAACTGAGTCTTTCTTCGTAGTTCCTCCTCACTAGATCAGATGGCCAGGTATCACAACACAACCGACAGCTCTAAATTGTGTTTTTTTTTGGTCTTTTCTTCTTTCTAAACTGTTGTTAGCTTTGTGAATGTCAACCCTCGAGAATGAAAAGTGCCATTTACATGATTTTGTACCTCAACTCTTTTGTCGTTGTATAATTATGACAAGTTTTCCTTTAGAAGTGACCTGTAGCACAACCATTTTCTTGGCCGCTGGTGCACAACATTTAATGAGTATTACCAAGAAAATGGCTCCTTCCAATTGAAAGCAGCATTTGTTGCACTGCCAGTAACATTCAGTAACATTTAGTAACACGTTGTAATATTCATATTTGATCTATAATTAACAGTTTTCACGACAAAACTTTTGCAGTGAAAAAACTATTTAATAATAACCAACTAACTAACTAACTAACTAACTAACTAACTAACTAACTAACTAACTAACTAACTAAATAAATAAATAAATAAATAAATAAATAAATAAATAAATAAATACAATTTTGGTTTATTCATATTATTCTTTTTTTAATGTTTAATCCATGGAACTTGGGAATAATGATTTTGGCCCCCCTGTTCTGCTATTCAGGCCCAGTTACATTTAAATAAAATTCATATCCTGGGGGAAATCAGATAATTGTAATGTTTGAATTTGATGTGATTGCATGCACTCTAAAAACATTCATTAAAACCCTAATTAGCATTTTTATGCTGATATTCGGGACATCTTTTGGAGTTTGTGCATAGTTCCATCAAGACTCAAACTTTGCACTATTTTCAAAACAATTCCTTCAACTTCAATTGAAGTGACTGTTATTTTCCAACAACAAACTGCACACCTGGTTTGTTGTCATTTGTCTTGTGCTCATTTACACGTGTAAATGTGGAAGAATTAATTAAATCAGATAAACAACTGGACTTGCACAAACACACTAGGAGATTGGAGGGGAAAAAAATCCAATTAGATTAATTTAAGATCAGGTAATTACAGTTCATAGATGAAACATATCTCATTATGATGCTTTATATTATGACATGATCACATGAATGATCATTGGGTGACTGTGATAGAGCCGGCCGTCCAATAACCAGCGGTTCGAATCCTGTTCTATCCAAGTCATTGTCGTTGTGTCCTTGGCCACTTTATCCACATTGCCTCATATGAATGGTGCATGAATGTTGGTGGTGGTCAGAGGGGCCATGGGCGTGAAATGGCAGGCACGCCCCAGGGCAACTATGGCTACAACGTTACTTACCACCACTGGTGTGATTGGTATGAATGAATACGGTGTCCGTATGCGCTCTGAGTCAGCTTGAAAAAAGCGCTATATCAATCAAAGTCATTGTAATTATTGATTACAGCATAAAGTTGTAGACTAGATTCAGAATGTACATGTAATAAGAATCCCACCTCTACGATTTTTTTTCAAATATTTTTGCCTTTAAAAAAGGTCTGTATACAAGTATACAAACTAGATGTGATCATTTGTTTTTGTATTTTCTGTAATTACCTTAATAGACAGGATTGCACATTATACTCTATGCTGATGTGGAGGTATGTCGATCACACCTTTCAGTTCTGCTTCAAGCCCCGCTTTGAGGCATATCGCCAAACACCACCATGTAATCACAGCGAGCAAATTCACATCAGGGATGACCACATAGCCTGATATAATCTAAATGGAGATTACATTCATTATCAACCCACACGCTTTCGCTGAACTTGATCATCTTTTTTTAATAATTTTTCTCATTTCATATCATCATCATCATCATCATTGTCATTGTCATCGTCATCTCTCTTTCTTTCTTTCTCTTTGCTATCTTATATCATATATTTTTCCTGTGTTACAGGTTTGTTTTCTGCCTATATCCCTCTCTAACATCTATCAACCACCGCTGGTTAATAATAACTTCTGCAGTGACTGATAATGAGAGAATAAAAAACACTTATCTAAACCAGAGAGCATGAATAATTTGTTGATTCTTGTTTACTCTGTCAAATGTGACATCTGTTTGTTGTCATGTGACAGCATAGCATTTTGTGATTTTTGTTTACCGTCTGGCTCGTGGGAGGGGAGAGCACTTTCTTCACAGATCAGAGGAAGATGTAATCTTACCAGCCGACAAGCGCTTATATGTGTGTATCCTTCTATGAGTGCATATGTTTGTGTGTCTCAATAACATATCATAGCTTTGCGGCACCGCCGGTCAGCATGCAAGGTGTCAATAAAAGTTACTTTTTTATCAGACGCAGGGGCAGGTATATTGCCCACTGCTGCTCCTTGGCCACACATTTTGAAGCTTTGAAGAATGTCAAATCCAGCTGTATCAAGCACTTTTACCAGTCTCACAAAAAAAACACAAGAATGGTGCCTCTCAGTCAGATGGTTTCCCTGGAGTGCAGACATCTAGCATTTTCTGCTGTCGCAAGGTAGATGACAAATTAACAGCCTTGCTGGATTCCTTTGACGGGAATATGGCAAGAAGGACGGGGAGAGGAAAAGGACTGAAAAGAAGATGGAGAAAAGTGATAACCCAAAAGGACAGCAACAGGAGGGAGTTGCATGTCGGATCAGACAATGATTGTTATTCATATGGTTTACTCTGAATCTTTTAAACAGAATAGGGCTGCATAAAAGCCAATTGCCTTTTTCTTTGGTTTGCCTCTGATATTGGCTACAAGCATACACACCATGTCAACAGAACTTCATGACCCTCCAATCCAGCCCAGTCATGCCCCCTTTCCTCGTTGACCAATCAATATGGAGCACAGCTGGGAATATTTCAGTACCAGTGACTGACAGAAAGCAGAGTGACTGGCAGGCTGGATATAGTACATTAGGTGTTCAAGTGAACTATAATAGTTTTATTTACCCACACTGCCGGTTGCTCGCCATGACACTTTCTGTGTCGTGGCGACACTGTCTCTCCTTACTATATTTATATCAAAAATTGAATGCCAAAATTCGGATTATATTCTGCAAATTTTACATTTATATTTATCCATCTTTTAAACAGCTTTATCCAACTGGAGCTGACCCAAGCTTACTGTGGCCAATGCAGTCAGTTACTCACACACATATCACTTTATGGTCATAAATTAACCTTGAATACATGTTTTTCGATTGTAGAAGGAAGACAGAATTCACTGTAGAAAACCATCGCATGCATGGGGAGAACATCAAAACTGCACATTGAAAGGTCCCCAAGTCCTCACAAATATGCACGTCTGGTGCTTAGACATTGAAACTGTCATCTGACTTTGTCACCATTCTGGTTTAATATCAATGTTACTATCAGCACTATTATCAGTGCTCCGTGCGTCACATTCAAATGAATAAGGGGCCTCCGACACTGACTCTGGATGAAGCACTGCTGCTGCTGCTGCTGCTGCTGCAAGCCCCGAGCTGTGCCTTTAAAGCATTTTGTGAGGTGACTTCACATGTTAACATGAGCACAAATGAAGGCATCCAGAACCCCATCATGTACAGACGATGTGAAATGAGTCATGAAGCTAGAATCAGAACAAAGGCAGGAATTGGCTGTGTGTGACAATCGCGTTATGGTATGACAGATGTTTCTTTTGTTTTGTTTTTTGGTGCTATGATATGCTTTAATAATAGCAATTGTGAATCATAAAGAGGAGTCATCAGACTGTTCACCTGTTTATCTGGCATCCCTCAGTGTAAATCTGGTCTAATGTGCCTGATTTCTGTATTATATTATTCAGCATAAATTGTAGGTCAACAACACGTCCAGTCATCTCAGTCAGTAAATTGGTCCTGGAAGCGCCGGTGCATTTCTCAGAATGCATACAGTTATAAATATATGAATTCACAGACATACAACACAAAAAGTACACCTGTGGAGATTTCACACTCACAAACATCCACACCTCTCACGCACTAAAACACCGCACGCATTCACACACAAAAATGCTGAAAATGATTGGCTGTGCCCCCTGTAAATCCAAGTGACATTGGCCTGCCTTCATTTTGGAGCTTTTCTAATAATCTTGGTCTTACCAGAACCTTATTGAGAGCATTGGGGTCCTTGCAGCAAATAAAAGACAACCTCCACTTCATCCATGCTGTTGTTTTCAGTCCCCTCTGCTATAGCCTTGATTATTATTGCTCACTACTATAGACATTCACTGGAAGGTCAGCACAAAATGAGCCACACAGAGGATTAAGTGGATATGGAAGGGGCATGACAGACCATTTGAAAGTTGGTCTGTTATGATGGCCACAATGCAAGTTTTCAGAAGATAGTAATTTGATGTTTGTTATCTCACTTTTTGCTTTATAATACATCCTTTTAGTTCATGGAGGTCATGGATAATCTGTGTGGTACATGTTAAAATAAACATTTTGTTCAGAGAGGCTAATTTTAATTTGTACAAACTAAAAGACTAAAAAGAAAAGGTTGAAACTGTAAACACAAATACTAACTAATTACTAATATAAAATTAAAAATGTTTCTGGGAAGTCGTTGTTTGTTACTTTACATGAAAACAGTTATGGAGCTGATATTTCTCTTTGTCCTGCTGTCTGTGTACTTTACACAACTTTACAAGTCACTTTTTTTAACAGGAGAAACAGCAACATGAGAAACATTTCACTCTAAGTATCATCTTCTTTAAATACTTGCGTAGCCCTGAAATAAACATTAGCTGATCGTGGAGCAACCAGTAATGTAATATTTGTCAATTTCTAATGTAATAAAGCAGTGATATAATACAAGAGTAAACAAGAGGCTATAACAGGTTATGTGACTTCAGGGAATCAATACGATGACTATGACATTCACTGTATATATACAGTATAAAGTATATATAGTCTATTGACCTATACTCCACTACTGATTGTTACAGACCTTTATAATAGGTGTTTGTATGTTGGTAGTTGTGCTGTAGGGCAAGACATATCAGTCTGGATGGTGAACAATAAAGTTGAGAGACAACCAAGTTGCCTCTTGTACCATATGCTTTAATATCTTGCAGTTGCACACAGCACACAGTTGTGCTTCAAGAAAACAGAGTTGAGTGCTTATAGTGAGCAAACAATGGGGAGTTTTTCCTTCTACGTGCTGGAACCCTATGATGTTTTGTCTGAAGGACAACAACAGTTTCGCCGTGCTGTGCTCTCATGTACACTCAAGGATGTTGGTGAGAGGTACGAGGAAGTTCACTGAGGAATGTAGATGAGAGGTCCAAGGTTGACATGACCACGAGCTGGAAACATAGCAGTGTAAAATATAAACCTATGTTATAGATCTTTGTCTCAGCTTGTTTTTTAGGTGCGTCTTGTTATTGTCATTGGCGGTGCCATTGGAGTCTATTTCTCTCAAGAACAGGTGTAATGCACAGCTCTGCAGGACGTGGTAGTTGTATTCCTCCTGATTAATTCAAAACAGGCCAGTGTCAAAAGCAACAGAACAAAATGATGTTTTGGGGAGAGGATGATATCTACATATACACATGGTAGTGCAGGGTACAATATATAAGAACTGAACAATCATAACTTTTGTACATTTTCTATGAATTAATTGTAATGTCTGTGAAACCTTGAAAGTAAGTAAGTGAAGGCCATTTCCCTTTCAGCTTTCTTTCACAGAGTCAGATTGAAACACAATAATGTGCATTATCAGATGAGATGTGATAAGCAAAAGGCGATTTCAAGGATTGACATCAAACAAAATGGTTCAAAGTGTCACATGATGAGCTCTCACAAAAGTTATCAGACTGAAATCCTAACCATGTGTCTCACAAACAATATCATTATACAGCTATATGTACCTTTGAAACACATTATGTTTGAGGGACAAAATGATGACACAAAGAACTAGTTAATCTTCTATCTTCATTGATAAATATTCAAGTGCTAATTTTGAGCAACCTCCATGATAATCAGTGATAATAACTGAATGAAAGGTTCATTGCTGTACTTTGTTCTCTGTATGATTCATAAGTGATCCCACCATGCCACGAATCTGACTTTCATGTTGTTTGCCACAGCAGCAGACATTCTAACACATGCAAACTGCACACGCTGGATATATAAGCAGTACCACTCTGCAAAATGCTGCAATATTTTGCAAGGCTTTCAAGGTTCACCACATATTCAGCTTTTACTAATAAGTCCTCTTTACATGTCGACAACAAATCAGTTGCTGGCAGAGTGAGGCATATGCAGGAGAGAAGCTGAAAAATAAATTTTGTAAACAAGCTTGAATTTCTCTGCAGTACAAAAGAGGGAGGAATATGAAAAATCAGCAGGGCCGGCAGTAATAAAATACAATAAAATAAAATGCCCTGAGAAATTAATTTACAGTTAGGGTGACCTGGTATATGATATTTGATTTGTTATAAGACAACCTTTATAGAAATTTCATTCAAGAGTCTTCTATCATCACTTAAATTTTAATCTAAAGAAAATATATCAATATATATAATATCAAAATATCTCAACTTGAAATCCACCCAAGTAATAACAACATTTTGTATTGTCAGCAAAAAAAATAGAATTCGGATTAATGAGTGATAAGATATGCTTGAGCACCACATGCCACTGTTCAATGAACAGCCATGGTTCATGGGAATATTTATTTGTTTTTACTCTGAGCAACCACTTCATTAGAGCCATCTGTACACCTCTTTATTCTTGCAATTACACCATCGTCGAGCCATTGAGCAAAGCAATGCGATCCAAATTGTGGAAATTCAGGTCAGGAGGAGCCTGCTACAGTAATGCTCACATCTGGCATAAGAAATGACTGAAGAATGTGACTGTAGCAAATCCGGCCATGACCAGATTGTTGGCTCGGGTATATCTGAAATTATCTCTTACCCTGGCCTTTTTAGCACTTTTTTCTTCTTTTTGGTATAGTGTGAAAATTAGTCAAACATCCAGTAAGCTGCAAGTGTGAGAATATATGGTATTGATGAGAGTAGGGTGACCAAAATGAAGTGCTTATTGCATTTAGAATTTGAAAAATGTGAGTGAGGAGTAGAGATTGGCGAGGTTAAGAGGCCAGATGGAGCGTACTGTTTGATGGGCTCTAATATAGGTAGATGACTGGCAGAGTGTCAGTGCAGCCTTAAAAAGATGTCAGTCACTCGGAGAAGATTCTTCAATATAAAAGTGGTGCAATCGAATGGACGACATTGTATTCATGTCAAGAAACAGAAACATTATGAACTTTGAATTAAATCAGGTACAATCATGCACACAGTTAATCAAATCATGCAGCCAGGGTCAAACACAATGAAGCAGTCACACTTCCCAACTATTTGGAAAGATCTGTATTTCAGTGTCACAGCCTGCAAGAAGCAGCAGAATATATAGTGTGCTTGTCCAGATATGTGACGTTCAAAAGGTTTCATGTTGAAATAATGTTGAGAGAATGCACCGATATGTGGTCTTATCAATTTGTTGCAACAGAGGGAGAAAAGGACAAATCTTTACAGCTTTTCAGATATTTGCTTGAATCAACTCAAATCTTGTTCACGCTGTCAAATGTATAAAGACCAGGTGGTATGCCTACTTTTCTTTTTCTGCATGCAAATTGTCTGTGAATATGAGTGTCTGGGTGGGAAGCAGTTAATAGAGGAGAGTACAGCAGTACAGGTATGTTGGCGGCTTTGGCCTGCCCTCTAACAGTCAGTTCTCATTATCTCAGCGTCTCTATCACTGCTCACGCTGTTGTTGCCTGCTGTCACCACAGAAATAAAGGAGGCTACCAGCCATAGGAGGACCAAGAGGGGGAAGAAGGGGCAGGAAGAAGGTGTTAAATGACGAATGAATAAGTTAAAGAGCATGCAGTGACCATGAGGGCAAAAAGATCACAGAGGGTAAAGCAATGACAAGAGAGAGGGAAAAGCAGGATTGACAACAGAAAACTGCGCAGTCAAGCAAAAAGGGCTTGTATAATAAATATTCTGCTGGATAATATTCATTAATAGGACCTCTTCAAACAGAGAGGCATAGCGATGGTGAGAGTCAGTTGATCAAAGATATGCAACATAGTAAGAACTCAACAATCAACTTTTGTGCGTTTTTCAGAGAATTGAATGCAGCAAGTGCATGGGGGAACAAATGTCTGTGAAAACTAGAGAGTAAGAAAGTCAAGGCAAGTTTCCTTTCAGCTTGTATTTGGAGAGGTAAATTGAAACAAAATATTGTATATTTGCAGATGAGCTGTAATAAACAAAAAGCAATTACAAGGCTAAGCATCTAATAAAGTGGTTTTCAAAGTGTGACACGATGAGCTCTCAAAGTTTGAAGTACATAGTTTTCAAGGAACTCTCACCCCTCGTACTTTGCCTCACACTTTTGGGTTGAATGCGCAACTTCCTCATATTTGTGGCATTATAGGAAATTATACATACCTGCTGTTGGAAAATTCAGGCAAAGAAAGAGATAACTTATGTGTCTAATTATTAATTAATAATTATTAACAGACTCAAACCAGGTTAAAGATGTTTGATCTACAATATTTGTTTTCATTTTTCCCCCCCGTAAATTTAAAGTTTATTGAAAAATATGCCAACATTGACGAGTCTAACTGCAGCACTGCTGTGCATTCATTTGTACCTCAAGTGTGTGTGAGAAGCAACCATTTCAATTTGGTGGGTACATTGTGCCCTAAATGGGAATGCAGCAGAGTCTATCTACATAGAATAAACGCACAGGGAGTTTCCCTAGACCAGCTTGCCAACTCCTCTCAGCCAGCTCCGATGGGTTATCAAAGCAGACACTTGGCAACCCACTTTCCGAAGCAAAGCATCTGCCCATTCAGAGGCAATGGGGCTAATGTCAGACTCTATCATTCTTACGTTCAAAATGACCTTGGCATCAGCATATACAGCAATAACTGATGCCTGGGTTTTAAGCGCAAGAGGGAGGAAATATAACTGCAAATCAATTCAAGTTTCAACATAGGTACTTGTGACAGCCATTACTAAAACAAAGTCACCTTCAGAGTGAGCAAAGGTGGCTGCTTCTTCTTTAAGGGGCCGGTTATTGATATTCTGTTCAGTTTTGACGTACTTGCTTGCAATGCAAGTTTTGGAATTGGGTATCTAATTGGAAAAAGAAATACACACCCACACCCACACCACACACACACACACACACACACACACACACACACACACACACACACACACACACACACACACACACACACACACACACACACACACACAGGGCACCTGCTTAATATCCTATCTGTCTTTCAGTCTGTCTGTTTTGTCTGTCCGCCTCACATAGAGGGGAACCCGCAAAAATAAATAATAGAAAAAGACAAAATGGGCATATACAAAATGCTTTGGGTTTTGAGAAAAAACAAAAGGTGTAAATAGTTAATCAAACCTTATGTTTTGCAGACTTTTAACCTGGTCCCCGTACTTACACACACCTCTCTAATGATTTCAGCGCAAACCTGTGAGAAGAGGAGCATCAGCATGGATCATGTCACGGCAACATGTATTTGTGCGTATTTTGACGAATTAACCTTGTGCATAAGTGGACTGACACAATCGTGTGTGTGTGTGTGTGTGTGTGTGTGTGTGTGTGTGTGTGTGTGTGTGTGTGTGTGTGTGTGTACACAGATGAGTGCACTTGTGCGTTTGTGAGAGTTTACAAGCAGGATTTCCAGTCTGAGAATGGCTTAGCAGATTGCCTTTGTTTTGGCTGAGCCCCCGTGTCTCTCCCTGCTCTCTCAGCATTGTGTCTTGTGTTTTAAGTGCTTGACAGTGGAGCATGAAAAAAAAACAAAACCAGTAGCTTCTCCCCTGCAGCACACCAGTACTTTGCAGAGGGATTTAACTACTTCTGGTGGGTTTCCCATATGGTGCTAAAGAATAGAGGTCAGGCAAAGGTAAATAGTAATAAACTACAGAATGTTTTAAATAATGTATTTTCCTGGGAATAGTGGTTTTCTGGGGACATTTAAATGTCAGTGGCAATATAATTTCTGCAGATTTTCTTTTTAAGTAAGTATGATGTATATTGAAAATTGTGTGAGGTGCCAATGAATTTGTTCCATTACACTTTATATTGTGATTGTGTCTTGTGATTAGCACTATGGCGTCGTGAGTTAATTACCCACCTGCCTGCTTATTGGATTGCTGGCTTTACAAAGCTCATGTGTCTACGCACTGGGAAATAGTCTGAGTTAACTCTGTGAGATGAGTCAACCTTCTAGGAGGACTCACGTTTTCAATGAAAACAGAAAACTGTTCTGTTTTGGGTGTCCGTTTATGCAACATTTTGAAAATGGCTTCCAAGTTAGAACTTCTTGAAAAATCCCCTGAGACTTGGTAGTTTGACTTGGTAGCAGCTGTTTGCAAAATCTATGGCAACGCGTCAGTGCCAGCCAGGAAACAACCGTGTGTCGTTACCTGAAAGCGTCGGGAAGTGTTGCAATGCCAGTGGACGGCGCATGTGACAGCTGCATTTCTAGTTTATTCCATCTGATTTTCTATTGTAATCCCGCTCAGTAATCCCAGTTTTTATTGAATATACCTGCAACAAGATTACACATTTTTTATGTACTGTAACGGATTACAGTAAAAAATGTTTTGTATCCTAATTATGTAATGACGTTACATGTAGTACATTACTCCCCAACCCTGTAAATGTCCATGTACTTGCTATTGTTAATGTTTATAATTTACTGTTCTCTGCACCTGTGTGTGTGTGTGTGTGTGTGTGGTTTCATTACAAACACAACCATCAACATAAACAAGTGGCTTGGCATGATACCTATATTTTTTCCAGCGTTTCTGACATTGCTGTGTAAACTAACATTGTTTTCAAAACACTGCTGTGTAACCACAGAGCGTATCTAAAATGAAAATGCAAAAACGTTGTGTTTTCTCTTGAAACGTGATCGTGTGAAGGGACCCTACATGTTATCTCAAATAAGGTCCCAGTGACAACTATTTAGATAATGTGGGTATAGAAGGAGGATGATTCATGCAACCAAATGCTTCACTCATTGTTTTTGTTTTCTGTGTTTTGTTCCATCTTATTATTTTCTTCAACTCACAAAAATGTGGCCACAAAATCAGATTCCATTTCTCTCCAGATTTCTTGAATTGGTTATGGGAATCTCACATAATAGGTATTGTTTTATCATAGAGGTTAATTCTTTTTGATAGAGTAAAATATTCCCACGTCTTCTTACTGATATTTCAGTTGAGAGCAGTTGAGTGTATCTTTCTGACTCATGAGTGTGCGCTCAGTTACCCACAAGAGAAATATACATGCACAGAGGTATCCACAGACAAAATAAAATGATAGCTGATGTTATGTTGAGGAGCATGCTCCATAATGCTGCTGTTCAACAATTCAAACACATGAGTCATGAGTAGCTGAACACTGCAATGTGTGTGTGTGTGTGTGCCTGAATTGAACATTCACGACGACACGTTTGAACACACTGGAGAATAAACTTGATCTCGTCTTTTCACTGATCAAATAAACTCACACGGGCAGACATTCAGAGGTTTGAAAATAAAGAATTCCGGATGTATACGCCACCATAAAGAAAACTGCTGCAAGGCTTTGCAATCATTACCATCAGAACAGAGAAGTATGACGACACTTAGGTGTTTTGAGTATTATGACCTGTGGCAACTGCTTGAATTAGGCTCGGCCATTTTTTTTAAAATGATGGATGGATTCAGAGGATGTGAACTTTTTCATCTCAACATATAACTTCATTTCACCATGTTAAATGTCTCAAAAACTCTGGAGGATGGATGGATGGATGAATGGATGGATGGATGGATGGATTTTGAATAACAATGCAGCATTTACTCACATTTACTCGCTCAGACTTCTAGTGCATTGCATCTGTTGTATCGGATTGAAAATGTATTTATACAATACACAAAACAATAATTAAACTGAAATAAACGAGACAAAATATTAACAAGAGCTCAATGCTCCAGTAGGTGCAAGTCCAATAAATAATACAAATATATCATTATACTATAATCCATTTTGCTGGTAGGATTAGAGGCGATAAGAGTATGCAAAGGAATCTTGGAAAGTAATTAAACTCTGAGGGCAGCGTGGAAGAAACGCGTCAAATTAAATAATTCAGCTCAGACCCACTGGCAATGGAGAGTCAGTGTGAAGGTGCAACCAGGACCAGAAAGAGTTTAAACTTTCTAATCCAAGTGATTATACCAAAGAACAAATGCACTCACAAAGCACATGAAAAATGGAAGTATAACAAAATGTAGGGATGGATTCTTCACTGATGTTTTGTGCTGCTGTGACCAGACATAAATCAATCAAGTTAGTTAAATGAAAGAGATGGAAAAGGAAGAAATGTCAAACAGAGAGTAAGCTCATCAATTCATAGCCATATTAAATGATTAATTCCTTAATTACTGCCATTTGTATGAATGATAATTGGATTTAATGGCATTTACCATATTAGAAAGTAAACAATTATCATTAACAAACCAGAGGTTGAAAGAATACTGAAAATTAGCACTAAACAACAGCTGCTGGTGCATTCCAGCAATTATATAACACAAAATACTCTTTCCAAAATCTACTCAGAGTATCAATTACTTTAAAACTGCCTTATTACATTGTGAATAACAGCCTTGAAAGAGACACTATCAACTTGTTTTGTGAACAAATGTAGATGTGAAACAGGAATGCTCACAGTTAAAAACATAAAATGACTTATTGTTTTTGAAAATGCAGATAAAAGTGTGGGAACATTATAACTGTAGGTGTAGTCAGTAGCAACGTCTGATTTTAAAAATAGTACGTACTAAATTATGGGGTGTAAGTAATACTTTAACATGACTAAAATTGCATACTTGAAGTAACCATGCTAATTACAGTAATGTGCACCACTGTGATTTGTTATTGCACTAGTCCCCACTGTTAACCTTTTCTGTGTTTCATTGCGCCTTATAGGTGGAGTTATGTGTTTTCCTTCCAGCAACAGAAAAACTGGTAGTACTTTTCTTCACTTGGAAAGATTCCAGGTCACTTTTTCAGCTTCATATTTCTGGGAGGCTTTACATGGTCTATTTTTAGTTGGGAACAATTTATTGGGAAAACATTTGACTGTTACAGTGAGTGTGGGAAATGGGTTAGTCGGCATTCCTTCAAAGAGTTACAAAAAGATGTTAACTTTATTTACTTTACAGCTTTTGGGGGTAAAAAGTCAGCTGCTTTTAATAGAAAATGGATCATCAGTAAGTAGATTAGCCAGAAATCTTGAGCTCCGTACCACACTAAATGTCGGCCATTTTTCTTCCAAGCAAACAACCAGAGAAGTGACACCTTTGCTGCAGCTCCCTGGTGTTTGAGGCACAGTCCCATGCTAGGCCAGCAATCTGTTTTAAATGAACTGTTTGTGCTCCTCTGACACATCCGGTGTGATTTTAATGGCCTGGAAACCACAGAGCAATATCGTAAAGGATTATTATACCTTTAAATCACCTGTGAGAACTGATTCGAGTGCATAGGAAATCCATTAATCATCTTTGCCAGGGTGTGAGCTCAAATTAAAGACTGAACACTGCACTCCAAAAAAAAAAAAAAAAAAAAAAAGTTCTCTGCTTCCAGGAGTGGCTTGGTTTCACTCTTGAACGTGTATACTGTTGCAGTTTCAAACTGTGATGAAAAGCCCAGAGTCGAACAACTCTCGGCGATTCTTAATGAGTGTGACAACACCTCTCCGGGTAGAAAGAAAAAGAGATGATTTAAATATGAGAGGGACAGAGTCAGCCGTGTCGTGGATCGGTTTGAACTGAGCTTTACCTCAGAGCTGAAGACTCTGAGCACATGGGGTTAAGTAATAATGCTCATCTCTAATGTGCATCAGGAGCTCAATCCGTGAAAGCCTTTCTCTGTAAATTATCATGCATAATAGAAATAATCCATCATTTATGTGTTATACTGAGCACCACGGTCAACTGGCTTCTTTTTTTTTTTTTTTTTTAAATCTGCAAAAACATGTTTGATCTTCCTGTTTAGATGTTTGTTGTGCCCCACATAAATGCACAAGCACTCTTGGGGAAATAAACATAGAATTACAGCACATCAACTAAACAAATGTCAATTTGCTTCCAAAATATGACAGTTTGAAAGGTTTTAATGAAACAGTAGGGTGCATACAAGACAGAACAAACCTCAGTCAACCGATCAATAAATCAGGCAACAGGAACTTCATGCCAGCATCCTTTTAATTGCATCTTCTTCAATGCATGATTCAGGTTTTGCCCAAGGCTTTAATGAGGTGTTGAATTTCACTGCAGGGATTGAAATGCGGGACATTAAAAAGCAAAGTAGGGAGACTCAGGTTAACTTAAAAAGTGAGAACAAGCGAAAAGGAAAGAGAGCATGATAATGCTCTCAAATCTGATGAACACAACTTGAGTCCCAACACGACGCTGAAGTTTTCCATAAATACACAAGCCAAGTTCAGATAACCAGCCCTGTTAGATTTCTGGTTTTAAATTTCTTTTGGTTACTGCCTCAATAAATACCCTCAGAAATTTAATTTAGACCTTCATCAGCAAACAGTTTTTCCAAAGGAAATTGCCTAAACAGAGCTGAATGTTTACAAAGTGAACTGCAAAACTGTGAACTCACATCCAAAGATTAGCGTGAGCCACAATTGCTAATACCACACACCTTGCCAAATATCTCTTAAATCTATTGCATTTGGTTGAGGAGAGTTTCCAGGACTGTTGTTGTAACTTGGATCACATGCTGGACATGGAAGGATGGGAAATAAGGCTGAAGTTGATTGTTGTTAAAGAAAAAAAAACAAAAAAAACAAAGCTGTGATCAGTATTTTCAAAGACTGAAAGATAAAGGACAGTGAAATGTCATGGCTGAAAAACAAGAAGGCAAGAGGTAGAGATAAATCAGGAGAGGTTTTCCTCTGCGAGAAGACATAATGATACCTGGTATATGACAAAACAGCCCAGATGGGAGGGTTAGGAAAAAGGCCTCTAATAGTGAGGCTTAATCACAAGATGGACTAAAGTTGCTGCTATATATAATATTTGTATTAAAAAAAATTATAATATTGATTTGTTTGATGTTATTATTGCTCTATTGATCTATTTTCTATGCCGCATTATCAAACTCAAAGTCACAGGTTTTCCGTGCCTGACCGGTCACCAGTCAATCGAACTCCAAGCACACAGATATACACACACTCAAGTTCAGGATGACCAATTAAACTGACACTCATATTTTTGGATTATGGGGGAATAAGAAGAACATGCAAACAACACAGAAAGCCTTCCAACCGTTGAGTGCATTAAACAAAAATACACCCGACACTTTCACTTACAGATCTCTCATTGGAACAAAGACATTCCCAGTAGCTTTTTTTATTATTATGTATAACTCATGATTGTGTCGCTCTCACAACTCAAGCCTATGCTGCTCTCACTGGTGTCTACAGCAAAAGTACAATTCTTTTACCCAAAAAGTTAGAATGATGTGTAAACTGTCAACAATGAGCTATTATGCGAGTCATCATTTCATGCACATTAGAGCATAAACAACAAATAAGAAGGAAATGATTTACTTATTTATTTTACATCTGATAGTAGTGACACATGTCAAATAATTTGGGACAAGAACAAGGAGAAATTGTGAAACCGAGGATTACTTGTAGATTCAAGTGGAGATGCATTGGAGTATGAGGCAAACCGAAACATTACTGGATACCAAAAGAAAATGAAGTAAAAAGAGAGGTAGAGATGGAATGAAATTCACTGAAGTCCTTGAATTTAAGGACAATGGCATTTAAAATAAAAAAAATTTAAATAACCTACTTTTTGGATTATGAATGTGACGGAGCAGTAACAGGGCAGCGGCACACTGTCACACGCACGCTCATACACCCAAACATACACGTCACACTCACTTCCTCATGCCCCTCCGTACTGCACATCAGGTCATTCAATTAGCTCATCGCCCTCTCTCTCCAACCGTTAGCATAGCCGGACAGGGGTGCACACCTGACTGCTGTGATTTACCTACACAAACATTCACACATTCCCACATCCATACATGCACACGAGACGCTTACCATGACATGACGCCTCACGGCAGTGGAGAGCCAAGACGGGGCGGAGCTAACTCCGAGACTTTGTAGCTCACCCGCACGGAAAGTTTGGTCATGTGACCATGCGGTACTTTGATATAATTATTTATTTTTCTTGTTGAATATAATTATTTCCCGTTTTGCTGGGGAAAATGTTTTGTTTGCTTCGGAAGAAAAATTAAGAATCCGTTTAAAAAACGGAGTGGAATATGCATTGTCATGAATGTGATTGGCTGACAGTAGTCCAACCTGGAACTGGCCAGAGAGTGAGTGGGCGTGCCGGCTTGTTCCGCTTCTGTCGGGGAAGGCGTTGGAGGCCTACACAGCGATGGATGAGGAGAGAGCGCACTGCTACAGAGACTTGAAGGCAGCATTGCTGGTAAAGTTCGACATCTCACCAGAGACCTATCGGCAGCAGTTCCGGGCGACGATGGTGCCAGGAGGAGAGAACCCCACGGAGACCTATCATCGCCTGAAGGGACTCTACCGACGCTGGATTCGTCCCGAGCAGCACACCAAGGAGGAAGTTGGTGAGCTCATCATCCTGGAGCAGCTTCTTCGCGTGCTATCGCCGGAGGTGAGGACCTGGGTGAAGGAGCACGAACCGGCAGATGGGCTCGCAGCTGCCAAACTGGCTCTCCAGTACCTCAACGCCAGGAGAGGACCAGCTTTTCGAACCTCTGGTGCAGCTTCCAGACCACCACCACTACCTCAGCACCAGCCAGCCAGGAGGGAGTCGGTGAGCCAGGAGCCGCGAGGTAACTCTTACTCTGCCCCAAACCAACGAGGATCTGGTAAGGACTTTGTTTGCTTTTACTGCCAGCAACCGGGCCATAAAGCATCGGTGTGCCCGTTAAGAAAGGCCAAAATGACTGGTGCCTGTTATGCGCCCAGGCCTGAGGCAGGAGATGATGGTGAGCAGTTACACTGCTACAAAACTGTGACTGTAAATGGACAGAAGGTAACTGCACTTTTGGACAGTGGGAGTTACAAGTCTTTGATTAGACAGGATCTGGTCCCTGTGGGTTCTATGAACTATAACCAACACGAGGAAGTGACATGTGTGCATGGGGATAAGCACCCATATCCTACAGCGGAACTGTCAGTGATTATAGATGACCAGTCCTATCTGATGAACTTTGGAGTGGTTGAGAGATTGCCGGTTGCAGTTCTCCTGGGAGTGGACTTGCCTGTTCTTCTGGACTTGCTGGGGGAGAATAAGCAAACTGTCTTTGGGGAAAAGATGAATGTGAACAGTGATGTTGATGTATCATGTCCTGTATTGACTCGTGCCATGACTAAAGTGGGTGCCCAACCACTCCCAGACCGTAACAGTGGTCTGTGTGAGCAGGACACTCCAGAGTCCACTGATACTGACCCTTCCGTTCATCCGTTCTCAGACTTTGACCATAGTCTGTTTGATGGTGGAACAAAGGGCCCAAGAAAGTCCCGTCGCCAGCGCCGCTTTGAGAAACAGCTGAGGCTGGTAGAGCCAGATACTGTACAGACAGACCCTTTGTGGAAAGTGCCTGAAAATATTTCGGTGCTTCAGAAGGAAGATGGGTCGTTAAAACATTTGTTTGCCAACGTTGTTGGGGAGGCAAAGGAAAATTGTGTGGGGAAGGAAATGTTTATTGTTGACAATGATGTGTTGTATGCGGTGTGTAATGAACACAAACGTCTGGTAGTGCCTGCTAGCTGTAGAGCACTTATCATGCATCTTGCACACACCATACCCTGGTCTGGACACCTAGGTCGCCACAAGACATACCTGCGCGTCAGTTCACGCTTTCATTGGCCTTCCATGTACACAGATATCCAGCAATATTGTGCTACATGCCCCACATGCCAAAAAACATGCCCTGCCCGTAAGTCCGACCGAGCTTTCTTGCAACCTCTGCCTATCATCTCTACCCCATTCCGCAGGGTTGCTATGGACATTGTTGGTCCCCTGGTGAGAAGCACGACAGGACATCAATACATCCTGGTAGTGTGTGATTATGCTACCCGGTTTCCAGAGGCGTTTCCCTTGCGCACAATCACTGCCCCTGCTGTCCTGCGAGCACTGGTACAGCTCTTTTCCAGGGTCGGAATCCCGGACGAGATCCTAACTGACCAAGGTACGAACTTCACCTCGAGGCTCATGCAGCTGTTTCATAAACAGTTGGGAGTCTCTGCCATCCGGACCACACCATACCATCCGCAGACAGATGGACTCGTTGAAAGGTTCAACCAGACTCTAAAACGCATGCTGCAGAAATTTGTGGATGACACGGGCAAGGACTGGGACCGTTGGTTGCCGTTTCTGCTCTTTGCCTACAGGGAGGTACCACAGGCTTCGACAGGATTCTCACCGTTTGAACTTCTGTATGGCTGGGAAGTTCAAGGGCCCTTAGGCCTGCTACAGAAAGGTTGGGAGGCACCATTCACGCGGCAGACGGACAAAGGTGTGGTGCAGTTCGTGTTGGAGATGAGGGAGCGACTGGCGAGGTACCGGGAGGAGGCAGCGGTCAACCTACGGGAGGCCCAGAAAACCCAGAAAACCTGGTATGACCAACAGGCCCGGTGTCGTGAGTTCCAGCCAGGACAAAAGGTGCTTCTTCTTCTTCCGTCATCTACCAACAAACTCCTCGCGAAGTGGCAAGGTCCATATGTGATCATTCGCAAGATGGGTCCGGTCACATATGAGGTATCGCACCCGGAGAGGAAGAAATCAAAGCAGACGTACCACGTGAACCTTCTGAAGGAGTGGAAGGAACGTCCTATCCAGGAACCAAAGGTGGTTCTTCTGGCCCAGGAGGTGGACAGCGATGAGGAGCTGGAGACAGGACCACAGACCTTTGGGGATGCGGCAGCGAGGCCTGTGCTGGCCCACCTTCAGCCGGAACAGGAAGTGCAGCTTTGTCAAGTCTTCAAAGACGTGCCATCGTTGTTCTCAGCGAAGCCTGGTAAGACCACCTTCGTTGAACATGCCATACGCCTGAAAGATACCCAACCCATCCGCCAGCGCCCGTACCGGGTTCCACAGCAGCTGGTCGGGAGGCTGAAGCAGGAGGTGGAGGAGATGCTTCACCGCGGGGTAATTGAGCCTTCGAACTCTGAGTGGTGCAGCCCAGTGGTCATCGTGTTCAAAAAGGATGGGTCACTTCGGATCTGCATGGACTTCAGAAAACTCAATGCAGTCTCAGAGTTTGACGCCTACCCTATGCCAAGGATTGAGGAGTTGTTGGAGAAGATCGGTGCAGCCAAGTTCATCACCACCCTTGACCTATGTAAGGGGTACTGGCAGGTGCCATTGGCAAAGGGAAGCAGACAATACACAGCGTTCCAGACCCCAGCAGGATTGTTTCAATTCACCATGATGCCTTTTGGCCTGCATGGAGACCCAGCCACATTCCAGAGGCTGATGGACCAAGTGCTTCAGGGGTGTGACCACTGTAGTGCTGCTTACCTGGACGATGTGGTGATCTTCAGCAGCACATGGGAGGAGCATCTACAACACCTGACCTTGGTACTTGGGAAAATTCAGGAGGCTGGATTGACCCTCAATCCGGCAAAGTGTGAGTGGGCACGGCAGGAGGCACGGTACTTGGGCTATCAGCTGGGACGAGGAGAGGTGAGGCCCCAATTGGATAAAGTGGAAGCTATCCGGGACTGCCCTCGACCCCGCACAAAGAAAGAAGTCTGCTCGTTCCTAGGCTTGGCTGGGTGGTATCGGAGATTTGTGCCACACTTTGCGAGTATCGCTACACCACTCACAGCTTTGACCTGTAAGGACCAGAGAAACCCTGTCACCTGGACTGATGACTGTGAGAGAGCCTTCAGGGCCCTTAAAGCCCTTCTCTGTTCATCCCCTGTCCTCGTGAGCCCAGACTTTGATAAGAAGTTTGTGGTGCAGGTGGACGCATCAGAGGTCGGACTGGGAGCGGTGTTGGCCCAAGGAGATCCTGGAGAAGAACGGCCAATCATGTACCTGAGCCGCAAGCTTCAGCCACGTGAGTCCAGGTATTCTGCTGTGGAGAAAGAGGGCCTGGCTATTAAGTGGGCATTGGAGAGCCTGAGGTACTATTTGCTTGGGCGAGAATTCGACCTGGAGACCGATCACCGAGCCCTCACCTGGATCCACACAATGAAGGACCATAACAGTCGACTCACACGCTGGTATCTGTCCCTGCAGCCGTTCAAATTTGAAATCAGACATCGAGCAGGAAAGGCCAATGTGGTGGCAGACTATTTGTCCAGGTTGCCGCACATCGTCAACCTCCCGGAGGAGGGGGATAATGTGACGGAGCAGTAACAGGGCAGCGGCACACTGTCACACGCACGCTCATACACCCAAACATACACGTCACACTCACTTCCTCATGCCCCTCCGTACTGCACATCAGGTCATTCAATTAGCTCATCGCCCTCTCTCTCCAACCGTTAGCATAGCCGGACAGGGGTGCACACCTGACTGCTGTGATTTACCTACACAAACATTCACACATTCCCACATCCATACATGCACACGAGACGCTTACCGTGACATGACGCCTCACGGCAGTGGAGAGCCAAGACGGGGCGGAGCTAACTCCGAGACTTTGTAGCTCACCCGCACGGAAAGTTTGGTCATGTGACCATGCGGTACTTTGATATAATTATTTATTTTTCTTGTTGAATATAATTATTTCCCGTTTTGCTGGGGAAAATGTTTTGTTTGCTTCGGAAGAAAAATTAAGAATCCGTTTAAAAAACGGAGTGGAATATGCATTGTCATGAATGTGATTGGCTGACAGTAGTCATCCCATGCCCGGGGGAGGGGCTTACCCTTTAAAAGCAGAGTGGGAAACTGGATTGGGGGAGTCTGTCCCTGCAGGTGCTTGTGAGAGCACAGATCACAAGAAACTTGTGAAAACCAGCAGCTAAGAGAGGAGCTGATATCAGGTTTTGTTTGGGTTTTGTTTTTGTACTGTAAATATATATTTTTGTTCTTGCACTGTAAATACTGAGCACCGGCACTGTTTTGAGGGAAATAAATGCAAATCTGGACTTGTCATATGGAGCGTGGTGGTAATTATTATTAGTAGTCCTTGGACTGAAAGAGAGCCCCGCCACAATGAAACATAGCATTTATTTTATGTAAGATTTGAAATCATTTCTACATTTAATTATAAATATACCATTTGGATAGGAAAACTGCAGATCACCTACATGGAAATAAATTATTTTCACTGTATAATTTGCAATTGAGATGATGAAATTATTGAACAAAACTAATCAGGTCTCTTGAGGAGCATGTACATTTTTCCTCATTCTTTTAACGGTAACAACAGTGAAGAAAATAAAATTGAAATTCAATGAAAACTAGAGATTAAAAACATGCACCATTTTAGCCACATCATTTTGGTATAATTTCAAAATTCTTTCATCATCAGCTCATAAAATGATTTTACTCCAGTCAAGCTGCGGTCATGTGGACCATGTCTTTCACTGATCCGAGTAAACATACTGTTGAGTTTCATTAGGGTGATATGCTGTATATAAATACATGTGTAGAAGGCCTCGCTTCATGTTCTCACATCCATTAGATGCATTTATAAACCTGTATTATTAAATACTTCAAAAACAAAATGTAAAGATATTGTACAGATATTACTGAGAAAAATGTAGACATGTGGCACATAAAATATGCTCCCCAATTAAAAAAAAGACAGCGCAGCTAAACCACTGTGATTTGCTGTCAGGCAAATTCTTGTTTACGCTAATGGAGCATGACTAATTGAGCGGGACCCAACACTGTCTATTATCAAGTAATCACAATTTGTTCCCCTTAAACGTAACTGGAATTTTACGGTTAGACAGGCTGTGGATTCTCATTCAAGCTGTGAAATATAAAATAGATGAAGGAACGATAACGATGAAAGATAACATAACAGCAATCAAAGCAGCAAAAAACCCCAAATATAATAATAATAACAACAATAACAATAACAATAACAATAACAATAACAACAACAATAATAATACTAATAATAATACATGTATTGCACAATGCAAGTTGGAGCTAGACTTGAACTGAATCCTGAACTTTGAATTTATGATCTCAGATGGTAAATCTAGATTATTTGAGTCCAGAACAGGTGATCAGATTGTATTAAACTAACTTAGGGTTTATTTTCAATCTGATTGAAACCCATTAGTTAGACTCATAAGTGATGCCCTGCTATTGCAAATCACAATGACAACTATTGAAGAGGAAAACGTCTTACAATTTCAACCCATTGTAGCTTTAAATTCTCAGACCATGCATTTTGGGGAAGCAACACTATAAAGTAAATTTTATAACCCACACCAGTCAAGGTTCTTTTGCATCTGACAAATACAATGGAAACGTGTGAGCTAAATAGCAAAGGCAAAACAATATGCATTCCCTGTTTGACCTTGGATGGGTGGGTGGGTGGGTGGGTGGATGGATGGATGGATGGATGGATGGATGGATGGATGGATGGATGGATGGACGGATGGATGGATGGATGGACGGATACATAAATGATACCTTGTTGGATTTCAGTAAAACTTCCTGATTTTTGCTAAATGTCTGATTTGATGATTTGACAGACAGCGAGTCTTTTCTGGTCTAACTTGTCGATAGCTGCCTCAACAACAAACAGACTGCAGAAAAAGCTAAACTTAAAAGCTTCACAGCCCTTCTCCATTAAATCAATTTTACCTTCACAAATCATTACTGGAACTCCCATTTTGATCGTATTCTTGTGGCTGTCTGAAAACCACTCCAGACCCTCTCAACCTTGGAAAAATAGACTCAAAACCTCTCAGACACAGGCAGGAAGGAATAAACTTGCAGTGTGCCTAATTTAGTTCACGTACAAGAAGGGACGACAAGTGAAAGGGCTACAGGAAAAATATTGATCAAGGCTTACAGGCAAAGGTCAAAAATCTGGATAAAATCAGCTCAGAGAAAGTTCAAAATGTCAACCAGACAGATAACAAAGAAAGAAAGAAAAAAAACACAGGAGGAAATACCCAAACGACAAATGAAAAAGTAAAAAAAATTTGTGAGAAAGATCAAGATACATAACAGTGGCAGGAAAGCTGAGTGACATATGTGGGTGATAAGAGTCTATAAACCCTACAATACACCCTACCTGTTATGTACACCCTAATGGACATGTACTTCACTTTATATAACCCAACAATATATTTATGTGTGACTTTTTATGTCACAAGAATGCAACCTTTTTTTGCCAAATTTATGCAAGAGATCTGTACTACTATTTCCACCATCTGTTCACAACTTAACCATATTTCTAACATGCACCAATTAATAGATTCTAACATTGGGGTTGCCAGGAAGAAAATTAGTGTGAAAACTTTTTTGACTTCATGATTCTACTGTAATTCTTCATCTTTAATCTGCCACCAAATGATGGAAAATCTTACAGAGTGTTCAGATGTGACTTCTCTGTCCGACCTCTTATCAAGCATTTAGTGTGCTTGAAGTAATTGTATCTGTAAATGTGTATCTATTGTTTGGTAATATACACTGTGGTTCACAAAGCAAGGTGGAACCCAAAAGCAGAAACTTACAAGTGAGGCTTAATGAGCTTATTATAAAAGTCTGATCATCACACAAGCAGGCCAAAGGATCCAGAGGATGAAAAAATAATAAACAGTAAAATAACCCAAGACAGCAATCCAAACATGAGAAAGTCCAAAACACTGTGGAAAACAAATACATTTGCATGGTGTCACAACACCAGGGTCGGATGACAATCTGGCAATGGACACATTAGGGAAGAGGGTTTACAAAAACACTGGGGAAGAGAGGACAGTGTGTGTGTGTGTGTGTGTGTGTGTGTGTGTGTGTGTGTGTGTGTGTGTGTGTGTGTGTGTGTGTGTGTGTGTGTGTGTGTGTAAAATATAAACATGAAACATTATGGTGAACATGTAATTCAAAAGGCTGATATTAAAGTATCAAAATAAACAATAAAGATTGTTTAGGGAAAATTATTTCTCTACTTTGCCTCTTCTGTTTTTCTCTCAGGGGTTTTGATATGAAACAAGGAGCTCAACAGCTGTTCCTCTTTGTCTGCAGTAACTTGTGTCCTGCCTCACTTAGTTCATCCCTTGATCTGTCATTTTATCCTCATCCCAACCCACCTTGTGTAACCACTGTATCCCACTGTTAGACAAGTCCCACATGTCTCTTGTTCTCATTTTTTATTTCTTTCATTTACAGACTCCAACTCCACCTACCTCAGCTTTCAGACTCAGTTGATAGATATTGCAAGCACAATTGTAATATCTTCATGTACCCTGGACATGGACAGATTTATAGCGCTGATTATGTATTGTGGCTGTTTAAATCCCAGCGTCAGCTGGTGGTGACATCACTGTCTTTCAACATGACCACCAGCAACCTGCGATCACAAGGGTTGATGAAAACAAATCACGCTCTCCAGAGGTGTTTTAAGGTCAGGTGCACAAATAACAGATTTGAGCCTTTGGGAGCAGGAATAGAGGCATTGAGAAATGCTGAAAGTTAGGCCGACTTATAACAGTCACATTCAACCAATTGACACTTCCTCCAATGTCAAGAAATGCTGAACTCCGCCCTACTGCCACCACTTCTCTGCATGACAGGGGAAGACATAGCTGAAAGGATGGAGAAAAACACTCTAAGCTTGGCTTTTATCCCCTCTGAGGGTCTGAGGCACCAAAGAAGTCATCTTCATCTGCTCTCAGCGGCTTTTCGACCTGTTGGCTTGAGCTCCAACAAGATAAAACAACTTCCAACAGCAACTACTTTTGGTCCATAATCTTTACATGCTTATTAGAGGTTGTATGAACACCACATTTTATCATAAAGAGAACTCACACATCGAGAAAGCTGGCAATACTGTGAGCATGGTGTTCTTTGGGCTCTCCTGTGTCTATAATACAAGTCCACCTGTGCTGCTGTGAGACATCTTGCAGGAGATTCAAGCAAACACCTCCACAACCTCTCAGCACGTATCAGATAGAACACAGTTTGTGCAACCAGGAAAGTGTGTATGAGGAGGTGGGTAGTAGCGCCACAGGGGACTCCATTCTCACATTTCTTCCTCATGCTGTAGACCTCAGCTTTCAAGCCTAAGAAAGAGTCCTGTCATCTGCAGAATTGTTCTTGTGAGTCAACATTTGTGAGGTGCTTGTTTCAGCATTGAGAACAGAGAAATGCTGAATACTGCTCGGTTCCTGGTTAAAAAATAAGGTGTAAGGTGGTCTCGAGCCATGAATCACAATGGTTTTTACCCGACAACAGACTGCACCATGTCTGTCTATAAAAAGGGACGGAGCAGAGTCTGCTCCTTTAGACACCTGAGGTACTTTGAGTGTGTGCCACAAGATGGTGTATATCTTCATCCACAATGTTCCAAATCATATTTTTGTCTTATTGTAGCCTCAGTCAGGGAAGCAGCATTGCCAGTGACACTGAGAAACTGAAGAGGTTGATAAAGTGGGCTCGAACTGAGTTCAGCACTGCCTCAGAGTCCAAGATTATTGTCAAGAGAATGACGCTGCACAAAGTGTATCACCATCCCCTGCATGTGTCTCCTGGTCAGACGATGGAGTGTATTCAGTCAGAGGTTACTTCAGCTCCACTTAAACAAGGAACTTTACAGAACAGTAAAGTTTTCTACCAACAGCAGTTAAGATGTACAGACATCTCTCCTCTCAGCAACAATGTAGAATATATTACATTATAATATATACAATTATAGCTGTGTCAATTGAATTTTTTCTTGTGCCTCAATACATTGTGTAAATCAATTGGTGTTCAAAGCTCTTGTCAAGTTTCAGTTGGTGAGCATTTTTCGGTTGTTCAATTAGGCCTGTGACATGAAGCACAAAGAGGTACATTCAACTGATGGATTTGCATGCTTTACACCCTGGTTACATGTAAACTGATGATCTACAGGGAATTTGACACAAGAGTGACTGGATGGAGCGCTGACCTCGCAAAAGCACAAAATGAAACGGCATAGCATGGCACTGTCGGTAGAAGACAATATCAAACATCAAAGTGTCACAACAAATAAATTGGAACTTGGCTAAATGAGAAAATTAAAAAATTGCTCATATGGACAATCATCAGTTGCAAAGTCAAAACTGTGTCAAAAGCAAAAATAAATGCTTCATGCTGAGACAGTATGCACCTCCTTTTCAAACATGTTTAAAAAAAAAACACTCCCCATCATGAACAACGCAAGTGTTTTGAGACAAAGAAAAACACCTTGGTGTAAATTAATCTTTTAGCACATGCTCATCACAGTATTTTGTGCAATCTGGAACATATGTTTACACTCAATCCATAGTGTGTTATTTTACACATCAGTCAGATACAATGCTCAATGTACCGATCTCCCTGTATCTCTATCCAGGCTTACTTTCTCTTTCCTCTCATGTCTCTTTTTGTTTCAACATTTTACTCTCCTCCCACTGCATTGCTTCTCAATCCCCATCTCTATCTCCTCTGCTTCAACCCATGCCTTCATTTAAGGCCCCCACATTCTCTCCGCTCACCGTCTAATAACTCAGTAATGGTAGAGTTGGTCTGCGGAGCCCCAAGCTATCAGCTTTTATGGCTCTAATTGTTTCTTCTGTGCCATTACTTGTAAGACTGCTGTCGAGCGAATACAAATTGGCCACAGAAGGGAGCAACATTGAGCACCGATCCAAGACTAATCTCAGGCATTCTCAATGGACAGAGAGAGCGAGAGAGAGCGAGAGAGAGAGAGAGAGAGAGAGAGAGAGAGAGGCTAATATGTGAGGGAATCTCAATCACAAGACGTCTTTATTACCTCAGAATTTGCTCTGTATATTGTGATATACTTCATCTCATTCTCCTCCAGCTCTCATCCAGCCCACTTTTCACTTGCATCCCCCTTTCTTCCATTGTCACCATTTTTAATGGTTAGGGATTAACATTTAATATACTCTCCTGTCAAGGATTATGGAGCAGGTGACACATTTTCATTTGGAGCCCTTCTCATGAAAAGAAAAAAAAAAAGCACACAAATACATCAGCAGCATCATTTGATCTAGGATTACCGTGAGGGAGAGAAAATCACAAACGATACAAACAATTATGTTTGATGTAAGCTGCTTTTCATTTTTGGTCACAACTGGATTAAAGCATTTCCCAAAGATCTATTTGAACAAGTTTAACTCCAAATGTATCCCTGAGCATGTGTCCTTTTTATTAGACACATAAAAAAAACCCAAAACAAGAGTATTGGAACTGTGATTGGCAGATGACCTCACTAAATGACAAAGCATATTATCATCCTCATTGCCCTGTGTTTGTGGTCATAACTCTCAGCTCATCAGTGGCATCAGTTTGTATAAAAAGGATCCAAAAAGCTGCTTGACAACCAAAGTGTGGCTTTCTCTACAAGCTATCATAGATAACCACACCATAAGAAAGCCAGCCAGAGCACCCCTTTCTGCAGGCCAAAGGCTAATTGGTTGGCCTACAGCCTGTGTCAGTAAATGGCAGGGCTCGTTGATAATCACAGGCTATCAAAGAGCTTCCAGTTGCAGAGGCCGAGCACACTGAGCCAGTGCTATCAGTTTGAATTACTAATTGTTATTTCTGGAATTCCATTGGATTTGTGCCTCTTGCATTCCAGCGTACAAACATCTTCTTTCCTTTATGTATCACTTTCACAACATCTAATCTATGCTGAATAGAAATTCAGAAGGTCATATTTGACACACTAAGTATAATCCAAGGGGTAGCTGGGTCAGCTTACAGGTCGCATCCAGAAGCACAGTGATGGTTTCTCTGTCTCCGAACATTCTCCTGTGTAATCTGAATTGAATGAATTTTGATAGATTAGTGGTTGCACAGTGAAGCAGCGGTCAATGTCCTTACCGTTCAATGTGGAGTTTACATGTTCTCCTCATGCGTGCATTGGTTTTCGTCCGTGTACACAGGTTTGCGACCATAGTGCCAAAACATACACGAGGTTAAATGACTGTAAATTGTCCATAGGTGTGAATCTAAGTGTTTGCGGTTGTCTTTATCTCCGAGTTTGCCGTGTGTTGAACCAGGGACCTGTCTGGGGTGCTTCCTGCTCTCACCCATAGTTAACCAGGATCAGCTCCAACGCCCTGCGACCCTGAAGAGGATATATATAAGTACTATAGAAGATGGATAGTTTGGTGTGGGGATATAACTATTTGATGCTGTCTCACCCAACAATTCAAATTGCAGTACAGTCTAACTTCAGACTTTCAGTAAATCTCCTCAGTGGTAGAAGTAGTTTTGAGTAAGGCCAATGTCTTGTTATTCATTTCTTGTGCAGTTAGAATCATTTTTGCACAATCAAGTCACTTCATTTATCCGTTTTGGTCATACCTAAATGTTCAATATCAGAAAGAGAAAAACATACCAGTATTGTTACACACTTTCTAAGATTTGTTCTTGATAAAATTAATCATTCAAATACTTATGAAACACGGTCGAACTGATTATTTGGTCTCAGAAAAGATGTGCTAGAGTTGTACAAACAATGACAACAATCACAGGATTAGAGATTTAAGGACATCATTGTGACCTTACGGAGATGAAGAGAGTGATGCAAAGCAGGAAAATTAGCAAAATCCATTAGAAATCACAGTCCATTGCACCAATAATATACCTGATGGGAACACATTCTGTACACATGTCTACCAGAGCAAAGCAACGTCTTGATTAAGCTTAATTATATGTTGATTAGATAGAAGTTCATGAAGGAGTGACTGGCTGAATTCCAAATACCCCTGCCACATTCAAGATGAAGTGAAATGGCACTAATGGAAAAGAACACCCCACTCTGCAGCAATCTATCCTTGCAAGGTTGACTTTACACTGACAGAGTCCTCGTTCCCATGAACTCCTCACTGAGTGCATCCTACAAGGTCAACCACTTCAGTGGGCCAGACTTTAAATGTGCACAGACACAGTTTCAGTTCCTCCATGTGCAGTAGTATCAACTGCAAGAGGACTGGCACAAGTTTAACATAAATCAGAGGCAGCAGTGTAGTGTCTCATCAGTCTGACACAGCTGTGCCAATCACAGACAAATATGGACAAAAACCTATCCAGGAAATCCTTTTGGTGTGTGAATGATGCTGAGCCGTTTACACTCAACGTGTATAATCAACAGCCAGAGGCGGATAGCTGTGATGCGTAGGATGAATGAGCTCTGGTAATCCACAGACTCCACCTCATAACAAAGAAAAAACTGAGCTCTGAGCAACCCTGCTGACACCAGCAAGCATGTCTGTTCGAGTGGTTGCAGCAAACTGTCATGAGTATGTGACACTACCTTGTGGTATATTTCTCAACTGTGTTTCTCAACCACACACTTTTCCACACATCTGTTCCACTAAGTATGAATGTAATTAAATGAAAAATAAAATGTGGATATTGGCAGATACAGCAGCTGGTATAGAAGGAGTCTTTTTATTTGTTTACAGATAAAATGCAATTCAATTTACAACAGTTTTGTTATACCTGCACTTATTTGTTATGCTGCGATTATGATTTAAACATGTTATTGTTGAATAGTATTAAACATTTTATTTGCATTTTAGACTGTAGCACTTCACTGCAAATTATTTGGCACTTGCCCAGATTTTAAAACTCATTTTTAGACAGGAGAGATAATTTGGCTTGTTTTAAAAGTTATTTATTTTTTTAGTCCTTGATTTTGCAGTATAGTTTTAAATCTAGACTTTGTTGTGGTATTTCAAGATTCCTTATCAAGTAGTACTGCTTATTGTTTGGACACATATTTTAACTCGTTTTAGGTCATTTTCTTCTCAGATTTAGTGTATATATCCTATGTTTGCGCTACCATGTTTTGCTGTGTTCTTGACAGTACTGTTTCAGTCAATAATGATCAAAGCATGCATTTGTATACAGTGTTGCCACAGTTACTTTAAAAACTAATCCAATTACTGATCACAAGTTACTCCTTTAAGAAGTAACTTAGTTTCTTCACCAATTACTTGTTTTTAAAAGTAACTAAGTAACCCCCCCACTGTCTCAACATACAAATTACAACCTGTTTTGCCAAAAACTCTGCTGATCCCTGCCTCCTGCACCTGCTGATACATATTTAACCTTTGACCTTCATTCTTTGTTGTATTTATATCTGACGCATGCTTGTATTGTCCCATTTTTACTATTACTAGTATTTATTTACCCAGAGATGTAGTTGTACTCTGTGGTTGCACTATTTATTTATTTGCACTGCCTGTTCTATGTGACTTCATTTGCCCCCCACCTGGACAAATAAAGTCTTTCATTGATTGATTGATTGATTTAAAAAGAGGGGACCTAATGCAATGTTTATGTTAACGTTTATTGATGACAATGATTGGTTTCAATTCTTTTGTGTTACCTGAATGCACCTTGAGAGCAAGTTCGCCTGTAATTGGCTGAGAGTGGAAAAGGGGGCGGGTTAGGTCAGCGTGCAGAGCATGGTGTGGAATTGCCTTTATGTGTGTGTGTGTGTGTGTGTGTGTGTGTGTGTGTGTAACAGAACAAAGGAGCGCCCAGTTCTGTTTAATAATAAAGCGGCTTTGTAGACAAGAAACTCGTCACACAGTGACTTGGACAAGTAACTTACATTTTTTGGGGGGAAATAGTAACAGGTTAGATTACTTGTTACTGAAAAAAGTGGTCTCATATGTAACACGTTACTAATTAATGCGTTACCAGCATCACTGTTTCTATATTCTTACTATCAATCCAGAGATTAATTACATAAGCGTTCCTTCTGTACAAGATGTCCAAAGCAAAATAACATAATGAAGATGATGAAATACTTCAGCTTTGTGCTGTGAGGGCCCACATGTTTCATTACATAGACTATTTACAACAAGGCAAAAGTGTGATATCTGGATTAATCTAATGTATGAATAGTTTTACTGCTAGGTGGCAGATGATGCCATTTGGCTTTGTTACACAAAACATGTTAACATTGTATGAGGAAATTCCGGGAAAATCAACATTTGTGTCGCCTATAGCCATTACAGCTGTTACAAAATGTAGCTCTGCATCATAGCTCAGTTTAGATTTGAACTTGTTCATTAAATAGATTTTTCCTTAAATGTTATCTTATCCTTCACTCCCATGTCATTTCTCATCCAACCACTTGGTCATAACAAGCGATTTAGTAGAAAGGACTTTGTTAATGTTCATCTAAAAGAATAAATCATCAACCACATAGTGAATTAAACATGATAGTCCTTCATTAATGCCCAATGTGAATCTCATATTTACATATGTTATTGGCTCCGAGCCTTTGTCAACTGTTCCCAACAGGATTCTAATTCTGAATAATGTTTCAGGTTTTTCCTTTTGATTCACCTTATATTTTCTTGAATGTAATTCTTCCACTTTGGCTAATGTCTGCATATAGATCCAATCACTCACCCAAATCTGAGCGGCAGAAGCTTCTAAATGGTAGTAGAAAAACAAAGAATGTATTTTCATGTCACGTTAACGTCAGGTCAACACTGGGGTTTCAAAAAAAGTTATTTGGTGTCCTTTAGTTCAAAAGGACAAATAAAAAAGTCAATCTATCTGTCTTTGCACATGCATGATCCACTCAGAGACAAGATTATCTGGTCACATTGATGTTTGTTATCCGTTAAGTACATTTTTAACTGAAAGGCTCATTGTCCTCATGTCTCGTTATTTTCCTTGTTTTTCACTGCAGCGTCACAATGGTTATGAGTAATGCCTAATGAACTCCAGCATGATTCTGAATCCATGTACTACATAACTCGTCACAAGGGAAATAAAATATATACCAGTGAGACATGATGACCTCTTCCTTGATATAGGTTTTCAATCCGTCAAGCAACAAGCTACACAAAAAAGGAGGGATCACATTAAGCGTCCCTCATATTTCTCTTGACGAGATATGAATGCGAGAGACCAATAAGAAATGGGATAAAGGACAAATAATGTCCCAGCGTTTCTCTAAAAGATAAAGGGCTAATGTGCCCTTCCAAGAGATGAGTGTTGGAACAAAGGCCTACAAAGGCTGTATTCCTCTAGTCAAAGAGCCCCTCTTTTCAATGAAAAAGCAATATAGAAAATGAGGTGTGGCAGCAGCTGAAATGCTTTTCCATTAGGCGCCAGCCTCCTTGAACTCAAATATTGTGCTCTTTTGTGTGTGTGTGTGTGTGTGTGTGTGTGTGTGTGTGTGTGTGTGTGTGTGTGTGTGTGTGTGTGTGTGTGTGTGTGTGTGTGTGTGTGTGTGTGTGTGTGTGTGTGTGTGTGTGTGTGTGTGTGTGTGTGTGTGTGTGTGTACATGCACTCATAAGACAAAGGGGGAAATCTAGAATAGAGAAGACTGAAAAATGTGTTTTTACAGAGGTATAATGATAAACTTCGTAGTGCACGTGATAGCTCTCAGACACTGGTGTGTTTAATCCCAGAATTCCAATTTCGGTTCTTTTTTTTTTTTTAACTCATCCGCCACCTGTCATCACGTCTCTCACTTCCCACATCCCTGATAACAGGATTTGCCTCCATCAGAGCTGTTTTATCGTGACTCAAGCTGTATTACAGAGAGATTAGAAAGAGGCTTGGGGATTGAGCCATGAACCTTCCTGCTGGGCATGCAGGCAGGCTTACTTGCACAGCTTTAGCTTGGCCTTTCACAAAACAGAGGTGGACATTTGTGTGGAGTCATCGCAGTGAGGGCTCACGTTTCTTATCCAGTGAACATCACAAATAACTGCAATTGAACGCCACCTGTCAATAAGCCATACCAATCGTTCAGCAAGTCAGAATAAACATTAGAGAGCTCAATGGGATGTAAAGCAGTATGAGTTATAGTGACAAAGTCAGACAAATTTCAGTGGGGTAGCCAGAAGAGCACACCTGAGGCTAAAATAAAAAGTTTTAGAAGAACAAAAAACTCTCACGAGAAGCCAAATGCCCATATAAAAGGCACCGACAACAATCATTTAGTTTTCAGATTGTACAAAAAATTACAACAAAAGGCCACTCTGTAAAAACAGTGAATTTACAAGACTGTCACAAATACACGTCAGTCATGAGGACATGCTCTCTGAGTACGTGATGCCAACATGTATAACAGTATGCTGAGTTCTGAGGCTGAGTCCTCCACTCACATGTGAAAACAGGAGGCTGGAAAGTTTGTCCGCCTGTCACCCTGATGTGTTCTTGGAAAAATGTTTCAGTCCCAGCTGGACTGTGTGAGAGTTAGTAAATCTGGTGGGTCAACTGGGACAAATTATAGTCAATACATGCAATTCTAGTTATGAGCTTGCATTCCCAAAGAGAAAAAACAAGATTTCCTGGTTTCAAGTTTTGTCTAATTAATTTGGGACTTTTCAGATGATCCCAGTAAAGAGGGTTAGGCCATGTTTACATTACAAAGGTATTTAAGAACTGTGATATTTCTCTGCATTTGGGCCTTGCATTTACACATTAATGCAGCTACGACTCACCACAAAGGTTGATTTCTTAAAACTCCGGCCACAGTGGAAATTTAGAAAAACTCCATCTCCGTTTGCATCTAAAGGGAGGGTAGGCAGGGTAGGCAGAGATTTACGCCACAATTTGTGACGTTTGGCCTGCCCATAGTAGCTTTGAACCAGGTGTCCGTGTCAATGAAGAATTTCAGTTTTGTCAGTTTTTGTAAAAACCTGAGTACGTACGTGTTAACGTGTCCACAGATTTGGGGATAAAAGTGTGAGTTCAGGTTGTTGTTCATCAAACATCCACAGTTGTGATTAAATCATTGAATAATTTGTAAAAAGTCGAATTGACAGGTAATTCAACCAATGTGTTAATCAGTATATGTAAAACATTTACCTGGCGGTTCACGAGAGGACCACATTTTAACTGTGTGGGTCTGTCCTCTGTTTGATCTGCGGTATATGCGAGTATTTCATTAACTTACATTGTCACACAAATGACCACTCTATTATTCTATGAAACCAGATTAATCTGATCAGGTTGCCAGTATAAGAGCGTGTCTTAAAACCATAAAAGCTGGGATGAGCTGTAATTTAATTTTCTGCACTTGAACTCATATAAAACAGAAGTGTC
Source organism: Blennius ocellaris (assembly GCF_963422515.1). Lineage (NCBI taxonomy): Eukaryota > Metazoa > Chordata > Actinopteri > Blenniiformes > Blenniidae > Blennius > Blennius ocellaris. The sequence goes on along the minus strand of NC_137650.1, from coordinate 17,981,039 downwards.
CTTTTATCTCTTCTTATCCCGACCCCCAACCAGAACAGTAGAACGTCTCAATCCTTGAGTCTCGTTCTGCAAAGGTTTATTCCTGTTAAGAGGAAGTTTTTCCTTTCCACCACCTGTGTTTGCGCGTATAGAATTTTTGGGCTTTTCTTTGTAAAATTGCTTTGAGATTACTTTGTTATTGCTGCTAAATGAGTAAAATAAAATTGAACTAAATTAAGTGGAATCAGGCCAATATTTACAAAGTTACTTGGAGGAAACACTTTTCCACAATTGGCGCAGGGAGAGTGGCGAAAGTTAAAAATGCTTATTGCTATATTTCACTGATTTTGCAATTTTCTAATTTGTGTATTTCCAAAGAAAAATACTCCTGATTAAAATACAATATAAATGTGATATTGTGGCGGTTGCTAGGATCCAGGCCTCTCACCCAGAGGAACTATGGGTAAAGGGGCGGAGTTTGGGCTCTCCCGCGCCCGGGCTTTTGGTGGGCTGTTCCAGTCCAGTTCTGTGTTCGCTTAAATAAAGACGTGTTCCAAGATTCCGCTCTGCCTCATCCTTCGTCCTGCCACAATATCAATGTTTAACTATCCTATGCTTGCAATTATGAGTTTAATAATCTGGGATACTAATCGTCTACATTTTAACACCCTGTAGAGGTTTGGTCACCTGTCCATATCTCACAAACATTAGCACAAATATTTCTGTTTCGCTTTCAGAACTAATGAACCATTACTGTTTTAAGACAAACATGGCCTGAAGCAATTAGATGATCTTTCAAACTTGTTTGCTGTCATTAATGCTAAAACAAGTGAGGACATCCTGCTGCCTCATAATAAACTTGCTAAAACGTTGATAGCAAAGCATATAATGCTCAATGTTGCTTCACATGATATTTTTTATAGATCTTATCGTCTGAGACAAAAAACTAGTAACACTTTTTTTTTTACTTTCCATCACATCAGGTCATCCTCTCATAGATCTGTGACTCCCTGTGAGGTATTTACAACATCTGTTACATGACATCAAACAGTGCCTGAAGGGTTTATGTTTTTCTTCATGTTTTAGAGCATAACTACAAATTTAACAAGGATTTTTGAGGAGATAAAGTGATGAGTTTAGTTTTACCCATAAGATCCCTGTGGGATACCGGATTTCCATGGGCACCAGTTTACCCCTCGTATAAATAGCAAAGAAAACACAAAAAGCAATCGATCCACACAGCTTCATCCAGCGGAACTTGACTGACAAATTTGTTGGAAAATTATTGGATTCTTTCAGAGGCTTACTGACGGAATCATTTAATGACCTTTTTTTTTCTTTGAGACTGAAGCATAGTTTTATTAATAGTACTCTCTTCTTAGAGATCATATGAAAGACCATCTACCTATATCTAATGCCACTAGGGTTCCTTCTCATTGATCATCGAGAACTTGTCCCCAGCTTGTTTGCTGTGCTGTCAGCTTCTGATGAATTTGAGCTTGAGAGGTGTTGTTTCAGAGGCCACTGAGTCAAGGAAAGGGTAAACAGGGATTTATCAAGAGGATCTAAATAGGTTCCTGGTCACCAACAACAGTAGCACAGCCTAGCGCTCATCATCATCATCTTTTGTGAGGTATTGAGCCAGGCAGTTTGCTCAATGGTAGCTTCTGCTTTTAACACGTTCTTACCCGACCTCCCATTCCGTTATCTCTAATCCTCTCCCAACCCTGCCCCCTGCCCCCTGCCAGCCACCACCATGTATCACACACACAACTTGCCGTTGAGAAACTTCTTTTCATTGCTTTCAGATTAGATGATATAAAAGCTTTACATTCTGTAAAAACAAAGTGGAAACTAGTGCTGTCAATTAATTAAAAAACGTTAACTAATTGATTGTACTAATACTAATACACCCATGTGGGCAACGACAGTGAGACTTGGAAGGGGGTGATTGGGCGGAACGGCCTCCCCAATCTGAACCCGAGTGGTGCTCTGTTATTGGACTTCTGAGCTAGACACAGTTTGTCCATAACGAACACCATGTTGGAGCACATTGGTGTCCATAAGTGCACGTGGCACCAGGACACCCGAGGCCAGAGGTCGATGATAGACTTTGTGGTCGTGTCATCTGATCTCCGGCCACGTGTCTTGGACACTAGGGTGAAGAGGGCAGAGCTGTCAACTGATCACCACCTGGTGGTCACTCAGATGCGCTGGACGGGGAGGAGGTTAGGGTGTCGTCATTGAAATGAGCTTGACTGATTGGCCCATGGGCAGGTGTGAGATGATGATACACTCTTATTATCTGCTATTCTGGAGTGATGGCAGCTAATTTAACAACAAGATCAGATGATACAATAGCCGACCTGCTTCAGGGGCCTTTTTCAAGGTGCCCGTTTGCGGAAGAAATGGAAATTGTGAGTAGAAGAAGACGAACACCAGAAATGGATAAGCTAACTCAGACCAATAAACAAAGGCTTTGTGCGGAATTTTACAGCGGGATGTATTTAATCTGCAAGTGATGGGTGAGTCCTAGTTTTCATTTTACTTTCTCTGGATTACATTGGCGCTGCTGTTGGCATTTGGTGCCGTTTTTGATTGTAAAGTGGTGTTTCCCATACAATCATGCACACAGACATGATAGTAGTGTGCGAGACACTGTCAGGCCATCTATGAAAATAAGTGAGACGCACAAACTTTAAGAAATGTATTTTCTGTTAGTACAAACCATTTTGAATTGAAGAAGGAGTCATTTGCAGGCAAATCTTCAAATCGAGTTTTGTGTTTTCTTAGGTCATGATAATGATGCCATGATATAATTTTAGTATAAAAGCAGAGGACACACTCAGCTTGACTCAATTTCAGATTAAGCAAGACAAAGTCTTTTCTCGGCATAGTCTACCTGCGCACCCTGTGGCAACTGGTCTGAGACTTGGATCTCCTCCCAGGTGTAGTTTAAGAGAGACATAGAGAAGCCGTCACAGAGGAGTCAATCCAAAGCATATCTGTCAAGATTATTTTTATTCTGTGTCACTCTGAGGTCAGGGAGCTGACAGTTGATGTGGCACCTGTCAAATGATTTCTTTGTTTTATAGAATGATTCTGACTGAATGACTAATGCAATATCAATTGACAAAAATCCAGACCGAAAGTTGCATTTAAAGATGAGCTAGGAGGAAAAATTAAAATAGTGTATTTAAAATTCTTCAGTCATCTAACAGCACCTGGAGAGGTAAGTGGACACACTGGAGGTCCGCGGTGAGCAGTCAGTCAGGGCTACTAGTACACTGCTAACTCCCCTACAGACTATCAAACTAACTACGGCAACTATTAGAAATGCCGCTGTGACCGCAATGACACAGGTAGTGGTCAATCTGTGTGGCCTTAATGTTTCACACAGTGATGTAGCTACCTTACAGGATAGTTAGCATCGATATAAGCTAATAGCTAACATGCTACTAATGCTAACTTGGTCCTTCAAACAAATGTGGCATTGGTGAAGGTATGCACTCTACTCATGCTCTAGTTATCAATTCTAGATTTTTATCAGATTTGATCAAATCTAGAGTTATCAATTAACCCAACAAGTACGTTTTGTAGGAATAAACATGCCAAGAACAAGCAGGTTAAAACTAAAATAAATAATTTACCTTGGTAGTTTTGTTTACCAGTTCAGTCAGATTAATGTTTTGGCAAACATGAAGCTTGTCCTGCTTGACAGAAAAAAAATGCGATGCCAAATGGTCTTTACCTTATTAGTGCATTTTACCCCTTAACCCCTCTCAACGCACTCTACATGATCAATCACAATCACTCACACACCCAGTGGCAGAGGCTCCTCCACAACTTGAGGTGCCAAAGGACACTATGATAAAACTATAGGGTGAGATGCAGGGTTGAACCACCTATATGTTGATTTCAATGTATCTGCAAAAAAACTGAATTGATCTTTTCAAGAAAATCAAAATATGATTTTGATTATGCGCAATGCATTAAAGCAACAATAAAAAGGAGAAGACACCATCATTACAACCGGACATTATTCCCATTCTTGCGTTAGGATTTTTTGTGCCTACTGTATCATAGATCTTTTTGGTAAGTCTCACAATGTGTAACATAATCACTAAATGTAAGCCTTTCAGAGTGGAAAAAAAATGAAATAAATAAATCAATACAAGCTAATGAAAAGGATACATTTTCTCAATAGTAAAAGTAGAAAGTGTGAACAAACTAAAAGAACATATATCCTCATTAGAGATTACCAAATGCCAACTAATGCCATGACAAAGGTCCAAATGCCGTCTTTGAGCTCACAGCCTCATTATCATAATCATTTAGGAATCTGCCACCGGCACTGCTCCTGGACATTTGGAATTGACCAGCACACAGCAAACACTACTGGGAGTGACTGATTATACAATCTAATTTATCATCTGCTGAAGGTAGACAGAAAGCATTATTTGATGTTTAATGTGTAGCCCTCTGTGAAAAAATAGTGACATTCTTGTGACAGTGCCTTACTTTTCATTTCAGTCAGACATATAGACTATTAAGAGTGGATGTGCAGTTAATTTTACATGAATCTGCACTGTAATTGATCCCAACGTATTGTTCAGAAGGATCACAGATTAAGCTTGTGATTTAAGGAAGCCAGAATACTGCATTCGTCACACATGTGTCACAGATAGTGATGAGATCACGGTGCAATCAACCCTCCAGTTGAAAGCTCCCAATCTGACTGACACCAACCCCATTTAGTGGCAGTTGCCAGCTCGTGTCAGTCCACTCGACATGGACAGGATATCAGGTTGGCCATCAGGAACACCAAGGCATTTCCCCGTGGCCTGGTCATCTTAAATAACCTGAGCATGAGAGTCAGGATGTGATATGATTATCTTATCTTAATGCTGTTTCCACTCCAGCTCTGAATGTGAAATAAAAAGTCCTGTGATTGATCATCTTTATCCTGTATGAAGTCTTGACTTCTTCTCAACAACATTTTTGGTTATGTTTTAACTGAAAAATGACCTGCTATGTAATAAAATAACCCGTTTTTAGTTGAAGTTGAAAATATAAAGGGTCATTACCATTGTGACACTGTTGCTAAATGCATTAAAATCACTCTGGTAGGAACAATATAGATTACACAACTAACATCTGAATCAACATTATTTGAAATACTTTTCTATGTAAGAAAAAAAATTGTGTACAGGCCCAATTTTCTCTCCCTTCTTTAACACACCTGAATGTCCTGATAGTTCATCACCACATTCAGCCAGCTAATGAGCCGCTCATTGCAATCAGCTATGTTGAAGCAGGGAGACATGGAAAACATGCAGGGCTGTGGCCCTTCGGGATCTGAGTTTGAGACCCTTGCTTTAAATCCTCCACTTCAACACTCCACTTCGATTCAAAAACTTCAGGAGAAAGTTTAACCATGCACCACCAGACCTCACACAGATAATATCTTTGGAACTGATTGGAAACTGTCAATAAGCTGCCAAAGTCCTCATTTTAGTAGCACAACAGTACAATCTTTATATCCAGTTCATGAACTGTTACAAGTTCATTGAGCTGCTTACCAGGTATGCTTTTGAACTGCACAATGAATTTAGTGGAGAAATATTTTTCCATGGACACAAAAAGTGGACCACAATAGAGCACTATGTTGTTTGTGTATCTTTAGCTCCAGCAAAATATTGGAAGCATTTCTTGCAGGCCGTTTGCATCACCCACAATCTGCACACTGACACTCCCACAAGAATGATATGTCACTCAGAATAGATCACGGGCTTTGATAGTGAGTGTGTGCTCAGAATCAAGGCTATTGTATCTCATTGTATTGTTGTGAAGGTCAGGATGATGATGTTGATGGTGGCGTTTCCCTTGCCAAGGTTGTTACTGTGTAGCACAGGATGCATTCACAGCCACAATCACCATCATCATCAGCATCGTCATGATCGCCCTTACAAAAGAAGAGGATGTCAAAACAAGAGTTAGTTTGAGCCACAGTGAAATCAGAATAAGTACTCTGACAGCGAGGCCTTTGTGTTGGCATCATCAAAGGGAATTACTGACTGTTTGTACAACACAGCAGGTGAGGCAAAAAGCATGTGATTTTTCAAAAGCTAGTTTTCAAGCCTGAGGGATATCACAATAGGAGTGTCTGCTGTGGAAACATCCCCAAGAGAGCATTCTTTATTGTGAGTGTGATTGTGATGCAATGAGTACAAAGTACAGCAAGGTACAATACGACAGAGCTCATCAGTGGAGGTGGGGGAAAACAGGCGGGAAGTGCCTCACTGGCATTTTGGTAAAATTAATTCTCAATCAGGAGCAATGGTGGAGAGTTCCAGTTCTTTAAAGGTCCCATATTATACAGTTTCTCAACAATTCCACAAAGGTGTCAGAGGTGTGTGTCTGTACCTTTAATGCTAACAAGATGTGCCTGTCTACGCCCACTACAGTCTAGCGTTGGCAAGGAGAAAATAGGCACCTATTTGTAATTTTAGTGGACATAGCCCATTTATATGTGGGATGGTCAAAGTGAGGGTCAAAGGGAGTATCCAATACCAGAGGGAGTTGTTATTTCCCCATCTGAGGTCATAAAGGGAAACTAGATTGATTACTTTTCACAAGTACATCCTTATGTCATCTTGTCCTTTACTTGAGACAACAAAGTCTCCTCCAACTACTATGGATCCTATACAGTAATCCATCTTTATGATATCCAAACTACTATGAATTTAATAAACTTTATTTTCAGTAAACTGGCTTCAGTGACCACATTTTCAGCTTTTTCTTTCATGCAATTTATTATGACAATAAATTAGCTGTTCATCTATTTACTCTCTACAATGAAATTGAACCAACTTATTTTAAACTATAAACCCCCTGTGCACAAACAGGGGACGGGGGGGACGGGGGGGACGGGGCACCTGTCCTCCTGTGTCATTCAAAATATAGTTTATGTACCCATGTAAGCAGGCTAGTTCAATTAAAACTATCCACTGTGATATCATTGATTTTTGAGGCTCTGCCAATACTGAGTGGGTACCGCAATAACTTCAGCAATAACTCTGTTACTTGGGGGTGTTAAATTAGAATGACTTGTGAAACAAACAGAATGATTCCAAAGGAAGTAAACTGAAAAGAAGCTGTAATGACCATGCAATTATGCTCAGTGGGGAAAAATATGTTGGTGTGCTATGTGCCCTGTGAGTTGGAGAGACACATTTTCAACTTGATTACCATAATTTGTCTTCAGCATTCTTTTTATGTCAGCATTATATCAGATTTTCCCCTGTCACGTAACTGTTTGTCTCTGTTTGATGCTGGATGATTTATTTTACTGCCAGTGTGCTCTTTTTTTTATTTTTAAACTACTGATCTCTGTAAACTTCCTCTGTAAAAAGATAATAGTCCTCTTTGTTGCTGCCTGTTGTAAACTGTGTCCTTTGGTTGCAGTCGTGTGTTGTAGCTTTCAAACATGTCACACTCAACACAATAGTTCTGCAGGACTCATACTGAACATGACATAAAAATAAATGCAGGTAAAAACTATAAGAAGCCAATTAATAAAATTATTTCGGATCATGTTATGTAATTTAAGCTGTGACTCATAATACATTAAAATTGCCTCAGAGTGACACAAAAAGGCTGATGATGTCACCAATGTGTCAAGCCTGAAAAATGTTGGTATTCAAGTTTGTAACTTTTCCCCCACTTGTTAGTCATAAAAACTACAAATCCACCAAGTATGTTTTCACAATTGTATTTACCTGAGCTAATCTTTGACTCTCTGCTTGTCTGCCAGCTAAAGGCCTTTCTGATAATGATAGAGCATGGAGCTATTATTAGTTGAGAATGTGTTTAATAATTCAGATGCAAATTGGCCCAAGTGGTCAAAGTTCAGACAAGACAGCTGGGATTTTGACAAAATCATTAAGGGAAGAAGAACTGAAGGAAAAGAACAGAAGCAGTTTTCTTTCTTTCTTTTTTTTGAAACATTGCTATGCTGGGAACTCTCACTGGGCCTTCTGATTGATATGTTAATTGATCTTTTACTGACTATTAATACAGGGCAATATATTCATGAACTGTGTGAGGAATATTTATGAGGCAATAAAAATGCTAAATGGCTATTTCCCACCTCCTTTTAGGCGACTCTAGTCTACACAGTCTTACTATTTGCTCTATATCCTATAATAATGCACATTTTTCACTTCGATTGACACTTCCTGGAACCAAATTTGTGTGTGGGGGGTTTCACATGCAGTTTCTTTAACAAGAAGGGTTTGCTGTCTTCCTTTTAGTGAAACACAAGGATCAGCACAGGGGCTAAAGAAATCAACAAAAGACATAGATAAAAGAAATGAAATATTCTATGAATAGAACAGTCACTTCTGTGATGAAAGGGTGACAGAAGATAGGCTTTGTGTGAGATTATAATTGTCCCCATGTTTGATTCACATGTGACAGAATCAGCATACACATGATTAATTGACTTTGTGAAACTTTTTTCAGTATATTTTACTTCAGAATCTTTTACTTCAGAAACCTTTTACTACTCTGCACAATAACCAGTAACATACAAAGATAATGAGATAGATTTTAAAGACCACTGATCAAAAGTGGAAGGAATTTATTTTCCTTTGTTTTGCTACAGTCAATTGATTTACACCAGGAACTTGAAAGCATAATTTGATGTTTTGTTTTTTGTTTTTTAACTTTAGGATAATTGACTTGTTCAGCACTTTAGTTCAAATGATGATATTATTTCGACTTTGCTCTGGTTATGTATTAAGCAATATACAAAATAAATCTTTATGTCTTGTTTCTGAAACTTCCCTGCGGGTGCGTCTGAAGGTTCAAGTGTGCAATAGTGGACTTGTGTAGGGTCAGTTCATTATAATAATATTATTATATTCATCAATATACCGTACCTCATGAGTGAAACTAAATGTTATTTATGCATCTATTGATGTATACATTTTCCTAAACAATTTTAAATTTAAGTCCCACTTCTTGAGATAATGCTTGAGTACAGGGAAGTTTTAAAGTATCACTGTAACAAATTAAGAGGCCTCATCTCAATAAAACAGGTGCAATGTGATAGAGTAGTGATCTAGAAATGAAAACAATTTAGCAAAAAATGAGAAAAACTGGTAAATTGTCACACCAGCTCAAGCATTTGTATAGCAACCTGCACCTGGTGATGTCTGCTGCTGCTGCTGCTGTCATAGAAGTCAAGGACAGACCCAGTTATGACTATAGTTTTGCCAGGACCTGGGGGAAACCTGTCATCCCAGGTGGTAGTTCACAAAATGCCAGATTTTGTGGATTGAGACTGATGAATCAAGACTTATGAATGTATTTGGAGCTACAGTGATGAATTGTATATAAATGCGAAGCTTTATTTATCTTCTGTTTGGTAGGTTTTTTGTATTTCCTTTATATTAAACTATTTCTGAGTTGTGATTATGAGAATAAAGCATGTCCAATCCTCTCAGTGATAATAGGATAAGAATAAAGATAAAAAATATTTTAATGCTGGTGCTATACACATTGGTATATTATGAGGAGTGTCAAAAATACTACAATATAAATGTGTTTCTTGACAGAAGTAAATAAGCCTAGATAATATAAATACTTAGAATAATACTGTAGTGATCTGTGCTTTAGTAGATCAAATGCACTTTATTTTCTTTCAAAACAAATTTGTCTTGATGTACTTTCAGAAAAAGAGTGATGAGGAACATCTGTGTTGAAATTGTAGTTTTACACTCCCTTTCTCCTTTATGTCACTCCACCTCCTTTTTCTTTAACTCCCTTTTAGCTTCCATTCTTTACCTTCGTCCACTCGTCTCCTTCCAGACTTGCTGGCTCTATCCCTTGCTCTTGTGCTTTTATCTTGTATCCCCTTTGTTCCAACCTCTTATCCTTTGCTTCTCCCCTTGCTCACTACATTAGCATAGACAGCCGGAGGTGCGTGTATTCTTATATATTGATCTGTCCATTTTTAATGGGTCCAAGCTTCCTGGAGCAAGACCCGTCTCATGCAGGTTCCGTTGGACCACTGACGAGTGTCAGGGTTACTTGCCACTTGGAGCCACTCAGAGCAAGAGCAAACGTCCTTGGAAGTGCATTAACAGACTTCCCACGAGACCCAGACGTTCTAGTGCCACTTGAAAAATCCACAGATAGCCCCCGATGATGTTTTTACTGTACTGTGGATCCACCGTAAAATAAACTTTCTGTGCGATTGCATACAACCATGTACAACATCAAAACATTGCCAGAGTTGTTGAAATGCTGAGTTGGATTTTATTGTCTTTAAATCACTTTATTTTATAGGTCTCAATAACAATAAACATTATCAAAGTTTGTTTTTGGGTAGGTTTTCCTTTTTAGAGACATACTGCCACTCAGATCTGCCACTGAAACTTCAGGGACTAATCAAAATTTTACAACTTGTTCTCTCCAAGTGAAAGTGCCCATTAGGAGAGAAGCCTTGTTCTGCAACCCGGACCCAGAGATCACAGTGTGTCACTGGGGCATAAGCAGGGAGAACCACTGACGGCAAGACATGCAGCATGACTCATCTGGGGCTCACGTCCTTTGACCATCTGTATGCATGTACCCGTCGAGGATGAATTCCTTTAAACCTCTTTTTTTTTTTTTTTTTTTTTACAATGTCACGATGGCACTTTCATTAATGAAAGCCTCCGACACTCAATGACCAATCAAAACACAGTCTGTCGACATGGCAAGCAGCTAATTGCTCACGATTCACAGAGAAGATGTTTGGCAGAGAGATTGGCAGGGCAGAGAAAGACATGAATCCACAGAACAGTAATATCCAACTTTTTACAGTAAAAGTTTGTGCCATGAAACTGTGCAGGGTTTAGTGTTGTTATACTCTGTTTAAACAGTGTGAAAGGAAAAAAATGCAATCGTATTTGGGCCTTTCTGTCATGTTTTGTGGTTTTTCATAAATAGGATTGGGAGATCTTTTGCAAATATTACTTTTATTTTCATATATCACATTTTGTTGTTGCAAATTCATGATTCACAAACAATTATGAGGCAGCTAATTTACAAAAGTGTAATTATTAAAACTACAACTCAATGAAACAGAGCTCAGCTTTATTAGAACTTTATTATCAAATGAAAAATTGAATATAAAAATCATAACAAGTGCTTTGACCACACAGTCACTAACCCAGGGCTTCTCAAATTGTTGGAGGATGAGTCCTCTCTCACACTCAAACGCTCATACATGTTTTGTCTCCTGGCAAGTAGTAGTTTATAACTGAATATTGGATAACCAGACTTACTTCACATTGTAACATACAAACGTTAACAGTTATGTATCTATCTATGCAAAAGAAATAAAAAAAACATTGTGCTGATTACAAGCTTTATTCTAAAACCTGGCAGGTCCTTTAATATAGACTGCAACTGTTACATTCATGGTTTTGCACAAAAACTAATTTTAAGATTTTAACAAAACAAAACAAAGTCTAAACTTAAAAAAAAAAAAAATCTGTAATGAAAAATGTTTGGCTTGAAAAATATAACTAATAGTTTTACCCTCCACCTATTTATTTTTTATTCAAAATGCATTTCCCAAAATTTAAAGGGATAACTACTACCCTCTTGGAGTTCTTGCACACAACCAGTGAAGGCTTGCTCCAGACTTTGAGAAATCATGGTACTAACTAAACACAACTCTATGTACCTCATTAACGATGGAAATATGCAAGGACACTGTTCCACACGAAGTGTCGTTGGACGCACACAGTATGGCATATGCAAAAACAAACAGTACGATGGACACACGCCACATGTCTCAAGGAGATATAATCCTCAGCCCATTGCAGGCAGCAGCCCTCTGGGTTTTCCCCCTTTCAGGCGGGGTGTCAGGTGGGCCGATTCTCCAGCTGCTGGCTCACACTGACTGAGAAGCCAACCTAATGAGATCACTGGCATGCAATTCGGTGAGGGTCAGCGCTCATTTCAAGCAATTCATTTTTAATTGGTCTCAAATCTAATCCATTTCATAATGTCAGCTCCTGAGCTCATCTGGCCCTGAGGCTGCTGAGTGACACTGAGCGATTCCCTTGATGTTGTTTTCTCTGTGTTATTAGCCTGAAGTGATTGAGGATGTTGTTGTGATTGTTGCTTGGCTGTTTGTTGTCGGTGATTGTGCGACGGTACAGTAATCATTTGCCCAACTCAGCGCTGTTGCTGCTCTTCAATATTAACGATGGTGAGCAATGAACCCAAGAGAATAAAGATATTTCCCTGGCTGGTAGGTCCTCTCAACAGCATCACAACAAACCTCTGACTTCAAGGATGGCAATTCTGTCACCTTTTTATTGTCTTGGCTGATCATTTATTTAAAACAAGCTGTGCGTATAAGTGCAGGAAGACTGGATGAATAATGCTTCTCACTTCCTCACAAACCCCTTTCATGGAAGCTCGGAGCAAAGCACTCGACCCCCAGCTGCTCAAGGACAGCCAATCAGTTACTTTGGTGTCAATGTTCCTGATTTCATTATCTTGAAAGAGCAAATATTATAATGATATTCTCTTTCCACTATGTATAAGACCCCTAAAAGAGTTCCGAGTGTGCTCTGTATTTGGACACATCTCCTCTTTCCTTTCAACTCAACTGCTTTTCTTTTCTGTCTGGACCTCTCCTATCTTGGGCTTTAACTTTTAAGACCAGCTGTGCCTCCTGCTTTGCCTCCATCAAGATGTCACTTCTAATTTGCTGTTTGTGCTGACTCCATCCCTGCTAGCAATCAGTGAAGAAGACATCCATTACTCCTAGTCGTGACAGGTCCCCTCAGACTCCTGCTGGACCTTAATGACACCTGACAGAACACAGGTTTACTACTTAGCAAACTGACCCCCTGGGGACAGCCGATGGGGCCCATTTGGCTAACACATCCTTGCATGGTTTACAAGGGACAGACATGGGAAGGTAATGCAGGCCGTCTTGTCTCTGCATGCTTTACAACACAGGTCTCATACTGGGCCAGCATGGTGCTTTCGAGTACAAAAACAGAAAATTATTTGAATTTAGATCACCTCTCATTCTCCTGTACTACAAGAAAATGAAAAGCTAAGGTCTGCAAAAATTAAGAACTAAACATTTTTGCTGAGCCACCAATAGAAAGCACATTGCTTATAGAAATCCTCTTTGAGCCGTCACTATTGCCTGCTGCTTTCTGTACAAGGGTGTGGGAGGCATCTTCGTATCTACTGTTATCTGTGTTTGTCTATTACAATGCCGTAAATTAATTATATTGTCCAACAATGTGAAGTAACTGATTAATTTATTACAAGGCCATACATATCAACTTCAATCGGTACTAGGTGCAGAACTGCATTTATGGAAATTATAATACCTTTCTTTGAGCTCACTCTCCAATCATCTGTCACTTTAAATATTCCTCAGAACACGTGGTGTTTGATTTCATTGGCATAAATGTGTGTCTTTTCGACAGTATTTATAGAAGAGTTGGAGCTCATCATCCCAGATAACAATGGCAAGAGGACACGGCACAGTCTGGACAGCTTAAAACGGTTTTATTTTATTTTGACCACAATATCTACAGTTTAAGTTTTTTTTTTCAGTTTTACTTTCGGACTGCAATCAGAACACAAAATCTGGAGTATCAAATGTATAGCCCAATTGTAAAAATAATTAATATTTTCAACCACATAAATTCTATTAATCTTCAAAGCAGCTTCATTCAGCTTTGGGTCTCACAGGATGGAGCTCATTCCAGTTGATACGAAAGTCAGAGATACTTTAAACTCTGTGTTTGGACTCTGTACATGCATGAGGAAAACATGCAAACTCTACACTGAAAGGCTCCCAAAGCCACACCTCAACCAAACAGCAATTGGGAGTATTTTCTAGGGGTGACAAAACACAAATGTGATGCTCAACAATGCACTTTTTCCCCCTTAATGTCAGTTTTGAACAGACTTGTTTAATCTTTGCATGAAAATGAACTGATTTTAATTTATTGGTATTTAAAGTTATTATGATTATACAGGTCAGGCCCACCCATGAGTAAATTCAGTTGCATGTGACCCCTGAGCTACAATGAGATTTATATAGCTGCACTAAAGGATGCTCTTAGTTTCTGTGTTTGCATGACGTTTCATTGTCTTGAATGAAACCTCATGAAGAATTTTAAAAGCCCATGCAAGGAAAGGAGACAGGGGAGGAAAGAGGTCAAACCTTCTCATGAAAAAGCATCATTCTAGTTGGGGGTGCTTATTTTGAGATTATGCTTCACCTTGTGTTACCATACTTATTCATAATATGAAGTGTTTCACATGAAACCTCAAATGCAAGACATTGATTTCATGACATTAACTTTGTCTGTATGAGTTCGTGAATGGCAACTTGTGCACTTTTGTAGTGTATACATGCCATTTCTCATCAAACTGTTATTAAATTCTGCATACATACGTCTGCCGTATTGCCACCCCTCAAAAAAATCCTTCTCCCACTCTCACCATCACATAAATATTTTTCTAGCTCGGCCCCTGCCAACAGGGATGATTGGCTTTTGGCTCCAAGTGTTCCTATTTTAGAGTATATATTTTGTACTGGTCTATTTTTAGCAAACTGAAATGTTCTTCACAAAAATCATACTGAGAAAAATATCAGTTCACATTAAATACTTAAAAACAGAGTGTGTGAATTGAGATAATCCTGCTAATTACTAGACGGCAGTGACTGACTCAGCTCACCTCTCATCATTCTCTGTTCAAGGAGAAATTGAAGAGACTCATTTTGTGCAGGTTTTTTTTGAGTCATTCAATTAAAAACTAGTATCACCAACCAACCTTTGTGACAGTGACTGGCAAACCTTGATGACAAAGGTAAGAAATATAATTAAGATGTGTTTAAATGTGACTTTGGCATTAAGCCAATCGACTTAATGCCAAACCCACATAAAGTTCTGATCAACATATGATTAATAAAATAGTTTATGCTCCAATTCTATATATTTGTGAGCTGAGCTCCTTTTCCATTTAAATACCATATAAACAATCTCTGGGGGACCTTGACCATTTAACTGGCTTTAACTGAACAACTGCCCTTGAAGGAGAAATAACTCTTGTCTCACTGCTTGTTCATTGGCAGAAAGTGATCAGAAACATCCTACACTTGGAAAGTGCCTCTTCACTGGGGCTGATGAAGTTGGACCTGAAGCAAAAGCTTTAAATTACCCAAGCCAATAAACAAATACAGAGATGAGCGTTCTTACTGCTTCCTTTGGTGTAAAGATTCCACATTGTGATTTATTATTTACAGTACATCACAAGTCAAGAATGGTGAGTGCCAACTTTACGGGGGCATATTTTCATCAAACATTAAATAATTCATGATTCAAACAACAGAATTACAATTCTGTGGTAGCAGTGGTATGTGTTAATACTTTAAGAGTAAAGACATGCAAGGGGAGGGGGAGAAAAAGTTTGGTCTCTCATTTGACAGACGGACACAAGCACAACAACAACATAATTATACAGTTTGATAACAAGGCTGCGATTAGTGGCTCCAAAAATAATCTTCTGTCAAGTCATTAGGAAGGTTTTGCAAATGAGCTTTCATGCATACATTTGCATGAAGTGAGTCCTCGAGTGATGGTCAAGAAGTCGCCTGCATATGTAATAACCAGAGGAAGTCATTTTAACTTGATCATTGAAAGAAGTTTAGGAAAGGCTGTACGCTTATCGTGAACAAATCCAGACTCACCCTTTCTGTAAGTATTGTCTTTGGGTTAAACTTGCGTCTTTGTATCAATACACACTGGATATTATTAACAATGAATCAAATAACTCTTAACGCTTTTAGGCAACAGTGTCTACTACTATGCACTCAAGTGTTACAGAAACA
Organism: Blennius ocellaris; assembly: GCF_963422515.1. Lineage (NCBI taxonomy): Eukaryota > Metazoa > Chordata > Actinopteri > Blenniiformes > Blenniidae > Blennius > Blennius ocellaris. The sequence continues at coordinate 17,965,123 of NC_137650.1, read as the reverse complement.
CCCTATCTGAATTATTGCAACCAGCTGGGAACCAAAATACATTTTTGGAAATATGTAAACGTTTCTCAGACAAAGTTAAAAGTGAAAGCAGAAGATCTTTTGAAAAAAAAAAAACAACAAAAAAAACGTCGAACTGAGTGAGCCCCGGGGCCTTTAAAAATAAACTAATATTGTTTCAAAAAACATTGCAGATGAAAATATACAAGCAAACTCTGATGTTTTGCATGATATCACTGTTTGTAATTCATCTGTTCTTCTTCCGCAGATATCACATATCATGATCCGTGTTCCTGCGCATGCGTACTATCAGAAAGAAAGCCTTTCTTTTGACCTTGATGAGGGCTCAATTTGTTGGAAAGGTGTGTGCGTCTGTGTGTCTGTGTGTGTGTGTGTGGGGGGGGGGGGGGGGGTTGGAGGAAGAGAGCAACGGCTGTAAAAACATGGCAGAGCACCTGCCCACTGAAGACGGCTGCCAGCTCATAAAGTGACTACAGCTCTCTGCTGCCTCATAAATCCAGTCATCTCTGCTGTAGGCTCGACAAAGACACATGTCCCTGTGTACAAAGACGGAGATATAAACTTTTCACTCATATTTTCATATTGGATTCTACCATTTTATAAATGATTAGCTGTGTGGATATGTCCATCCCTTAAAGCACAAATGCTAAAATTTCTGCTGTGTTTAGGTTTGAGACGTTCATGCTCCAGTATGACAGTTTTATTTTCATGTATGATTTGTTAAACGTCTTCACTATTCGTGAGAGAAAGAGCTAATCCCAAACCTGAAATAAAGACTCAACTGCTCAAGAAATTGAAATTCCACATCAGTTGAAGGTAATTCACTCAACCCAACCAATCCAGTGGCATATAAATCTGTAAACTAAAGTGCCTCCAAATGGATGTCGGCAATGAAAATTTACATCAATTCACTACAATAAACCTATAAAAGCTCGATTTTGGATTCACGTTACCTTCAGGACCCAGATTTTATGTAATTTTATGTTGGGATGATGGGATCTATGTCCCGTTCAGAATCGGAGCGGCTATCAATGAGCTGGTTGTTACAGGAAGTGAGGATCGAACATCATCACGTTTCACTCTCCTTTGAGGCCTGTTGTCGGACGAACTGTCTCAAAGAATATTTTTACAAGGAAAAAGCAGCCCAGCCAGCAAAGGGATATGTTTTAAAACACCAATCTAATTGTTCAGGCTTCACTTGCTATAAACCTTAAACAGAAGTTTTTATGCTAGCACCCAAAGACTACGTACAAAAGGAACATTTTAGTAGCGGCATAAAAGCCTGGTGTTACGTGACCCAGACCTGGTCTCTTTTGATGAGCTTTTTATGCTTTCTTTTTTTTGTGTGTCACATGAATGAGGAAACCGAAGCAAATGTGGTTTGATTTTACAGAGACCCAGAGAACTAAGAGACAAGCACAAAAGTGGTGAAAAGTTGCTTTCACCCTGATGATGCACATCAACTAAAACCTGAACAGAAACAAGAGCATTTCATACAAAACCTGAGTGACATTATATTGGGGGAAAAAACCAAACCAAACAAAACAAAAAGGAATGCACCTTTAAAAAGCTTTGTAGTGTTAATGGCTCCAGCAATACAGTGGTAGCAAACCATACATGTACAGGCAAAAATCCTGCATGTCTATTTCCGATAGTATATTTTCTTTCTTTCTTTCATTATGGAAATGGCATTTTAATCATACAGCTCATCCTTCACTTGGTACTACTGTTATAACTATTTTCATAAAGACTCAACATATCGAGGAGTTAAAAGAGAAAAAGTGTACAAGGTTAATTCTTGATCAACACAGATGATGCTATGACACAATGTTGCATTGCTCTTTGTGTAATTGTTTTACTAAACTGAAACGCCCTCAACTCACCATGTGAAGTGGGACTCATTAAACATTGCAAATCAGGCAGCTGCCTTTTTTGTTTTTTTCCACGGAGGTGGAAATTTGTGATTTACGATTCAACTCACAAGAGGGTGTTCAAGCACTGGTTCTTAGTTTAAATTACTAATTACATTCAGTTGTTTTTATTCTCTTTAAGACTTTATCAGGCAAGTGACCATATTTAGTTTTCTTCTGAATTACTAATGGCAGATTGAATGAAATAGTAAAATATAGAAGAAAAAAAACCCAGCTGTGATAATTACTTTGAGAGGAGTTATATTTTTGTATTTCCTATAATAGCATGAACACCACTCTGTTTTGCCCCTTTGCTTCAGTAAAATAAAATTCCAGTTCGTGTCCAAGATTGAAGCATTTATCTGAAACAAATAAACTGTGCTTGAACTTCAATAATGCAAACAGAGAAATGCACTTTTTTGTAAGATTGTAGTCATCATGGATGTATAGACAGTCTTCATAAAGTAATGGTGGAAAAAAGTGTGATTTTGCTCAGTTTCATGCCACTTGGCAAAAGATTCCATTGTATGATAATCAATTATGGAAACCTGCAGTGACCTTCCTAATATGGAAATATCCAGAAACAACAGCATAGATTTAGACATTTCATTCATACACATTGTACTAAGTGCCCAATGAAGGGTTAAAATATTTTTCTTGCCTGGCAAATTGTATTCTAGCTTTTGCAAAACAAGGTGATGCATGATCTACTATCAATTACTGACAGTAAGCTGATACTTACCTACTTAGCCAACGTTAACATATTTATAGCATAAAATTATGACTTCTTTGAAATCCCTTTACTGTACATTTACCAATAATAACAATAAACGTATATTTTAGCCATCAGATGGTGCACGATAATTTGTAAGTCATGTTTGGCGCTAGGGTATTCGAAAAAGACTAAACATGGATATAATCCACAATAGATTACACAGCAATGACTTTATATAGCCCTGATGATACCTGCATTAGCACAGAGTTAGACAAGATAAACGCCCCACTTTTATTGTCCTGTAAAACCACTGTTTGCAGATTTCTTGATCATCAGGTGGCACAGGCAGCTGTGAGAAGATGAGCTCAACAGCAGCTGGAAAAATAACATTCACACATTAATGGTTCCTATGGGGAAAATGGTCTGTGACAGCAGTCGTGGGGAAGAATACAAAATGCACGAGAACAAATACTATTCAGGCCAGCAAGTATTATGTTGGAGAGATGCTCGGCTGCAGCAGACAAGACAGTAGATAACATTTAGTGACGTTCTTTCCACTGTATAGTGAATGTACTCAATAATTCATTGACTAATTTGAGATCAGATGACATGATGATGTGTGAATAAACTTCATGCATAATTTATGATAAAAACACAATAATGGTGTTTCAGAATATGCCATAATACTGAGCTTAACCTTAATTTTCTTTTCGGGTTTCTTCATGAAATCTCAAAAATAGGGAGAAAAAAAATTCATTTGAGAAATATTATTGTAAAAGTCAGTGAGTATAACATTTTGAAGTTTGTTGCCTTCAGTATGGGAGGCTATTTCTTTGCCACTGAGTAACAGCATAGAGCTGATTCTTTGTTTCTTCTTCAGAAATATATGTAATAGGTATGACAGCCAATTCAAGAATCTATAGGTACAAAGAGTATTGTACACATTAAGGGGGCAGGTGAACATTAATTATTTGAACTCATGTATCATAAACTGCTATTATGTTTGTTTATATCAAACCATGCATCTTTTACACAGTTTCATCCTCTGGGTGTAAAAAGCCAATCCAAAATGACACTGGGCAAAGGCAGCATCCACCCCGGACAGGTATCCAACCCATCACAGGACAAACACAAATAGACAGTCTGAAACACTCACTTCTAAAGTCAATTTAGAAACACCAATTAGCCTCAAATTGATGTTTTTGTACTTGGGGAGGAAATAAGAGTACCTGAAGAAGACCCACACATGTACAGAGACAAAGCTGCCAATTCCACATAGAAAAGCCCCAATCCAGGATTCGATTTGGGGATTCTTTCATTGAGAGAGACTGCTATAACACAATGTAGTAATTTGAATCATTAGTTTAGCGCTTTGCTTTGCACTTGTCCTGAATAAAGAATATAGAGCAAAAAGTCATATGTCCAGTGCTACTGAAGAAAATCTCAAATACAACCAATTGAATTGCTAAACATATATTGAATGACTCCTTCACTCCAACAGAATAATTTGCTTCCTCTAATTCAGACAAAACGCAAAGATATTTTTTGCAAACTGAGCAAAAAAAACCCCAACAACCCCATGAAGAAATGTCAATGGTATTAAGGAGGAGCAAATAATGAACCAAAGTTCCTCACAGTCGCCCCCGTGTCCTCTGCACTCACTTTCACAACTCCTGTCTCGTCATCGCTGTCTCAAGGTGTAAATGTAACGTCCCAGGACCAAAATAAAATCACCCTTGGGACATCCTGGGGTGAGTGGGAGGAGGGAGACGGATGACTCCAAACAGTCACAAAGTAGCCGTAGATGTCGTCGTATCACACAATCTCAAAATAGAAGTGAGGTAAAAGAAACACAGGAGTGAATGTGTTGCCCGGAGAAACCCCTTGTGCTGCGTTCGGTGACCTTTCTGCCTCTGACAAGAGTTGACGAGCTGATGTTTGTGTGAGGTGATGGGAAACCAGCTGCGGCGCATGCGACGACCGTACTTTACACTTTCTTTAAATCTCAGTCTGGAGTGGTGCAGGCATGTTCGGGGTGAAGCGAGGATACTGTAAACTAATAATCACAGTTTCATAGTCTTAAACTCCTGTGAAAAAAACAAGAAAGAAAAATAAAGAATTAAATGTTTCCTTTGTGAACATCTAACATGTGGACTAAATTGTGGTTTATTGTTTGATTTACCAGTAAAAAGCTGTGTGAAACTTCATAAAAAATTCCCTACATGCTTATATTTTGGCACCAAGCGTTGTTGAACTGATAAGGTCCACTGCACATCAGACCACATAAACAATATTATGTGGCTTGAATATATAGGAGTGTAGCATTCCTCTAAGAATGAAGATACATATGGTCGACCAAATCGCCAATAATGGAATAGATCTGCTCTATAATAACTTTAGGCACCACAGTAGTCAGCCATAAACAATATTCCGTTGGCTCTCTTTATGTCTTTGAAGACATTTCATTCATAATCAACTGAATTTTTCCACTGTTTTGTCAGCGAAAAGTGTCTGTATTTAACTTTGTAATTGCTGACAGATAAACAACTTTTCAACAATATACCATGCAAGTTAAGTGCAAGGGTGCGTGTCTTTCTAATTTTCCAGATTATTTGACTTCTCTGCTACTTAAAAAAAAGCCAAAGCTGCTTTGAGGAGACTTTGCGACTGGCTCACATATGAAAAACGGTATTTGACTGTGTTTGGAAAGCACACAGAGAGCATATTATTTCTGACTGAAGCAAAGTGGTCTTTCAAACCAAATCAGAAAAGAAACAATAAGTCATTGCTCCTCTATAGTAGACAGAATAATTACAGTTCTTTTCATTAGTCAACACTGCATGACTCACATAACCATTTAAACATATATTGGGAATAATTTAAAATGGTTTCATCGACAGACTGTGACTCTTAAAGTTGCAAGTTATACTATCATTAAAAGGATGTCAGGTAACTGTGCAGTGCTATGCCCATTAATAAACTGTTCATCCATCCATCTTCTGGTCGACCAGTCCAGCACAGGACAAACAGAGAAAGTCAGACAATGAAACACACTCACAATTTCAATGATCTGTTAAACTTAGGACCATGCTAATATACTTTAGATATCTGCTTTACCATAATAACAGCATTAAAAGGAGGCGGCATCAGAATCAGCTGCTCTCAGATAAAATGTTTAAGTAATAGTGTCCATTACAGCTTATTGTCCTCTCCTCCACCATCACTCGCATCACCTTCTCTGGTCAAAACGTCCCTCTCACCACATCTGTCACCAACTTGGGTGTTAAAATGGACCCCCAACTCACCTTTCACACTCACATCAAACACTTCTGCAAGACCTCGTCCTCCATCAGGAACATCACACCACAGGTCTTGATGCTCAATTCCAATTTTTTGGGTGATCATTTCAAACGTGACCTGCCGTGTGAACATGATCGGACCGGATGTTTGAGCCCCAGAACGCATGCGCATTAGATGACGTGATGGCCCTAAACTCCATTTGAAAGTTCACATTTTCATCCCATTGCCATCTTGTGCTCATGTCAAACATACGAGCCCAGTAGTTCCTATAGGTTTCAACCTTTGCTTATTTATATTTTTATAGTTTAATTATAATGAGTAACTTAGCTCATGCTAATTCTTTCAACTATAATCAAGTCAGTGGTGGGTGTAAGTTTTAGCTTGCTGCTTTTTAAATAGTCTGCAATACTATTTATTGTAGAAGTGGTAATGAAGCTCATTAAATTGGCTCCGGCTATGCTGGAAGTCACTGAATCGTCGGTGATGAAGGCAGTGTCCCAGCCTTTGAGGCAGCTGTTTAACCTAATTGCTTATTTATGGTATTTGGCTTAAGAACACACAGACTCTGTTATCAAGTATGATTTTGTTGGCACAGGGGTTAATGCAAGAGATGGAAATCAAGGTGTGCTCCTTCAGCTTTGCGTGGTTGTTTCTCACTCACTGTATTTACTCAGTCTGCCTCGAAAAAACACATTTCGAGTTCCTCATGTAAGAATCCTGTGTTTAGAATGCTGCAGGGAACCTGCTAAAGTTGCTGCACAACTTCTAGATGTTCTGCATAGGCACATGTAAAACAACCACAATAGTGGAAAATTCTGTAGCGTGAAAGTGAAATTATCTTTAAGCTGTAGTCCGAAGTTATCTGTTTTTCTAGCAAGTGACCTTGTATTTGTAAGGATACAGAGAAGAGGAATCATGTTATCCAAGCTTGAAGGCCAGCACTACTCTTTTGCTGCTCATAAAATACGAATACAATTATTCACATCCATATTTAATAAAAGCTGAAGAAAAATATCTCCAATGGCAGACTCCATGAAACTTTATCAAGACAACTTAAGTTGTATTTACATGACAGGGTCTCAGGTCAAACATGCATTGTTGTACAACCGTTGTCCATTCTGATAGCTGCTGTTGTCAGAATATATATATTTTTAGATTCGTTATAGATTTTTTTTTTTTTAGACAACTCTTTACATTACATGAAAAACACTATTAGGTCTGGCTTTAATAAGATTGACACTCAAACATTTGCAGTCTTTTTTCAATTTCCCCAAGAAACAGATTATATTTGGTGAACTGAAGTACTTTTAAACGTACTTTTCTTCCATGGTTTGACAATAGCAAGCGAGGACACAATATATACTCGAGGTCAAAATGTGAAGGCAACTTTCAAATTTACCCTAATTTAATAAGTGACAAGATAAATCCTTTGTGCAATGCAATCTCCTGTTCTCTTGAAGGGTAGATCTCTTACAGAATGACACTTATCCCCTAGTTTCATTTGACTTAAAATCATTCCTTTGAATTGTTAAAACCCTTAACAAAACTGCCAAAACAGTTTTTGAACTTGGGGGAGGGGCAGTGGACTTCCTTTTTCACCTCAACAGCTTTAATAAACATAGCAGAACATTGAGCCGGCGGTTTGTTTAGCTCTTGAAAATCCTCTTGAAAGCCCATGGCTGATCCCTGATGCTGATTGAGCAGCATGGTTTTACAGTGAGCATTGTCATTTGTTTCTGCAGGCCAATGAGAGTTTCTTGCACTCTGATTTCTAAATAAATGTGTACAGAATACTCCACCGTCAACTTCTGTAGAACTATGCATTATTATAAAAGTGTTGGGACCATTATGTCCTCATATGGATCACTATTTATGTTTTGGTTGGCTATCGATGATTAATAATTATCAAAGATAGTTATTAATAATGTTGAAATTTAATCTGATCTGTATCAGAACCTCGGAGCACCACCTGTCGTAACAGGAAATGATAGCCAATTCAGTTATATCAGTCTCATAAGATATACTAAACAGTTAATCAGGAATTTGAATTAATAGTTAAATTAATTACAATGACCAGAATTAACAGTAAAGATTGAAGGATTTTGGAGTTCTTAACACAGAAGAGGTCGACATTTCATTCACCTTTGTGCTCATTAATAAAACAGCAAGTATGATTCCAAAAATATATTTATTAACAATGAAAACAAATAAAACACAGATTCTAACTACCTATATACAGCTGGGTGTGTGTAGGTGCATGTGTGTGTGTGTGGAGAGAGAAAGAGAGAGAGAGAGTTGGAGGGAGTGTGTGTGTGTGACGTGTGATGGGACTACAAAACAAGATGGCGGATCACAAGAAACTACATTCCAAATGGAGGTTGTCAGAGAACAGGAGGTCTGTCCTTTACAGCTCGGCCATGTGCTGATAGCAAAAGAACAATAGAAGCTAGCCACAGCATCTGCTTCTGCGTGTCTCTGCTAAGGGACCATTTCTAGAATGAGTTTATGTGAATGCGATTTGTCTTGTAAAACGTCAGGAGTCGTCAGATGGTGTTCAGTTACTGTGTGATGTTGTCTTTAATGTGATATGTGTAGGATTGTGAGTTAACAAGTTAGTAAAGCAGATTAGCATGCAGACCCTGTGTCTGTGGCAGAGCTAACAGTGGTTTACAAGTTGATAACTGCTCCTAATATCATTATCATCAGAACGCGATCACTGTAACAGAATCAACACATCTTCATAAAGTTAAACAGTTCTATGCATAGCATCAAGTTTAACTAATCTCAAGTAATGCCCAGTTGTTACCACTTCCTTGGAAGAGTTCAGTTGTCATGCTGGAGGGAAGCTGGTGTCTTCTCCTGTAGTTAGCACCTCCTGCTAACTGTGGTTGCTGGTTCTGCAGGCTGAGGAGAAGAAGATGGAGTTGATGTTTCAGGAGCTGTCCTTCTTTGCAGCGCCTGGTTGTCCCTTTGTTCAGACTGAGGAGCTGATCGCTCAGGCCTGTGATGGCTTTCCTGCTTGTTCAGGAAAAACACAAAGAAGTTCTGTGAGGGTCCCTGGTCCCGTCCTGGAGGAACCGGTTGGTTTCCCTGGAGAGCAGACTCTGGGTGCTGGTCTCTGGATCAGGGGAAGGTCTGACCCTCGTGGTGGGTCAGCAGATGAGTTGAGGAGTGGAGGCTTCTGGTTGCCGGCCTCTCGTGTTAGCTGTGTGCTAACACTGGATGAGCTGCTCTGCAGCAACCCACCTCCTTGGAGTTTGCTTTTGCAAGCGAGTCCCTTTTTTGAGAGTCTTCGAGTGGAGGCTGGGTGAAAGCCTTTTGTCCACGTGTGGATTCAGAGGTGTCAAAGCCTGAGAGCTTCAACCAATCAATGACTGGCTAAATGCATGGAGGAGAGTCTTGAGCAGAAAGGGGGGGGAGGAAGGTCCTGGAGAATGTCCCCCCTTCCCCACTCTAGGTGTGAAAGGCCATCACATTCCTGGGTCAGAATTCATGTCATGACTGCGTCTCATGACAAATGAATATTGTCTCTCCCCAGAAATGAACAAACTTTCTGTGGTCCTGCAGATCCCAACAAAAGCATACATTTTGATTATGCAAACTGTTCAAGCGATTCAAAAATCTGATATTGGGATAGTCTGTATAAATGCTACATCTGATTTGGCTAAATCCATCAATTCTATTCACAGGAAAAGGTACAACATTAGTACTGCAGAATAGAGTAGTATTTGGCACCATCGTATCTCATGCAAGATGTTCTCCAGATACCGGACTATCCAACTGTCCAATCTGTGTGTTGCTTTGAGTAATCGCCATAAAGTTACATAAAGTAGTACAAAAAAATCATGATTGATGGATGTACAACATGGTGGTGTGTGTGTGATGGGTACTTCTGTAGCTACCTGGTTCTCAGAAGCATGTGCACGCCCTCTTAAAAAGCAGTTATCTGAGTGACTGTGACATCTCTGAAATTCTGTATTTAAAAGTGTATTTATCTGTGTTGCTCCATGCAGAATTAAAGCCTGTTAAGCATCTTATCTGTAGTCATAAGTTAAGTTATTAAATTCACATGAGTTTGATGTCAGGCCATGAACACCAAACGTACCCCTCCTGATCTCATTCTGTCACATTTGCTTGGTTCTGTCTGTGAATTTTGGAAATTAATTTGAATTTGAATATCAAACCACCTTATTGCCATATTGTACCAACTTTACTGTGTGTTCATGCAATACATTGTGGAAGACTTTGGGCTCCATAAAAAAGGAAAAATAAGCCTTTGATTCAGTCTCTGCGGTTACTACTGGCCAATGATGTAACCAAAGCATCATAAGCCCAACCAAAATGTTTTATTTTTTTACCCACTTTATTTGTAGTTGAACTCACACTTCCTCTTCAATATCCCAATTAAAATATCTGTTCTTCTGTGGTTTCAAATTAAGTATCATAAATATTACTCTGAAAAAGGTGCCTTGCTAAGTTGAACGGCGTCATTGTATTAAGTACAGTATACTGTATAAGAAGGAATTAACTAAACATAAACATGAACATTCAAAATAATTGAAAGCACTTCCCTCACTGATTGTTTGTATTATTGTATTTCTTACAATTGTATGCATTGATGGCTGTGGAGATCAAAATAAGCAAAACCGTCTCTCGATTGTGAAGAGGAAACTGAATAACAGCTCTAAAACAGCCATTTATTCGCATCCAGTTTGAATAAATACAAGGAAGCAGAATCAATAGACACACACACTTTCACTTTTACTGTTTAACTGAGTAAAATCGTATAAAGCTCTCATGGAAAACGGAACATAATTCTCTGCTTTCACAACGATGAACCAAACACAACATGTTTCAATTGAGAAAAGATTCACATTCAGAAGGCAACGATTTGAAAATGATTGCGGTACATGCAGAAATGCCAGAAATAAACCAGGTGGACATCTAATTGCTGCTGTTTTGTTTGTTGTTTTTGTCTTTAATTGAAATGTGTTACTGTGTTTATTTGCAAAATAGCCAAGTATGCACACAGAGAACAGTACAATATAAAAATCCAAGCACGTTGGAGATGTCTTTGTTCATCCTATAGACCCACTCAGTATTTGCTGCATGTAAAAATGCTGCATGTCTCCACATGTGACGCAAATGAAAGTGTAGTCAATATACACTTCAGAAAAAGAAGCGTACATTTAGTTCACCGTTTTCACCAAGATAACATCATGTGAACAGGGTCTGAAAGAAGCCCCGACACACTTGCAAGGTACGCACACTTTTTCCCTCCCAAACTGGAGTGCCACAGGTCATCGGCGGAGCCCTTGCTGCTCGGGCAGGAGGAGGTGACAGAGGGGATCCAGGGCAGGTGTCCAGACCAGACTGAGGAAGTGCAGATCCTGAGGATTTTCAAACTGGCTGAGCGGGCTGGGCTCGACTGTTAGAACCAGCCTCCCAAACCTCAGGGTTAGGTTTGATCAGGCCATGTGTTTTGGAGGGTCACTCCTAACAGCTGACCAAAAACTGCTTTTACCACCTGAGAAATATCTCTAAAGTGAGGAGGATACTGTCATAACCAGACCTTGAAATGATAGGCCAGAGTCTCCTGAAGGTGCCAAAGACCTGCTTTAAAACCCGTGGGGACTTGTCTTTTCAGGCTGTCGCCCCCAGGCAATGGAAAGACTTGGCCCATGTCTCTCCGCACTCACGATTACACAAGTTCTTTTAAAAAGCAGTTGAAGATATTTTTATTTAAGAAAGCTTTTGGCTAAATACTCTTCTCATTTTTACTGTATTTTATGACATTTCTATGTTGTTTTATTGCACCCACTTTATGTACAGCACATTGTGATACTTACTTACTGACTTACTTATATTCCTACCAACAGTGTCTTTAATAAATTTTAGAAATCACAGCCAGATGTGATGGACAGAGGGCATAGAAGATACATCAGTCCATCACAGTGGCTATTTTATTCACCCGTCCATCTTCTTTATCCAGCTCAGGGGTGTTTCAAGTCAACCCCAGATGCATGTTTTTGGACTCTAGGAGGACACCAGAGTACCTACAGAAAACTTGAACTTGCACACACAACACAGAAAGATTTACAAGCCTAACCTAGAGTTTAATGGGAGACCTTTTCACTTTTAGAGTGCTAACCACTATAACACCGATCAATATCATAGTATTAAGAAGTTGAATTCTATGTTGGTGCACTGGTTTCTGCTCAAAGGTTCCCAGACTTTCAACGTAACATTTTACTTCTGCAGCAAAGGAAATGTACGAGATGGCGCATTGCTGAAATATTGTAAATATTGCTTATGTCCTCCCTAATTTAGACCATAAATGTAAGCACACAACTGGAAAGAGATTCTTTATTCTTCTCAACTACTAACATTGTGTTTCATTAAAAACTCTGAAAACCCCTGAAATGCCAGTACGGTCGACCACGCTGTGAATAATCTATTAAAGCAGCAGAAATTTTGTCACCTTAAAGTCTTTCCTTCCCTGCCATTTGATTAGCGTTAAGATGGCTTTGCTCACTAGTCAGTGATGAATAAAACATTTGTTTGTAGGTCCCAAACAGCACTGTTGTGAATGTTAATCAGAATGACAATGTCAGATTTTGAAGGAAAATTCATTACCATATCTGAGCCTCGACACCACAGACTATATGATGTGTATGAATATAACATTTCAATCCTTTTGTGTAGAATAACACTGACACATGTGAGACGGTGTCATCACAGTCATTTTTAATGAATGTGAAGGCTGCCACTTAATAAGCCTCATTAAAAAAAAAAAAAAATATATATATATATATATATATATATATATTGTTTGAATACTTCATTTCTGACTATTCAACTGAATCGCATCCAAATATGTAGAAGCATCCACCCAAAACAGAGATGCATATCATCACATCCCTTTCCGACCAAAATCTCAATCCCAACTCAGGCACACAATTCCCACTCAAGCAGGCATACGCCCCCACCACCACCACCCACCCCCCTCCGGTGTCTCTCTGTTCCTCATTCCCCAGTCGGGATTATTTACCACTACATCCAGCAGACTGAAGCTCCACAGCTACGCTGCCCCGGGAACGCCCGCAGCCATGCAGTAATCAAAGGGAAACGTCATTCTCTACTATCTGTCCCCATGGGAGCATATAGGAACGAGGAGGGGAAGGGAGCAGGGGGGAAGGAGGATGTTTAGGGGGAGGTATGGAAGACAGTGGGGACAGAGTAGGGAAAAGGAAGATGAGAATCTGAAACCTCCGGGATTGGGAGAGCTTAATAGGCAGGCTGGAAGAAATTGTGAAAGAGAGGAATTGGCAGCAAATTCCTGTTTCCCACATGGGCTGTTTTTGGACTGGCAGAGATGCAAACATAAAAAGAAACGAGGAGAGAGAACACAAGGAGACAGAGAACAACGTAGAAAAGGATTAAAGCAGGTGAAATGCGTAGCAGGAGTTATAATGGGTAAAAGTGAAGATGCAATGAAAATGGTACCATATGCATACCTGTTTAAGAAACAATAGGAATGAGGATTTTAATGCAGAAAAGCAAAAATGGTTATGATCCAAAAAATGTGGAAAGAAAATACACACAGGGAGAAAGTAAAGTAAAGAAGGAAGGATGATGGAAAGGTTTTGAATTCACCTGGAACCCTGCAGGCGAAAAGAAAAAAAAAAGGAGAGTTAGAGGAGGAGAACAGAAAAAAGGTGACGCTGATAGGATAAAAAAAAAGGGGGGGAGAGGTTGAGGCATTAAAATTAAAAAGGTGGAGGTGGGGAGTTGACAGCTCGAGAGAAAGAAGATTAATGGAAGCACAATTGAGAAAAAACAGATTTGAAGGTAAAAAGAGAGGCTTGAAAAATGAATTTATAGGAAGAAAACAATGCAAAATGCCAAGGAAAAAGGGAGGACTAAAGAACAGCAGAGCAACAAAGAAGGCAATGATGCAAAGAGAACTAAAACAAAACATGACTGAAATTGATTTATATATAAATAATCAATATTTACACTGAATAACAGGTTATACTTAGTTCAATACCTCACAATTTGCAAAAATATATAACTATGTTGACATGTTAATGGAATGATTTACCCATTAAAGAACTCTCCATCATATTAGCCATGTTTTACCAGAAGGTATTTTATGCAGGTAGAAGCTAAAATACTACTACTACTACTAATAATAACAATTATAATAATAATAATAATAATAATAATAAATAAATAAATAAATAACATTTAAAAAAGCAATCCAGAGACCTCTGTATATTAACTAATCCACATCAAGATTGGCTGTGGATGACTATGTAAAAGCTTGTTGGGACAAAAGAAGAAGTCAAATGGACAATATGAAGAAGGGTCCAAGTGATATCTGCTATAGCATTTCAGGGACTTTGCCAATAATACTGTGTATCAGTTGCTCGTTACACTAGTATTACATAGTGTTACACATTAACCCCAGAAAGGTAGGCTTTTACACTCTAGTGTACTTTAGGTGATGGAGAATTGCTATGGAAGACACAGAAGAGGATACTATAGGTATAAATTCAAATATTTAAATGTTAGAGGTGTTACAGGCAGGGGCATTCCTAAACACCCTGGGGGCCCTAAGCAAGAAGGACAATGGGTTTTCCGGCCCAAAAATAATGATGAATGAGGTCCAGCACGACTCATCAGTAAAGAAATACTTTATTAAATAATTAACATATAAGATAAATATTTAAAACTTTAAACACAATGTCTAAATGCCAGAAAAACAAACAACTGAAAAGTGAAAAATTTAAAGTACGATAAAAATGCAAACAAGCAAAAAAAAAACTACAAAAATAAAACATATATTCTGTTTATGTGTTATCGCTTCATCAATATCATGACCAGTCTCATTTATTTAATTGAAATGAAAATGGTACTTTATAGTGCTCAATTTGTAAAAGCATCCAAGAGGAGGAGACTCCAATACTTTCATTATAAAACCTATGACCAACAGGCCCAACTAAAAGAACCTAATGAAAAGGAATCCCTTCCACAAAGTGGCATCAGAGCCACTCACACCCACACACACATCTCATCCACTTAAAAAAAAAAAATATATATATATATATGAGAAACGAAAAATAACAGAAGCAAAGTCACACAAAAAGCTGACTGGATGCAGCGTATTCTACAAAGAACAGCTGAAAATAAAATAACTGGACTTGTCAGGTACTGCTGAGGGCAGGAGTGGAGAGGCTGCAGGCTGCACCACAGGCTGCAACAGCAAGAGATTATTCCCAGGAGATAGCCAAACTATAGGAAGATATGTTTGTGCAGATATCCTATTATGAACCATAAATATATAATTTTGCAAAGAGTAATGTGCAGTAGTTTGTCTGCTTTTCCTCAGCTCAAATTCAGATTTATTCCAGTCTGTCAGAGAGGGTTATTTGTGCCGCTTACTTTGCATAAACTGTCTTGTAAAACTTTCACACAAAAACTCTTTTCCGTTTTTTTATCCTTGTATGTCTGTCTGGATAAATCAGTAACTTAAAGCAGTCAGACTCTTTGAAGCAGGGACTTAAACGAAGTGAAGCTGTGGTGTACCGCCTCAAGCACAAGCTTTTCTCCTAATAGCTGCCAATGCAGAAAGCGCTGTCGATCCCCAATTATACCATGATAAAGTTAGTCTGTCTTAATTGTCCATTAACGTAATTATCACACGCGATAATTGCCTTTTAAAATAATGGGCACCAAAATGGCCCAGTAGCTGAATTTTGATAAGCGCAACACCTAAATTAGACCCATGATATTTTACCTGAATGATAAAAATACACCAGGGAGTGATTAAACCACAGGAAAGCCCCTCTCTGTGATCATTAAATGCTTAAGCAGCACAGTTTTTCTCTTTGAAAAGTATGAAAACGATGATACGCAGATCTGCAACCTAAAATTTCTACAAATAAGAGATTTGAGGAGGCTGTTATTGCCATAGTGTACAAATAGGAACATGTGTTAAGAAAAAAGAAATGTTCTGAGAAAAGAAAGAGGCTGCATGAAAATGAGACTAAGGCGTGAAAGAAAAGGAAAAACAATTAGGAACAAATGGTTAAAATGAAAGGAACAACAAAGGAGTGCAACAGACGGAGTGGACCGTGAGGGGTGATGAAGGAAAGAGTGTCTGGATGCCTGCTGGGCCTCCTCTGAAGTGACAGCCTGATAAACACCTGAGACTCAGAAGATGATGATGGACGTCAAGGAGCGAAATATCGCCTGGCTTGTTCTCGCTTCTCCTCATCTGGAGTGATAATGGTAATAACCTGCAACATAAATGAGCTTTCTACATGTGTTCGTGCATGTCTGCGTGGTTCTGGATGAGCATGTTTGCAGCGCAAATGGAGTGACCTCTTTGGTTTGTCAAAGTATTTTGAATGCTTTGTGGATTGTCAAGAAAAAGAAAAGCTGATTTATTTGTGCTTAGCAGTAGATGAATGGATGGGTGGCCATCATTTCAGCTCAGATCATCTTCCCGTCCTCTTGCTTCTTCTACTTTCCAAAATCCTTTTTCTCATTCACTATGCTTTTTGGACCCTTTTAATTCATCACCAGCACCTCTCTCGGGGAATACTTCTGCCCGTGGCTGTTCTTCACTTTTTTTCACAAGCTCAGGTGTCATATTAGTGGCTGGAGTCACAAATAAATGTCTCCCTCCTCATTTTGCCTTTGTCGTCATCCTCAGAAGAGCTGTCCAGAATGCATTGGGCTTCAAGAGAAAGTGTAAAAATAGTAACACAGTATAAATTACAGCTGATTATTAGTTGAATATCACAAAAAAATGGATGCATTTCCATTCATCTGGTCTATCTTTGAGAATGTAAGACAATTACTAAATGTGACTGTAATGTCCATCATCCTCCTTGGATGTGGATGAAAGAATAACTTAGCAGCATTTGGCTTTGATAAAGTCTCAGGCAGTGTTGACAGAAACAAAGAGCAAAACGAGTGGATGTGCCAAATTTACGCAGCAAGCTCAGCTAACAAGCGTGCATGACTTCAGTGAGTCATGTTTACATGGACTGAGAGTCATTTCTTTGTGTGATGTGGCTGCAGCCACGATCGTGTATGGGTGCACATTACGTTCCGGCAGCATAAAGGAGAACGTGTGACATTACCATAAACTGGACTTGGACTGGCTGTCAGATAAATTAGGCAGCAACTTCAGTGAAGGAGTAAAATACACTACTTAACAAGTTTGAACTTTTGCTTGTTAAAACATGGATTAGACTTTGGAGTTTTATCCCTTTGGGACAGTTACGGGATGGGCCCCGTAATTGGCCAGCAACATACTGTAACTGAGTTTAAACATCATCACACTGAATCTGGGTCTGTATCAGCAAATATTTTGGATTAGGCTGCTTGCATAGAGCTGGTTGACCTTAATTATCAATAATGAGCTGCATACTAATGTCCCAGAAGTTTTGTAATTCCTGACAGTGATTGCTTTAATGGAGACCAATTTACTATTATATTCCATCCCTGTGGTTCATTGTAAAATTACTTTAGAGTTTTCACACTTCCTAACTGTAAAACACTTTTATGGAGCACATAAACTACCAGTGACAGCTGCTGGTACTTCATCAAAGTCTTGGTCAGTGCAGCTCATCAGGTTATGTGCGATGGAGAGAAGCGCCCTGGAAAAGAGGAGAGCAAGTCTGTACGTAAAACTCTCAATTTACCAACTAATCTTTTCAATCCTAACCCGCAGTCATGAGCTCTGTGTAGAGACTGAAAGATAGTACCTGGGATGACCCTCAGGAACAGAAAAGCGAGCTCAAAGTGGAACAACAGATCTTTCACACTGAAAGGAGTCTGTTGAGATTCTTCAAGTATCTCACCCGGATGCCACCTGGTTGCTTCCCTGCAGAGATATTCCGGGCACGTCTAACAAGGAGCGGAACCTGGGGCAGATCCAGAACACAACTGAAGCAGTAAATATCCCATCTGGCTCAGGAACACCTCAGAGTATCCCACTGGAGAAGCAGGATGACATGGATAGAAAGAGTATCCATGATTATTTTTGTAGATGGGTCAGCATTGTTCAAAGACACACACTTTTGGAGGATGAGACACAAAGGTTTAAGGTACCCATGAGAGAGGCTTAAGGGGAGGCTGAGGGAAGGCTGTTCACATTTGAGATTAGTTGTAAGGTTAGGAATTCTGATTTTGATTTTCTGGTTAACTCTGTGAAAGGAGTATTTCATTATTTTTGCTTTGTTGCTACACCCAATTCTGCACTTTAATTCTCTTCACCTTGAAATTGAAAATATATGTTTTTATTGAGCATGTATGTATGCATTGAAAAAGAAGAAAAATGACTCACTTGTGGGTTTTCCGTACCTTGTGATGAAAACCATATTGTTGCATTACTGCAAAACATTTGACTGAATTGTTCAAACAATTAGATTTGATGTCATTCAAATTAAAATGAGTCCATAATACTATATAGATGTCTCCGATCATACTCAATTCTGAGAGGGAATTTGTTCCGAAATGTGACTGGCAACATGAACCTCCACAGTTTAGCTCTTCAATCCGTGTTTTCCTTCAACCGTAACGTGCAGACATTAAGCTGTGCTGCTTTGGACACTTTGGTTGTAATGCTGGGGAGTTATATGGAGATATCAGTCAAATTTAAATAGTTATAGCTCATTCAAATGCTTAAAGCAAAACAGTCAGCCAACCAACCATTTAGTCAGTCAATCAATCCATCAGCCAGCCAGTCAGTGGACCAAACAGAGTATGACAAATTGAATGTTTCTTTCTGCCCACTATCCATTCAGCTCATTCAAGGATAATCAAGTCTACTGAACCTCCATCCCCTCCCCTCTCTCTTCTTTTCAGGCTGTACAAACAGACTGAACAAAGCAGAGTCACTGATGTGATTCTTTTTGTCATCCAGATAGCTTAACAATTTGCAACTGCAGTTCATTCACAGTGTCTGCACCCAAGTAGCATTTCAGCTAAATGAGGCATCAGTAAAGCAAGGGGCATTATGAGAATTTAAAAGGGGAAGTCCCTCTCTTCACCCTTTTTTTCTCCTTCAGTGTTGCTCTAATTTTCCACATATGCTGACTGTGCAAGGCATTTACAAGTAAAGCAAAGGCTTTTCTTTGTTGAATGTACAATTGTACTACAGTCTACAAAGAAGGTTTTAACTTCATGCTGAATTTTTTTCACTCCAATATAATTCAGGTCATGTGATGAAACTTTTTTGTAAGCAAAATGTGAAATAAATATTTTAACAAAACTACAATGAAGTTCATTTGTTTGCCTGGTCCCGGTTAGTTACGGTTCTTAGAGTGGCCTAGGAAAATGTATGTATGTGACACTCTTGGCACGGTGTGTTGTACTCTCGATATCTTCAAAGATCACAGCTTCCCGTCCACATTTAACCAGCTCTGTTGCACTTCCATGCAAAGACTGCATTGTCAAAATACTAGATTCATGGCAAGAACTTCTTGTTTATGATGGTTTTCCTTAAGTCCTTCTTTATGTATATATTGTTGTTGTTTTTGTTTGTTAGTTATTCTAATTACAGACTCCATAAAAAAAAAATAAAAAGAAGAAGATATGGCCCACATACACAAAATAGCTTCAAATACTGTTATGCTCAGCCAACACAGCACACAGGCAGCCTGTTGGGAGTGTCAGGATTTTTTCCACTGGCCTGAGTGTAATTTTGGCCTGCCGGGGCAAGTCAACTCAGCAAGAGATTATGTAACAAGAAAGAATGTTGGCCCCCTACTGCAGTCTTCTCACCAATAATACTATTAATGTCAGAACTCTTCGCAATCATTAAGCTGCCTAAAGACCCATGACATGTTGGACAACTGATTAGGACAATTAAGAGGGAAAAAGTAAAGTAAATATGAAGAAAGTAAGCCTTTGTCAGAAATTCAGTCATGGAAATATGTTGAATGGCGATCATTAATGGGTAAAGTCAGTAAAACACCCACATACATCCGAAGCACTAAACACATATTTTCGCATTAATATTATCAAACTGTTTCTTGCTGATGATTTTCTCTGGAGAGATCCAGACAGGCAGCATTGTGCCCGTTAACAAGCAGCAAGGATAAAGCTTTAATACCACAAACAAGGCTGATTGACTGCATAGCTGCATTCATACAGTGTTGTCTTTAGGATTGGCATCTCAATGGAATTTTCTGCCTGCACTCTTGACTTGCAAACAATAGCATTTGTATATTCCCCTTTCAAATAGCCTTAACTTGTTTTCTTCAGAATTGAGAGAATATTGTCATGTCATTATAATAAAACAATCAATATCGAAAGTCAGACATCTTCAGAAAGAAAGCTTTCCAAGCAAACAAACATTTGTCTACTATTCATCACTATGTAGTGCTTTTACACACTGTTAGGGAGTGCACAGTGATGTAGTGTTTGGTGCCTTCAAAGAGTGAATATATTCTCTTGTTAATTTCAGTTGAGGGCCCATCTCTATGGAGTTTGCATGTTCTCCCAGCATGGGGTTTTTCTTGCCAGAGGTAACCATGCCGGGTCACTGAGAATTGCCCTCAGGTATCAATGTGAATGTGTGTGATTGTGTGTTTCACTTTGTTGAACTGTGATGAATGGATGAATGAACTTATATATGCTCCCAGATGACACATATGACATATTTATCGATTCTCTGCATGCTTTTGTCAAAAGACTGTCAGAATGAACACTTCTGCCTGCTGTAGGTTTTGTTATAGAGACTGTCATTGTGGATCAAAAGGAAGGCAGGTTAATGATAGGGCACCGACTGAGTTGAATACCATCTCCAGCCTTCAGTCCTTTGCAAGTGGCACACAAAATACACCACATACTAATGTGACCCAGCAGCTGTGTTCAGGCTGTCTCTGACACACTCAGCGAAGAAAATACTACAGCCGCCCTACCTCTTAGCTTTTCCATCCCTGAAACTGATTTTGTTGGCTCACTTATAAGCAAATGTTTTTAAATAATTTAGTTTTTTCTGCTGAATTGAATCCCCCAAATCAATCAGATTGATGCATTTAATATCAGATGAAGTCTTTTGCGAAGAAGAGATAGTGATTCAGGGCTTTTGTCCACCATCAGCACTCTTTCACTTAACCCTTCACACCAGAGGCCCAATCTGCTGCTCACAGCACTTTCACAATGGATTCTCAGAGGTCTCACACCATACTCTTACTCCTGTTAACTGGACACATTGAGGAATACTGGGAGAACTGGTAAGTGCAGTCCACTACAGCAGCCACATATCATGAACTGAGGCTCCTCTGGTGGCTCTGGATGAGAAATGATATCACCCGTTCTGTTGTCATCCCATGTCATCTTGTGTATTGATTGGGAGACAGATTAGCCCCAGGAGAGGCAACATTGAACGATTCTGTCTGTTTCTTGTTTTTGCTTCCAGGTTTCTTGGCATGATGCAATTGACATAGGGTGTATTGATCGGGCAATTATTGCAGCACTTGAGACAGCTTGGGTCGGAGGGGTTGAAGTAGGAAGAGCATGTGTACATGCGGTGTTATAGCAGCAGGAAAATCGTTCTGTATTGATGGAGAGCAGCAACACCTTTTACACGGAGGCTTGATCACACAAGAAACACAAGCCCTCCCCTGGATAACACTGGAATATCATCAAAATAAAGGGTTTACTGGGAATGTGATGAAATTGATCCCTGCTTCTCCTCAGTCCACCGACTTGTTCATTAGTGTAGCTAGCAGCAGCAGGCAATATATTGGTACATCTAAGTATTGATTTTTACTGAGGTATGTATAGCCTCGCTGAGTAAAGAACTATGTAAACCAACAAAGCAAGCCCATTGTTAAGAAAGGAATCTGCTGAGGGCTTAATTGCTTTGTGTTTAGAGAAAACTGTTTGGTCTCAATAGTCTGCCAAGCTGTTCAGTATTCATTTGATTTAGAAGTATTAGGCCACCTCCAGCTCTATCACAACAGACAGGTCCTTAACCTTCCTCTTAAGGGCTATGTGACATAACACACAGGACAAGCCTTCCACCAGCTGAGTTAAATCTCTGCAGATTCGGTCTTCAGTCACCTTGCGTTTTCCAATGTGTCAGAATGAAGGCATTTCATGGGAACAGCAAAGAGAACTACACAGCTCAGTGTGTTGTGACTGTGTCATATATAAGGCAGGTCTTGACCCAATACTTTAGTTATATGTTGTGGCTCAACAGAACTTGAACTAAATGATCAGTCAAACACATGGTCACAACAAGAATATCTTGCATGGGGGCATTTTGTCGAGGAATTTGTATGTTCTAACAGTGTGCTTGCGACGAGGTCTTCACTGGCTACTCCAGGTTTATTATGTGATTATTGGGTGAATTTAGGTGTCAAACTGAATCACAGGTGTGCTGACGATCTGTGTGTTCGCACAATGTCAACTGGAATCAGGTTTATTCTCTGCAACAGTCAGTTGAATGAAGCAGAAGATTGATTAAAAATAAATAAATAAATAAATTTAAAAAATTTGAAAGTGAGGTTCTCTGGTGTACTTCAGGTGAGGTGAGGTCAGGTCAGGTGAGGATACTGATGCAAATCCATCAAAGTTTTAAATGTTACCATGTGCACATCTACAGAACTACGGCATACTTTTAAACTGCATGCAGGCAGAAATGTTTCAACAAAGGAATCCAAAATCTCAATCCGAAAAAGTAATTAATTTTCTTGTTGAGGAAGAAATATATGACATCTATCATGAGTACATAATGAGCCTGAGGAATAATGAGTATGCTTCCAGGAGCACACCATCTGTACCACGGGTGTCCACATTTTGGTTGAAACAGGTGTGTTTTACTCACATATGTATTTGTCACCCAGTTTTAAAGAGCAAAATATGCTTGTTTTTCAACATACTGATATTTGCAATACCTCTCACAGATCTTTAATGTTATCAGTAAATATTGTATAAACGATCTGCTCAGAGAGGAACAAATGTGAACGAGAGTATGAGAGTGAAGTAATGTAAAAATACCAACATGATAAAGCTGTCCATTAAAATAAATAAAAAATTGCAATTGACCATTCTGGGCCAGACATAGAAAGACAGAAAAACATACAAGCATGCACGCGCACACACACATATACACGCTTGGGGGCTGTGCTCCAGACATCCTCCAGAGCACGATGGGGGCAGGGGAGACAGTGATGGATTATAGCCACATCTGGGCTGTAATAAGTAGGTCCCGCATCCCACCTGCATTCAGCAGGAGGCAGAAATCCTGCATAATGGTTTCACATAGAAGGCCAGGTACCCCGGGCTGTATAATGCCTTGTCAGCGTGCGCGGGTGTGTCTTGTCATTACTGGATTTACTGCTCAGGAAAGAATAAAGCAATCCTCCGAGGTGTTTTGGCTACTGTACTCAAAAATATTAAATACTGTTGTTCTACAAGTCAAAACTGATAGGGGTAAATATAGGAATATCATTTCCTCTGTGAAACACAATTACACTTAATTGGGTGCATCTTTATTTCTTTTCTTTTTTTTCTCAAAACAGTCAAAATTCTGCCCAAAAGCTTCTGATTTGTTAAAGGCACAAACAAACAGACATTTGATAAGTGAATCACATGTTAAATGACTCTTGTGCTCCTATAAAAGATTTAAAGAGCATAACAGTGAAAGGGTAACAGTCCATTTTGACACAAAAGGAGCTCCACTTCCTTTTGAACACTTAATAAAATGCCTGATAAAGATCTCACAGGTGCTGGACTGAGACAACAATCGATTAACCACAAAACGCAAGACACAGAAAACAACCACCTGCAAAAACCCCTTAGCTTTTTAAGCAGGGCAGTCTATCCTCATCATGGTGCAGCTAGCCCGAGATAGCCTAAAAAGCACTTTAAACCAAACACACCTGGGGGAAATATTTCAAGTTAATTTATTACCTCCTCGTTGAATTTTCATGTGTACGTGCAGAAGCACTTCAGACCCTTGGTTGTTTTCGAGGAACATTACATTCATATTTACCAGGATTGTTATTGATTTTATGCCACTCTGTTCTCTCACTGTGTGGCTGTCGTGTCTTTAATAACATCATTGTTTAATGTTTCATCCAAAAAAAAAAAGAGTGTGTCAAGCTTTACATGTTCAACCAAGTCCCAACTTTCCTACACATTTAATACCAAATCAATTATTTCTGAGTGTTTAACTGATTCCCCCTCCGGCACACTAATGATGCCATCATACCAAGTATAGGCTGTGATCTTAATATGGATGGTATGTGAACTGCTAATCAACAGCAGAATTAAATAAGCCTTGAAAGAGCAATAATCTATTACACTGCTCTGACAAAGTTCATTTTGATATTCATATGGAACAGCAGTGAATCTGAGTCAGTGAGAAGTAAATTTTAAAAGAAGAATCAGGTTTACTAGTAAAGTTCTTGTCTTTCTTTTAATGAGTACTGTGCAGGAACAACTTAAAGCAAATTCTTTGTAAAAACCTGTCTGCTTCATAGGCTAGTATGTATGTACGCAACTATGCGAGTGTACAAACCCTATAGCAATAGACACCTTTGTCTTTACTGGCAATTGCTTCCATCGTGGTCTGTTCACGCTTCAACACCCTGGCTGTTTGAAAGCCGCTGACCCTTTACCGCAGCTACTGACCGGCGCTGATGAAGTGCTTGACGGGTGGTTGTAAGACAGGTTGGATTAATTAGCTTGTGGGTTAGCTGGCGCTGCAACACACTCCAACAAGTATTACAGTGGGCGTGTAAGGCATCAACTCCAGTCCTGACCTTTTTAAGATAGGGTAAAGAAAAACACGAGTTATCATGGAAAACGTTCACCGGAGAATGGAAACATGCTGCTTGGTCCCACTGGTGGAGGAATAACTATATCTATGTCTTTCTCTTTGATTCTCTCGCTCTCACAGGGGAACTCAGGACCGGTTGTGTAATACTGCCTTGCGCCCCATGTCAGTATCTCCAGCTTTTGTGCCATGTTAAGATGATAATAAGACCAAGCAACCTTATATAACTTGCTGTTTTAAAGTTTGAATCGCAAGGGTGTTCGTGTATTTAAGGGAACATTTCAAATCTATTACACTCCCATGGGAAGAATACTTTATTTTAAATGATTATATGATGACCATGATGAAGCTGACATCAGGTTTGCCATGTTTTACTTTTTGAAACAAGAATGATAGGATGTGGTTCTGAAAAGGTTAAACACAAAACATGGGTTAAAATGGTTACAAAATGGTAATGGGACTTCAACCATGAAGCATATTTTGACTGCTTTAATTTCATGGGATTTGCATAATCGTTCACATTCCCCCACACATCCAGGCACTCAGTCTTATACCAGTGACAACGGATACCATGAAGATGCTCCTCCACCATCAAGAGAAACTGGGGAGTTTGCTGCTTTCACCAAACATGGACAAGTAGAAATTTGGATAGAACCACCAACCTCGCGATCAGAAGACAACATGTTCAACCAACTGATATCTCCTTAACAGAATTGACAAAGTCAAATATTCTCAAATTCCTGACTTGTTCACGGTTGAGATCTCTTGTCTGTCCTCTGCTGATATCTAAGTACATTTCCTCTTTCTGAACAGCTTTATCCATTTTTGAATTCATGTCACTCTCAGACGCTGGCTTCGGCAGTTGTCACAGTCAGGCAAAAAAACCACCATCGACTATTTGTGACCCCTTATCTGAAGGAGCTCACACAAAGTAACCATTTTGCTGTGTTGCATCCCATCGGGTGACTTTCTTGATAGTGATCTCTGCTCTGGCAGATATACAGAGGAAGGAGATTAACAGAACCGGGGACCTGCACAGGTTTTAAAGTTTCAGGACATGTCCTGACTGAGATATTTTGGGAAGTTCTACCCTGCATCTCCTTATTTAGGTAATGCACCTTCAAATCAATCAAGTGTTATACTTCAAATAAAGACACACTTGACAGTGTACATCCAGAAAGCTTCTGGCTCTGAGAACAACAGTTTGTAGTTTTTGTGCCACGAAGGCAATAAGCACTGAAAACCTTCCACATGGATATTTTGCCTAACAAAACAGTATTTTTTGAGTTTCATTAACATTCCATGGAAACGTCAGTACATTTTTCAATAAGGCCTCAACTTGGTAATATTACATATTTGTGAAGGAGCAGCACAAAGTAATCATCTATTCTACAGCAGTTTGTTTCTTTGGTCAACCAGAAAAATATTTAAGAGTGTTTGCACATCTTACTGGAGTTCCATGTTCTTTATCATTGATTTGCTGACCTGTGTGTGAGTGTGTTAGTGGGCTGAAGCACTGTTGCTTGGTGAAGCACTGTCCAATCACTGCTTTAATTGTGGCATAGTTTTATTCTTTTTATTTGAACACAAATTAGTTACCAAGAAGAACATTAGTTCTATTTCAGATATAATTGAAATGTAATAGACTACTGGGGAGATTGAAGGAATTAATGAGCCACCTAAAGATGGTTGGAGTTGGTGTTTGGATACTTAAATAAAGGATAACGTTTACTTTAAATGTCAGCATACACTTTGATTCCTTTAAAATCAACCCTGAGACGGTTGCAGCATCTTTGCAATCCGTGTGTGTGTATGCTGTCACGTCCAAGTAGGGATCAAATCTCCTTGAAAAGTAATCCTTAGTTGCTCACAAACTGTCGTGGTTTGATTAAAGTCCGACTGAACTATGAATACAGCACAGGCCAAGGACAGAACATGCTTCCTCAGTCCAATTGCTCGCACTTCATCATACATAATTGACGTGGATAATGGCGAAAACCCTGCCACATTTTTGCCCTTTTTATCTATTTCATAGATGATTTCTTAGCTTGTAAAAAGCTGTTCTGTATTTAGTTGAACATGCAGAAGAACAGCTCTTCAAGTTCAATCAATGTTAAAAAAGAAAAAGAAAAAATACCCCAATGTACATTAATTTCTTTGTTTCGTCTTTTTTTCCCCCCTTTTCAATTTTGTGAATCCTTAACCTTAACCTTTGGACACAATTACCTATCATAATCAATCAATCCATGTACATCCACGGAAGTAAGTTGAAACACAACTATTATATTTGGCGGTAAACTGGTTCACAAGAAAATTATTCATGGTTCTATTGAATGAACCACACTCTGTGTCATTATTTGAGACACACTCATCTTACCTTAGCTTTATCTTTCATCTATTTGTCTAATCACCACGCAATACAGAAAAATATATGCAAACAAATCACAATAGGTGATATTCCTGTTCTTTACTTTTGAGTTCTTTTTCATCTTCTTGTGACTCAACCCATATCTACATCACTCTCCATCTGTCCCGCTGGCTCCAGATGCAACTGCCAGACTTTTTTCTGATTGGGCCATCTGGGCATCTCTCTGCTGGAGCTCAATTGAAAGCAAATATAGTGTTATTTCTTGTTGGATTGGTGGTGGTGTTTTTTTTTTTTTTTTTTAAATGTGCTAACTACCAAAACTTGAACACAAATTCAAACAAATGGCACAGATGAGTGGAAAAAAACAGTCTTTTGTGCAAAATGCTCACACTTTAATTTTCCTGTAAAGACAGGACAGTGTTGAACAAAGAGTTTGATCTTGTATTGCTACAAGCTATATTTAGAATGGGGTCATTAATTGGGGCTTACTCCATATGGATAATAATCTGGACAGAAGAACTGTGTTCTGTGAGCCATTTCAGGAAATAAAAATGCATTACATATGTGAAATCAAGAAATCAACAACAACAACATTGGTCTATCCGCAGAAAAGCACAAAAAAGATGCAGTTACATTTGCTTCAGTGCACCGCTCTCTGCTTAATAACTTCCTTTGCCTGGTTCTGAAAAACATCCGAGTATCTGCTCGAGTCTTTAGAAGAATCTACAATTGAATGTTACTCTGTAATAGAGGCATGGTCAATGCTCCCACCTATCTCAAAAGTGAAACTGACTCCGAATACTACTTTAGAAAGAGTAATAATGGAGCTCTCACTAAGCAATTAAATGACATGTCTGTCACATAAATCATTACCTTTCTTTCACAGATAATTTTGGTTTCAGCCTCAATCCAAACATACTCACTTGTAAGCTGTGTTTTCGTTACAAAACAGCTCATAAATACAAACACCATGGTGAAAGGCTCAATTTATTTCTTCTTCATTTCCTCAGCAATAAGCTTCATCCATCATATCTTTATTTTATCTTCCATGGCAGCGCTATTGAAAACTCCCTCTGCAGATAGGAAAATGTGTCTGTCAAAGTATCAAATAAATAGATTTTATTCTGTCTTCCACTTGCAAAGAACATGCAGTTTGGACACAGTAAGGAATAGAAAAATAACTGTTTTGGAAATGACGGATCTCCTTTTGTAATATTTTTTGAACCCTTGACGTTGAACACTTTAATAAAGCATGGCTTATAAGATTCAACATTATCAACATGATTAGTCAACAGGGCCTAAATCCTCCAACAGCTGGCAATGCATGGAGATATATATATATATATATATATATACAGTATATCCAGGAGGCTGAGACGAGACAAACATTGCAGTCATCTGTCTATCATCAGCCTCTCAAAAAATAGCAGCAGGGAGAAAAATTTACATTTTTAAAAGTCTGCAGAGCTTAGTGATTGTAACATTTATCAGTCTTTGTGATGAACAGATAGAAATAGCTTTAGGGTGAAACTGACTGTTGTTTTTCTATCCCTCTATGGTGAAAGGCAGAGGTGGAACACAACGAATTACATTTTCTTGAGTTACTGTAATTGAGTAGGTTTTTTGTATACTTGTACTTCTTTAAATCATTTTGAAAGTTAGTATTTTTACTTAGGTATGTTTTTATAAAAGTGATGTACTACACGACTATTCCCATCATATCTGTTACAGACAACACATTTAATCAACAGCTCAATTGATCAAGAGAGTTGGACACTGGATATAAGTTCATGTCAAGCAACACGGAAGACCTTAGCCTGTGAATAAGCACTTCCTTTACAACAGTTTTCACTCACGTTTGCAACATTATAATTACTAAAGTACAACACTACGAGACTAATATAACCCACAACAAAACAGCATTTGAAGTCCTAAAAAATTCAAACTCTCATGGTGCGTTGCAGCACAACAGTTCAGTCCTTGCAATTGGCTCCATGATTGCTACACTATTATTTGAACGGTAGAACACAATTTAACATCAAAGAATGACATGGGATTGCTTTGAAAACATAGTGATTGTACCTGACACTAGAGGTTGGTCTTCTTTGGGTCTTTCAGGGAAAATCACAGCTCTTGAGATTGTCAACCATTTTGAATTCTAAATATAGACTTTCGCTGCCATTGTAATTTAATTTGTAAACCTGTTCCTTTTATTAAGAACATCTACATTGAGTTATAGTACTCTCTCCACCTCTGGTGAAAGGTGAAAATAACCTCACATGAGCATCTGCTGCCATGTCTAACAGCAGTGTAATATGCTGCATTGGTGGCACATTGCTTCGAGACTTGCTTCATATCACTGCAAGCAAGTGATCATCATGAGTTTCTCTTATTGACATTTTTTCCCAACAAACCAGGTATACTAACAGAATGTTTGTTTTTCAAATCATTAATTTTAATCTGCATCATTAAGTGAATTATACTATTTTAGTTTCGCTCCATGAAAGCCCTATGAAAGTTTGAAAAACCTAGGTATATGTTTGCCAAAACTTTAATCCAACTTGAAATGAAATGCAACTTTACATTATGACCTTTGGCTGTATGTATTTTAAGTAACATCTCAAAATTTCTCTGGTATGGACAATAAGTGAAGCCATGTTATTCTTGCTTTAATTCATTATTATTTTATTATGTGTCACACAGACTGTATTTGTCAATGAGCTTTCACTGAGGAATGGCCAAGCTTTGGTGGGTCTGGCAGTGATAAATCTTTTTATAGCAATGCCTCTATCGTGCTGACAGCTCCTTACCACAGTAGAGTCATCATGTCTGAGCCTGGCTGGCAGGTCCTGCACGGGAGAACATATCAACATGAGGTGAGATGCACCATAGCCCTTAATCACCAGTTCTCATCAGGCTGTCAGGCACGTCAAGCCCTTCATAATACCCACTCCACATTCTCCCTTAAGGTAAAGCTGTTCATACTCCAGTATTAGGAAAATACAGCACCTACAGTGGCTCTTGTATCGATTAGGTAAATTAAAACACTGGCATTCAAGTTCAGAATTATTGTTATTTTTTCAAAACAATCAAGTCAAAAATGTTTTAAATTGGCAGAAACTGAGAAACTCTTTGAACGCTTTATTCGAATTTTAATACCATGTAGGCATAGTCAAATGTAGAGGTCAAACAATGAACTTCCACAGCAATGACAGATCAATCTTGATTTGACTCCATTATCTCCGTTTTACTCCTATCGAGCTGCACTGTATTGATTTGTGATTGAACGGTTAAGCGATTGCACTTATCTCCAATGTGCCTCCCAAAACGGAAACAACATACCTGAGGCAAAAATCCTCCAAATAATCTCTCAGAAAAAATATTGGACACTTTCAGGGGAAGCTCAAGCAGTACTGTAGTGGTAAACACACTTGGCCGGATAAGACCAGAATCTGGCGTTAAGCCCGTGTGTGAGTGTGTGTGCGCGCGTTCGTGTGTGTTGTGCTCGCAATAGAATGCAGTCTCTGAAAAGACGATATGGGCATGTATAACGTGGGGAAGTGCACAATGAAGAATCAGATTGCATAAAGTATTGGAGGAATCACATTGTTATTTATTAACTTCTTTGCCAGATAGAATAAATATGACGAAACAAAGGTAATTGAAAATAGTAGTTTTTGTGACAAATCTAAACGTAAATCAAACATGGCATTAGACTTACAGAGTCTACTCTGCACATCTCTGCTATATTTTGTTGCCTTCCTACGGTACAGAAATTGAATTTTAATCCTATACTATGACTACATCATATGTCTCGGCGAAATACACCTGAGACATTACTTGCACTTCAGCTGCTGGCAATAGCAAAAATTCACAGTTCTTCCAATGCTTGAAGCCCAGCCGCGGTGCTGTTTATGATGTTAACTGTGCACTAAATGTGGGACTTAACTTGGCTGACGTGCTGCGCCCTTCACCCTGACTCTGTGAGCAAATTAGAGAACAAACAGAGAGGACAGATGAGCAAAGAGGAGGGAAGGTTCCAACCAGAACCTGGCATGACTGACCTGGTTCTGCACATCTGCACTGCTATCCAAATCTCACATTTCGACAGACAAAAAAGGGCTGCATTGTAAAAGAAAAAAAAGGGAAGTTGATCTGCAACTGCTCGCTTTTACAGAGCTGTGGTTTTCACAGAGCTTTACGGGGTCACAACAACAGAGGATAAGAAAGGAAATGGGGTCAAATAACGGGTTGCCACCAAGACGTTTTGTTTTTTGTTGTTTTGTTTTTAAGAACATCATGGTAAAAGAAGCAAACAGATAAACATAACCAATGGATTATCTGATTAAGTGTAATGAAAATAGGTCTAAAATCGTCTTAATGTGGTTCAAGCTCCATGACTGAGCCTCATCATGCCCCTTGGAAATGTCTGTCCTGGACTGTTGAACTAACAACTTGCTGCTTCTATTTCAGATCACCAATGAACCTCATAAACATGCTTTTTGACTGTCGGAGGAAACCAAAGTATGTAGAGAAAAAACTCTATACCACTGCTCAGCCTGTACACTTTTTTGAGCATGATATATGATGTATACCAGAAAATTATCACAGACTGTTTATTTGATGTAACACATTGTCATTGGCTGATTTTGTGAGATGTGCCGATTTTCTTTCTTGCAAGACTTATCCAAAATCTGTGGATGTTACACTGACTTTCATTATAGTTAATAATTTACTGTATTTTAAAGAAAGAAAAAAAGAATGAATCTTGTATAGAGCTCACACTTTATTCACCCAAACAAAACAAGAACAGAAATGATTCACCCACAACTAGTTACTCACCACATTCTCCCAATTCATCTTTGTCATTTTGCCGTATATCATCAATTATATTTTTCTTGTGTTTCTGTTTTTCTTGTTATTTCCACTTTCCCCCCGTGTCTGTATATTCCGCATAATCAGAGATTCATCAAGAATTACTATTTCTCATGCAAATGA
The DNA here is from genome assembly GCF_963422515.1 of Blennius ocellaris. Lineage (NCBI taxonomy): Eukaryota > Metazoa > Chordata > Actinopteri > Blenniiformes > Blenniidae > Blennius > Blennius ocellaris. Next base: position 17,933,000 of record NC_137650.1, on the reverse strand, counting down.
TAGCTGTATTTCCCACATTAGCTTCTTAGAGCCCTGCAAAGCTTCCCAGTAGGGTGTCTTGCATTTGCCAGCGTTTATATGTATCTTTCCAACTCAGAAGTGAAACTTTTCCACTTCCCAGTTATTCATGAACACAACATGTGTCCTGGAAAATATTTCAGACTTTTTTGTTCAGTTTAAGTGCCTTTTGTCTTTGTGTCTGTCTCATCTGCTTCCAGTTGTGTGTGTAACGCTCCAGTTGTACCTGTACTTCTACTTCTTCTCTCTATTTCATATATAGCACATTTATCCACAAGGGTTACAAATTAATTGCAATGGGATGCCTATATGAGGTCTGGCACCCCAGCATATCTAGCTGATATCAAAATACGGAAAATTGATAATACAATCTCTAAAGTGACATATTTCTTAAATGTTTTGCCCACACTGGAGTAATTGTGAAGAAATATTGCCTGTATGTCTTGTATGAACAATTTACAAGAAATAAGTCCAGCCAATAAACATTTCTATGAAAGGTGAATATAACACATGCATTATTCCTTTGAAATATGCCTTGATTAAGAGAACATGTACGAATCTCCACCAGAGCTAAAACAACCTGATCCTTATAGTCTTAATATAGAAAAACGTACCGCTACTTCAATAACAAGCCAGGTTCATGGGTGGATGTGTAAATTGATTAATCGTGATTGTGGCACATATCAATTAGACCTGGTAAAATGTGAACTTTCAACACAAACTCTGCTGTATTATGTCCATGTAATTCATCAAATTACTGAAGCTACTCAAATATCTGTGTGTAAATATTTCTATACCATCTATTGTTCTCAGTGCACCAATCCAATGTTTCTTCTAAATAAACTTGACCAACAGATCCCAGTGGCAAATGTGTCTTTATGGCATATATAAGCGCACATACACCCACGATGACAAATAAATTGACCACACAACGCAGAAGTCTATAGCTCCATGCAAACATGTATATATTCAGTTATCCTCTGCTACTGTTGCACACAGCTGGCATGTGTGAGTACCCGCACTGCTTATTAAACAAGAAGAAAAGCAGTTGCTTGTTTGATTAACATCAATACAAATTCTGCGTCTCATCTAACTAACTAAAGCTACGGCCACACAGTGTTTTCTTGTCTCCCTCAATTTGAATCTCAATGCTCACTCCTTTCCACTCGGCGGCATCTTTAATAAAGGCTGCTGCTTGTCGGCGAGGGTGTCCTGTCTCTAGTGAGATGGTTAATAAAGCAGAGATGTTCTGCCCACATCCAGAGGCTTTGAAAGAGAGGAGGGGGGATGAACACTATTATTCAGTCAAGAAAAACAAGGGGCTTTACATACAAGCACCACTGTGGGGAAGCAGCACTGAACTTTCTTCCTGTTCTTTTTTAATGTGTTTTTCTCTTCCAGAGTCTAATAGCTTCCCTGGACCCAGACAGCTTCACATTAATTGGCCAAGGAGGCGATGCCAAGGCTATTCTGCTCAGGTCCTCTGGCGCTGCCACTGCCAACTCAATATAGACCTTGAAGTTTGCTCTTATTCTCTCTGTCTGCCTGTTTCCCTCACTTCTCTCTGTGTTATCTCCCTTTTCTTTCTTCCTCTTCTTTGTCTCTGCATACCTTCCCAGTCCCTGCATGCATGATTGTTTGTTACTTTCTTGCTTAAAGACACACACATACATACATTCTTAGACTCTTCCACCTCTCCCCTGCCGTTTCCTTCATGGACTCCTCTTGTATTATTTTCTCCTCATTAGCTTTGTCCTCTTGATGTCAATCTCCTCTGAGTCACGTCTGTACAGTTTCCGTCTGTCCTGATTCTCTGGCTCTCGTTCTCTTTTTCCCGTGCTCTCTGTCAAGAACATAGTAAGCAGGGGCTTCACAGCAAGTTGTGGCTAATTTAGCCGATGACACAGCAGAAGTCTCACCAAGGCCAAACTCGGCAGGATGCAGCCACGAGTAGCATCCTAAGGAACTCCTCTTTCCTTCTCTTCATGAGACAGGAGGGGGCAGAGGTTATGGGGCTTGCTTGTGAGAGGTTATTAAACACATATGTTACCTAACATTCTGTTTTTGTACTGTGTCCACTAATACTCTTTAGAGTTGTGGCAAGGGCAAATTTCAGAAGCAGAATTCTACTATTTCCCATCATTCAGTAATGACAAGTTGTAATGACTGAACCAATGAGTCCTCAGATACTTCACTTTCACAGTAGGACATTTTTTTGTATTTCATTACTCAATGGCAGATCTTGACTCACTTTGACCACCCTTCCTCCCCCAACCTGCATGATTTTTATTTTGGAATTAAGATGTATTACCTAGTACTTGAAGAGGTTGAATCCCTTCCTCACAAATCCAAACAAAGATGTTAAATCAGTTGTGATCTTTGGAGTTAGAAAACCTGTGATCCAGAAACAAGTGTCTGTTATCAATATACAAATGGCAACAAGCACACTGATTCATTTAAACATTCTGTCTTTGATTCTTACTTTATTGCTGTCTCATTTTTGACATGAAGACAGAGAATCAAAGGAAAACAATAAAGTCCCTAAAACATTTTATAAAACAATTTATATTGTGAAATTAAATGTGACATTTATTAATTTGGGTCCAAGTTCATTCATTGTGAGAAATTCATGACTTAAAAAAATTGCCTAAAAAAACAAACAAACCAACAAAGAGGTGAACCAAGTTCAGACATGCTGATATGAACAAGCTGTTTCCTAAAACCCTAAAAGCTCATTTCTACACACTAAAATATAATCAGATGATGAAACAACTTGTTCCTAAATATCTTGTTTGTAAAGGTGTTTGTCTCAATGCCCTTGATGCAGTGATGGTGTCATGTGGATGATGAAAAAGACAACTGGCTGGCTTTCCTTTGGTCAATCTGATACCTCAGGGGAAGCGTCAACCCCTCACTTAGAAAATAGACTACAGATGCCAGATGCAAATAACTTCTGATTCTCTCTGACTTGTTTTTCTGGGATTGTCAATATTTTGCGAATTTATGTAAAACCTATTTTATGTTTCCCCACTGTGTAAAATAAAATAATTTAAAGGAAAGCCCTATCTCTAACCCATGTGTTGTCACTCCCACCTTAAGTGTCCAAGTTTGATTTCCTTCCCCGTGATTGCCTGAAGGGAGCTAGGCCCTTTACCCTTTGTGGGCTTCTTCTGACAATTGTAACACATTGTTGTTGTGTGATTGGTGACTCTAAAATGCCTGTAGCTGTGATAACCTTTTAGTTTTGTACTTCTAGCTGGGATTGACCCCCCCCCCCCCCCCCCCCCGGTGACAGGATGGATGAATGTTGATGTTGACAATCAAAGCAAAAGTAACAGGTGTAGTTATTTCCTCCAGTCGATTCTGTGTGCGTGCGTGTAGATGCTGGGTACCATGTCCATTTTTCTCCCGTTGACTTTGTTGTACCTTACAGAGCAGGACAAATAAAGCCTTATCAAACCTACGGCTACATGACTACATGGACTGTACTTCAACAATTTGAGCTGAACAGGCCCACCAGATTGTTGAAGTACAACATAAAAAATAAATGCGTGATGGTGTGCAAGGTCTTTAGACTTTATCATTTGATTTCAGACAACCATTAAACACAGCACAAACACAACTGAAAATGTGTTGTTGGCCTAATACTTCCTAGATAGAGTATACGTCTCCCCCACTGTGTGCCTCTCAACTTTTGTAATGTCTCTTGAAGTACTAAAGGGAGTTGACAGCTCATTCTCCTTAAAAAATAAAATATATAAACATGTCAGTCGGTGTCAGTAGTTGCTCAAAGACTGGCATCCCTGTGGAGCTCAGAGTAATTCAGTCCATCTATTTCGAAGCCCTACTATGCTCAACGTAGTCAGAGGCCTGAGCAAAGGCAGACACGCTGTAGAAAGACAGCTATCGATCAGCACAAAGCTGTCAGATGTTTGAGGGAGAGGTTCCCTGGAAAGTGCTGCTAACGAGCTCTGCTTTCCTCCCACTGCAGCTTTTGATTCATTGTCGTCGGGGAGGCAGAGGAAGACGTAAGAGATGTGCTATGGTAAATGCACGGTTTAGTGTCACAATCAATGAAAACAGCAGCCACACTCTTGTCTTAGAGACTAACCTCAACACACACATACACACCCGTTCCCCGAGCTAAATCGTTTTTTGGAGTAGAAGCAATAGGGAGGCGAGTGTATTGAGATCTAATCAAATATCCTAACACAGAGCCTGTGTATTGACCTGAATTTCAAGGAAGAATTAACTGGTGTTCTTCTCTTGTTAGTTCAATGCCTTGGAAGAAAAGAGATGTTTCGGATGAAGAGAGATAGGGAGGGGAAAAGAGACAATCGCAGTAGTCTATAAGAGGAAGTACACCACATGCGTGCGTGTGTATATATATATATATATATGTAGAGGTATATATATATATGTATATATATATATATATATATATATATATATATATATATAAAGAAAGAGAATAAACTGAACTAAATTAAAGCTGGTCAGTAGGCAACAAATGACATTTGTCGAAGGGTTAATGTTAGAGGCACTTCCTCTGAAAACAAAAAGTAAAGGTAGTCTCTGAAATGGCTACATCTGAATCATTTATGGTCTTTTTTGTCTGCTGCATGCAATTATATACATTTTAATAGAACGGGAAGCGTTTTTAATAATTACACTACAGTTACATTCTATTGCCGTTTTATCTGATCTCTTTTCATTTTGTCATCTTAAACATTGCTTTTATTCCAAATCTCATTCTGATAACTGAATGTTAGTAAAGAAGTTCAGACTCTTCCGAAAGAAATTACACAAATCTATTAAGACACTCTGCTATCATTGTGTGCCTTTTCAAAAGATTATTCAAAAAGAGCGCCATGGAAAAAAAAAAAAAAAATGCTTGGTTTATTTGGCCTTTTTCTGTTGTCACTATCATTGCCATTGAATAATGAGTCAGGACAGCATCTATTGGGAAAGCGCCAAAGAGTGCAACCAAATGAGATTTCAGCCTCGGATGTATTTTTATTTTCTCTATTAGAGCCAGCGGCAGCTGGTGATAAATTTCTTAGGTGGGGCTCTTCATTATTATTCGATTTCAGCCAATGGTAACTTAATTTAAATACAGTGCGTTTATAAACCGCATTACAACAATCTTGCATTTTAAGATTGAGAGAGGCCCCCAGTGATGAAACATTATAGTTCTTTTAAACAGTTTGTGACTAGAGAGCACTTGAAGACTCTTGTATTAACATACTTGTAAACAAATAGAAGCAGAAGCTTCATTAGTCTCTTTTAGAAAATGAAGTTTTGGGGCTGGTTAACTAGAAATGACAGGTAATCGGAGTTAAAGAAAACCAAACGGTATATCAGGTATATTCTTAGACAACACATCAATTCATCTTTCAATTCATTTTAGAATGCTATGAAAGAAACCTAAAAAAAAGTGCAAAACAAACACCTTTTATTAAGTTCTTAGATTTTCAGTCATTAATAAATATCAGCATATCTAAGCATTTATAAACATGAACAAACCTGGATACATTTGGAAAATTCTGAACACATTTCTGTTTGTGTGCATTTAAAACTAACTATACTGGAGAAAGTCAAAACTGACCTGCATCTTTTCAGCCAAATTTCTTTTGTCAAACTGGTAAATTAGAAGAGACGTGAGAGAGTTAATAATCAGAGACTCACTGCTTGTTGTCTTCATCTCAACATAGAAACACGTGAGAACAAACCAGAACTGATCGCCAAGCAGGTCTGATGATGGCCAATTTAAAAGACATGAGATGATGCTGATTAGTTTAATTTCATGTCAGTCACTCTGATGTTAATCAGAATTTCCTTACCTTCAGTACTACATGATAGAAATCGTACACCTTAGTTGGTAGTGGTTAGTGCTCTCACCTCACAGCGAAAATATTGTGGGTTAAAAAAACGGCTGATTTCTTTGTTGTGTTTGCATGTCAGTTTCTCCCCAGCCCAAAACCATGCATTTAAGCTTATTTGGTGACACTAAATTGCCTCTAGTATTTGTCCGATCTGCTCCAGACGTACACTCCCTCGCGCTCTCTCAGGTCGGCAGATCAGTCATTGTCGTTTGTCCCTAAGACCTTTGCACATCAAACAGGTCGACTTACTTCCTGTTTTTAAAACCTCTCTGAAAACACACTTCTTCTCTTTGGCTTTTAACTCAGTCTAAGATGTTGACTTTTATTATTTTTACAGTTTGTGTGTTGTTGTTTTTTAATTATACTTATTTTGTTGTTATTTTTCTGCATTGTTTTTTATTCTGTGTCAATTCAATTTTATATGTTTTTATCTGCTCTTGTCTGTGTACAGCACTTTGGCCAACTTTGTTGTTTGAAAGTGCTTTATAAAGAAAGATGAGTTGAGTCGAGTCTAGGTGTGGGTGTGAGTGTGTGTGTGGTTGTCTCTCTCTGTATGTTTGCCTTATGATGGACCGACGAACTGTCCTAGGTGTATCCTGCCCCCTTCCACAGTATGCTAGGATTGGCTCCAGCGCCAGTGACCATGCACAGGAGTCACGGACGCTGGAGTTAAGTAGGACGGATCATTAGGTTTGAATCTCAACCTTCATTTTAAATGTTTGGTGCCAATCCATGTCCATTATGGTTGGCCATTGCCTGTAATTAAACAAGAAAGTACAATGAAATGCTATATCACTCTTGCAACTTCTGAAGCAATTTTCTGTGAATGTGTTTACCCGAACAACTCATTTTGGGATGACAATGTCAACTTCCACTAGACATAAACATAAAGTTCATAAACAACATTATAGGCCTACAAAATTTCAACAGATACATCACAATTGTTTCAAACCCAGTATGGTTTTCTAAAAAAAAAAAAACGTCTTTCTAACTGGGGATTTTCTTTACTTTGAACTACAAATCAGTTGAAACAAAACAACTATAATGCTGCACCCTCTTTTGAAATGCCAATCTCATTTTGTGGTGATATCAATCTAGTCTGCTGCTTTCCATTACGTCATTGTACATCCACATCTCTCTTCAATCCCCAACTAACTCTCTATAATTTAGTTTCAGTATGTCATTTGTTAAACTCAAGTATTTATTCGTTTTTCCATTTCAGGAAAATCAGTTCTAAACACAATCTTTTGAAATAAAGCAATTCAATAAATGCATGGTCGCTTCAATGTTAATGTGCAATTATATTAAGTAATGGTGATTTCCAGTGGTGGGCCATCAGGGCCTGCAAGGCCTTCTCTGCTGGCCAAAGGAAAAGATCTGAATCACAGAATGATGCTAATTATTTTTGACCATGAATATTTATTAAATAATTTAAAATGGTGCGTCTACTTCCTTCCCTAACTTTTCCCAGGTTGTGCTGCCTCCAGATGTGTATTTTCATATTAAACCTTTTAACCAATCACATTTCAACCATCATTTGTTGCATTCACAGTCAATTTTGCAGACCTCTACTCTGCGGCATAATATGTGTCAAACTGTTGCTTCAACCAATCAGATTTTTTGTTGGCAACACCAGGGCCTTCGAGCAGACAAATGGTGAAATCAGCTTATTCAAGGCCTCTGATTGAATACAATCTGGCAGTTCGACATTTAGCATTAACTTCAATGGTGATGGAAAATAGCTTGTTGATGGAAATATGTGAAGCAGAGTAATTAAACTCTAATTGAGGAAAAAAAGAAAGATGGATTTTATGTACAAATAATCAAGATTCTTGGTTAATAAATTGTGGCCATTTTCCTAAATAAGACAGCAATTTTATGATGTTGTAATTGATGCTTTTTTATGCAGTTGTGGCTGGAGTAGAAGGAGAGTTGTGCACTCCAGGTTTGTTTCTTCAGTAAAGGCATTTATTCTGGCTACTTGAGTATCTATGTATGTGACGCAATGGCTTCTTATGCTGCATTCCTGCATATTAAGCTGGTTTTATATCTATAAAAAAAGATAAATAGGTGGATTGATTCAGACCGAGCACAACTGAAGACCCCGGCACTGGGGATTTCAATGGAGGAGTGACCCAAATATGTTTTATTATGTCCTTATATTATGTTTTATTGTGGCCATATAGAGTCAGTTTATGGAATAAATATTAAGTAGCCCAGTGAATGTTGATGTTGTAATCCCACAATGAGTTTTAAATGTACATGAGGCATTTATGTGTGGCATTAAAAGAGCCATTGTTTAGGACCTTTTTAAGATGAATGCAACGTTTTATTGCATGTTCTTATCTAGTTTCACTGACTCACAGGCAATAATCAATCATACGAGGTGAGGACTGTAGCCAATTGCATTAAGGGATACAATGGCAGGATTATGCCATCATAGAATATTCTAGCTTGGGGTGAGAATACTTAACACCACAGTGTAGCTCTACCATTTCTACAAATGCAAAATAACAGTGGAAGAGATCTGACAATGTGGACCCACACTTCAATTTGACCTCTATGCTGCAAATTAATGTTTAAATATAGTGCATTTGTTGGTGCATTGCTCCATGATTTCATTTTTTTTTTCAGCATTTGTATTGCAGCAGCTTTAGGTTGAAGCAACTGTTGGATTTAGGGAAACAGTCATCTTAAAATCATTCACACATAATTTTACCTCTGCTGATCAGTGATTAAAAAGGGAGGGGCCACAGCCCACTGCTGATTCCTCGCACTGTAGAAGTTAAGTTCTTAAACCTTGATGAAACATATTGCCATGTTTACTAATCTATTCTGAGAATGTGCCTAAAATCTCCAAGTGCATACCTATCTTAAGACTTTAATTTAAATTGTATAATTCAGTGTGATGTTAAAACAATCACAAAAGTATGAATAATAACTTGTCAAATAAAAAAGATTACTATTTCTCTTTTGAAAGCAATGCAAACGCCTATTGTAACTGTCAATTTGTAGAATATTTGTCATATGACTGTTTTTTTAACTTTTTTTGATTTTAAAGTTAGAACTGATGAGTTCTTTAAATGAAAGTAACTATAAATATGCTGACGCCTAAGTTCATTGTTGTAACCTCGTCTTTATTTTGGCATCAGTGTGTATTTATTCAAATGAATATTCACTCCAAGTCCCCGTTAACACCTTTTATATTTGCCACTTCACTTCTAAACTGTGCCATAATGCAGGCGGAGTGAGACTGGTGAGTGGTATGCTGTGATGCTCCAGAGGGGACGGGAATGTGTCAGGAAGGAGGAGAGACCTCTAATTAGCTCCTTTTTCTCTCCTGGGAAGGGAGTGGCTCTGAGAAGCTGTCCCTGCTTCTTAATGAGCGCACTAGAGACCACTGACACAAACTCTCAACACTGAGACACGATACACCCCTGCCTATACTACATATAATGTACCTCAAACTGTTTGTCCTTAAAGGTCTTGCTTTTTTTTGCATCTATGTCATTCTCCTTGAGCTATTGTATTCTCCCACTCTGGCTACAGCCTCCCACTTACTACCACCAACAACAAGCCACTCTTTCTTCCCAGGAGACTTTGACACACATATACAGGAGCATGTACTCAGAGTCTACACTTGGAATCACTGGCCAGGTATTGGAGGCAATCAGACGATACAATGCCCCATTATTGCTTCAGCGTGCCAAAGAAGGCATCAATACACCGCTTCTAAAGCTCTGAGAGAGGAGGTTTTAATCTGAAGCAATAAGACCACTGAAGATAATAAATTGCTGGAGTGTTTGAACATACTTGTGCAAGCGATTACCTTCTCAGTTTGGAGCAAAGCAGCAGGACCATCATCTGCTGGCTCGCAAGAGGGGAGGGGGGAGTCTGAGAAGAAAAATAGCTCACCACCGCTCCCACCTCTCAGCCTTCATAAAAGAGGTAGCTTAGCGGGCTCTGTTATGTTGTGGTTTGATTAAAGAATTCTCTCATTAAAAGGTTCCCTCCAGTTACTAATCAAAGCAGAGTCGATATCTGGGAATTAGCTCACCAAACACTCCTGCCCTGCTGTTTTTCCACTCTCTCTTGCTTTTGCTTACTTTCTCCTATAGAGCCCTGATTTTGTTCCTCTCTTTCCATCTCTCGGCATCTGCCCAACTTTCCCTCCTTCAGTTCGAGTCCCCACACTCTCATCCCCTCCACAACCAGTTCTTTTCCTTCCTCTCAACCTTCTTTCCCTTCCTCTTTCTTGGTCCACCGCTGCAGTATTGCCAGTGGCACAGGTCTGTTTATTACTGGCAAATTAACCAAGAGAGGGAAGTCCCAGTGGTGCCAGTCCGCTACACCACCATCCTCAGAGACTGAGGTCAACTTTCATTTAGATTCAAATATTTCAAGCCGAATTGATTTACCTTCTCTTGGGCTTGGTGAACTTTTGCGGCAGTGGTTAGTTGGAGGAAGTTCTAGCTGGCTGATGATTGGGAATTTGGAAAGCAGGGCTTTGGCAACCTGCAACTAAATAGTCACACTTGTGAATGCCATTTAAACTTTGATCTGAGGAAAAGTAAAGTTAAATAATGCAGTATATCTTTGAGATTCTGGACTTCCAGACTGACTACAATAGAACTAGACTTTTAAATTGCATTGTGAAAGGAACTGAAGTGAGGTCTATAGATTCTACAGAGTTGGGAATTTTTGTAAAGAAATAGACTGACCTCTATAAACAAGGCAACAATCTATATTGTCAATCATTTTTGAGAAACACTGCCCTCAAACAAGAAATGACCACATCAGTCATTTTTATTAAGAGCTCCCAATACGACAAGTTCATGTTTGGCTGGCAAAGCAGTGAGGCACCAGAGCAACAATGATGGGAACACACTGACATTTATACGGGGCTTAGAGGAAATGTGTGAATGGGGGCATCAACCAAACCTTGGACCAGAAAAACCTTGTTTATCTTGTACAGCCAAAAGTCAATGTGATTTTCTTTAGAACAAAATACTATTTGATTAACTACTTGACATGACAATGATAATCATGGTCCATGTTCTTTCATTTTATATTGCAATACATTTGTGATTAATTAACTCAGTGGTTAATAAGGCAGAAAATATCAAGACAGAACAATATTCCACTAATCTCTTTTATTCTATAATTTTTCACCTGCTGCTTTGGTATCTTGTAGATTGTCTTGATAGCAGAATTTCCACTGTCTGAGGTAAATTATCTAAAACCATTGCCTGCTTGTTACTACAGCGCCCACCACTGTCCACATACTATTGGCCTTTACTACATTGGTATGAGTCGCGTAGTCATGTAAATAGGTTTTCATTTCTTTTTATCCATTGTCAAACTTCCTAATATGTCAATACCATCAGGGTTCAGATAATATCTGCTTTTGGCATCTACAAGTTTTTTTTTTTAACTTTCAAGGCCTATTTGTAGCAGGTAGAGCCAGTGTGTTTATCATTTGTCCTTGTAGGGGATATGTGCATCCATGGTCCAATTTTCTTTCTGATCATTTACTCTCTCAGCCACATGCAGACTGTTACAAAAACTTAAATGGCAGCACTCATGTCAATCCTTTCATTCTTTTTCTTTAGCAATCTCTCTGTCACTGTCTGACCTTTCTCATGAATTCAGTCGCACAGTTCAAGCTTTTATTGTATCTTTTTTTGTTTTTACAATTCCTATGTTAAGATCCTTTCCTTCCAAACCACAGACCAAACAGGGTAGAGTAGCTCCCTTCTGAATCTCTGTCATTTTCCTTCTCTTTTGCCCACTGTTAGACTCAGTCTCAGTATGTGACAGACACACAGGGGATGAAGTGGTATCAACAAAGAGACTTGGCTTCTGTCGACTGATCTCTGCGTCCTTTTGTGTTGACACTGTTTTTACGAGCTGTGTAAAAAGCTACAAAGGTTTTCTACTTCACACTCTGTTGGCTAATTGCATCAAAGCATTTGGAGTCTGTTGTCTCAGCCCCCGTGTTTGTACAAGCATCAAAAGGAGAGAGCTCCGGCATGTGGAACTTGTGCCAGATATCATCTATCCAGCATTGAGGGATGGAAGAATGCAGAAAGCAGGAGAGTGTGACGGTGGCATTTGTTTGTCTCCCCCCCTGTACAACAAACACAACCTGACGGGAAATTTATGAAATCAACGTCACTCTTTCCTCTTCTCGTCATGACATGAATCTCATGGCACATTCTGCCGAAGCTCGAGAGAGGAGAAAGCTATGTGGATTAAAATTGAACTGCCAAAGCCTGGTTAGAGGGGTTTCAATGTTGAACTCAGCGTCCACATTAGCCCCATCAATACCAGGAATTCAATAACTGCACACACAAATACAGAGAAGGCACATGTTTGTAGTAGCTCCAACATCTGTTACAGTTGGTCACTGGTTAATTTGTTTGGACAGGATTGTTCTGTACTTTATTCATACACACTGTTTATTTGGAAATGGTCTGATACTCAACTGTTCAAGGCAGCTGACAAGCGTCATTGTAAAACTGACACCTGCATGAATTTGTGACAACAACAGTCATTTCAAAAAACATTTGTATTAACAAAACAAAATACAAAGACACCTAGAGTTACGTACTTTTCCACAAGTGAACTCAGTTCCTCTGTGCAAAGCCTACTAGATCATTCTTACTAATGAAAACCTTACTGTAACATATACCTACAGTTTATAGACATTACCATGTTTCCAATTAAACTGATGCAAGCATTTTGTATTTTTTTTAATAATGTCAGGCAGGCCTCTCGAGGTTGCCAGAGTACATCATGGGTGCTCAATGGAAGGAAAGAGATGCCTTCAAGAAAGCTGATTATTAAAGACTTTTTTTGATCATGTGAAATTTAATTGATCCATGAAAATGAATCAGGACCTTGTAACCATCTGCTATTACATTAAGCAGCTATTATAATGGTGTACTTTCAAATCGTGTTCTAATAAGATGCCAACAGAGGCAGCAATTTTGGAGTCTGGCTTTGGATAAATGGCAAAGTCAGCCAGCTTGTAAGACACGTCAACCATAGCACAATCTCCACCAAAGCCATGCATGAAAAGCAACTGCCAATCATATCACCAATCCATTGGCTGATCCAGTCCAACAAAACCAGGTGGAATTTGAGTCATGACATGTTTGACTGGCTAGGTCAACCGATGTGGGCCGTAGCCGTAGACTGGACAGTGACGAACTTGGATACTGCAGAGACATTGTAGCTGAAAGAGGAATACTGGAGACTCATTGAGGACATGACTCCACTGGTGGCTGCAGCAATCGTTGGTTTGATTGTACACCTTTTTATTTAAAAAGGTTTATTCTGAGAAGTTGACATCCCTCTCCTTCCAATGTTAACATATATTTTTTGCAACTTTGCACATAATCTAAGCTGATTGAGCTTGAAGGTACCCATCACAAACCCATTGGGTGAAAGAGACACGCAAAATGGAGACACTCAGCCTGCAAGCATGCATCACACTTCGGATGGCTCTATATTTCAGGGACCAGTATTCAGCAACTCCAGCCGCTGTCAGCATAGGCATGGGGGTTGAGAACCTTTTATGGGACATTCCCGAAACCTTGAACACAAATACAACAGATTGGTGGAAAGTCAACGTGGGAAAATGTCCCTGGATGTCAAAGCTGGTACTTGAGAACCTTTGTATACCCACGGAGTCTGGAAAGATTGTGACCAGGTTGTGGAATAGTCTGAGTTTGACTGATCCTGAACTGTAGCTGGTTTCATGTGCCGGTTCAGTAGACCTTGACCTAATCTATATTGCAGGATAATGGCCGAACTCGGGAAAGGAAGAGCGGTGGGGGGTGGCGGTGGGGACTTTGACACAAGACACGTGGTATGAATCATCGTGTGCATTCACATATTTTCTGCATTCAAACCAAAGCCAAACTAGAATCGCCGGTGTATTCTGGATGTTTGCGTGACTGTGCACAGAGTAGTATCCGGACACTGTCCCTCTGTACTCTTTGTACTTGTGTTTGTGAGTGTGTGACAGTCAGGTGGGCCACACAGAGCACGTTTTTGTTTGCTAAAATGCTGGCAGTGTCTGTTCATTCGGCCATGTGACATGATTTATGGGTGGGACGCAGAGTGTAAATATCCTGCTTGTGACCAGCAGACCAAACAACAGAGTGAACCTGGAGACGAGTAAAACTGACTTTACGATGTTATCCAACTAAGCTGTAGTTTCTCATTCTCTACTTCAATGTCTATTTATCTCTCTTCATTTTGTCTTTTCTCACACTGTCTCTTGCTTTCACCCCATGTTCCCCTTTCATTCACCCTGAAACCAAGAAACATTGGGAGCTGGGAACAGCCTTCAACCACTCACAAACACAGCCAGGCTAATTTTTTTTTTTTAGCACTTTCACATGTGAAGCTTTTCATTGCTTATCAGCCAGCACGTATGAAAGATGTGCTAACAGTATATGGAATGGTACACTGCTGTTAACTTGTAAGAAGTGAAAAAACAGGGTGGGAAGGGCCAACTGCCGTTATGGCACATTTCGAATAGTACTGACTCGACTTGACTTGCCTTTGTTGCTTTTCCACAAGTACCTGGAGCAGGTACTTGTGGGAAAATGTGACTAGAATCTCTCTTTGGCCTTTGTGAGCAAATATAAAAAGTTGATTTGGTTTGAATGATGATCAAACAACAATTGCTTTTTGAAAAAGAATGGCATTTTATGTTTTGGCCACTTGCTGTTTATGAGAGTGTTATTTCCAGAGCTAAGAGGCAAATCATCAAAGCAAAGGTTACTAAATTACATTAGATTTGCTAAATCATGCATACGCTCTTATATTTTGCATATTATTATGTCTTAGAGAAAATAGTTGAATAAGACCTCCTCTAATGAAAGCGTCCTAGTGATTATTCATAAAAAGCAGATTTGTCTTATGAAGTTGCAAAATGCTATTTATTTGGGTTGTTTACATGGTTTTGCTGTGTGGGTGACGCTGGCATTTTTCTCATCCGTTCAATTAAAAATATGAAAACACACACAAACTGCACTTAGATAAAACCCACTTTAAATTGGCATGCAATTAATGATTATTTTAAAGTTTCAGAAATAGACTGAAATGCATTTAGTTGGAAGTTTTAGTTGAAAGTAAATTAAGTAATTGTTGAATACAAAATGTGTCCATTTCAGTATTTTTTTGGAACCGTAAAAGTTAAATTTGGATTGCTTGATATATTTTTTGGATTGATTGATTGATTGACACATCAAATTGCTGACAGGAATAATATTGAAAAAATGACACTCTGGTGAAATAATATTGAGCATATTAAAGATGAAAACATTCACGTATGCTACTACTAACAGTATTTTTTGTTGCCTCATTTAATTTATTTATCTTACTCAGTCATCAAGACGCAAAACATAAGATTTGGTTTTTGAATAAAAGCTGTGCATCATAAGATGATATGCACATAGTTAAGCATATGCATTTAACACAGGAGTCAAAGTGCAAAGTCTAAAATGACCAGTGGTTGAAATCTGCATCAAGATGGCAATTAACCTGTGTATGTCTAACAATTATAACCATAAGAACTCCAATAATGTCTTCACTGAATATTTTCTCTTCATGAACTTGAGTAAATCAGCAAACAAGTTCTGATTTCCATTTATCAACGCTACGTGGAAATGAGAATACCATTGAAAACTAAGAAAAAGTACAAATTGAATATGTTTATTGTAATCTCGAAATCTTGATTGTTGTCGTCTAAAAAGTCTTCATAGGCCTTTTTTTTCATATTGGAATTCCACCCGTCTCAGAAACATTTTCCCATCAGTATTGTTTCAGGGAGAATATTAGATGGGATGAAAGGGCGTGAGAGGGGAGGAGAGTTGACAGGAAACGCAAAAGAGATAAAGGTTAAGGAGGAGAATAAGAGAAGAGAAATGAAGGATGCAGGAGCAGATTAGGACAGAGGGGGATGTCAACGTCCATGTGTCCAGGTGTAGAAATGATGGCGAGTGGCAGATTGTGTGCGTAAATTACTGGTCTGCACATTGAATATTTATGAAGCAGACAAGTCGAGGTGCAAAAGAGAGAGATGGACGCAGTGAGGAAATTGGAAGGGACAGACTATGAGCTCTGATGGGTAATGACAGCCTCAAGTCACACATTAAAGCCTGGACAACCGCTTCAATAATGTTAGAACCACTGTGGAGCTTTTGTCAATGAATGCACCAGAGAAAGAGGGAATGACAAAGATGAGCGATGGTTAAAAGACAAGGTGAAATGTAATGAACATAGACGAGTTGAAAGATGTGTCATTGAATCCTTTTATGTCAAATTAATCATAACAGCAGAATCACTGGACGAATGTACTATTTAGGACTTAGGCGGTGATTAGTGTCAAGTATATATTAATTTAACTGCTAATTAAACAATGTTAAGAAATTTAATAGGCTAAACAACGTAAACACACTCAAGATCATAAAATGTGTCAAGCTGTTTGTGATTATTTCCCTGAACATAAAGTTCTACATTACAACCTTGTTTATTTACTTTGTGATGACTAGGATTGCTGTGTGTGTTAACACAACATCTGACATTTGAGATTCTTTATTTCACATGGGAAAGAAAAGAAACCACAAGATATGTTTGCGATAACCAAGTCCAAAAAGTTGGTGCGATGTGTAATTAGAAGAGGAACACATTATTTAAAAAGGTTACTAATAATAACAATAATTGCAGTGGCAACCATGTCAACACTCATTTAATTGTTTAAAAAACAGTGAATTAGCTATATTTAGCCTTAGTATTGTGACTACATATTGATCATTGCAAGTACTCTTTGTTCATTCAGGGCAGGATGTTGTCATTGTGTTTTTCACAACAATAAAATCTGTGTAGACTTTTAGTCTGTCTTTCTCTCTCTCTCTCTCTCTCTTCCTCTCTCTCTCTCTAATACATTAGTGACCTGTGCACAATAACTTAAAACAAAGATACTTTTTCATTAACTGACATCCATATTTTGACAGCCTCAGTGGACTGCTGCATTAATCAGCCGACCACTTCCCAAAGTGCTCATGCACATACGTAGTGACACATATAGAGAGTAAAAATTAGAGCAGCAAGTTCCCTCTGGCAGGGAAACCTCCTGGTTTGGGAGAGAAGCATCTGGACAATACTTTCCCAGAGGCCCACATGCTGGCAACTAGCTGAGGAGTCCCCACTGTGTGCGAGGACAGAATACAGAGCACAGCAAAGCTCCACGTCCAGAATAACACATCAGTCAGACATCTGCGGCCAATTCACATGTCAAAGGAGCGACACAGATAGAGCGGGACGAGAAGAGTTGATTTAACACTCTTAAATGTGATCATTAATGTCTAGGTTTAGATAAACACTTTTAGTACCTTGTGTCTTCGACACACTATTTGTGTAAATATTGCAGCAATCCTAAGTGTGCATTTTTCTTCGTATCAAAAACGTATTAGAACAATCCCACCATGTATTGAAACATCTGTCTTAAGACTGCTGTTGTGTACCTTGCATGCATTAGAATAGAGTTGAAGAAGAGAGAAGAAGAGCGGAAGATATTCGGGAGACAGAAACAGAATCACACGGAGACAGATAGATAGAATGAGGACAGCGCAGTCCGAAGCGAGAGGAGAGCAGCAGCAGCAGCTGTTCCCGTTTCCTGTTCTCTCTGAGCCTTTATACCAACACAGCATGGCAGCATCCCTGAGGGATGAATCAGAAAAAGGCTCTTAAAACAAAACCCAATCACCACACTGTAGCATTAATCGGCTTCTCTCAGGTGCGTACCTTAATAAGATGCCATCTGTACTCACGTTAACAGCTCTGTGCACTGTGTTTTAACCAATCTCCCACAAATGAGAATACATTAAATCAACTACGTGTGTGTGTGTGTGTGTGTGTGTGTGTGTGTGTGTGTGTGTGTGTGTGTGTGTGTGTGTGTGTGTGTGTGTGTGTGTGTGTGTGTGTGTGTGTGTGTGTGTGTGTGTGTGTGTGTGTGTGTGTGTGTGTGTATTTAAAATATCCAGCCTACTATTGGTCAAGTGTAAATGAATTTACCACCGCAACATATAAAGTTGTGGTTTTTTTTGTCTACTGCTTAAGAAAACACGAAGCTCGCAGCTCCAAAACCTACACTGGGTTTAAATAATACATCGGTTATTAGATGCAGTACAATACAAACACATTGTCAAATCCTAAAGTGTCATGATTATAAGAGGATTACTTTCCTTCGGTAGCTTCTACATTTTCCTGCGGGAGTCTGGATTGGTGGTAAGTAGAGCTTGATGTAATGCATTCATTGATATGAATACTCTCAACACAAAGAGAAACAACACAACAGCAAAGAGATGAAATCAGTATGGAGTATCCTCAGTAGTTGAGGTAGGATTTTCAAGAATGTGGCAATTTTATTTTTAATGAATTAATTTCTTTATTTTTTGCATACTTCACCAAAGAGGAATGAAATGTTACAGAATTTTTTTTATTTGTGGCAGAGAGAAAAACAGTTTCCGTAAATACAACTGATGTCTAGGTGCTTTTTTTCCTTTTTTTTATGCCTGTCACACAGTCGTGTTCCAAGTAGTGGTGCAATGGTTATAGAGGCATATATAGAATGTATTCTGCCTAGGGATCGGCGGGCCGATATTATCGGCCGATATTGACTTAAAAATGTAATATTTGGAAATATCGGTATCGGATTTTTACAACCGATATTGGAATTTCCGAGTCTGCATGAACGCAGCATGGGATGTTTACGGGCGCGCGCTTGATGACGTTTAACAACAACAAGTACAACACGCTAGACTCGTGGCTAAGAAGGAGAAGCCCGGTGAATGAAATGTCCGTGGAGGACTGGAGGCTCAACCAGGCCCTCTTCCCTGCTGGTGCTCGTGTTGCACGCAAGTACCTGACTGCACCCTGCGCCAGTGTTCACAGTGAACCACTGTTCAGCACTGGTGCCCACATCATTGATGAGAAGAGAAATCGCATACATTGCGACAATGCTGAGATGCTTGTATTCATACAGAAAAATCGACCTCTTACACATGAGGACATGGGAAAAAGAAATAGACCAGTTATATGGACGAGTCAACTTCAGTCTTTGTTTTTGTTGCACTTTAAAGGAGGGTTGTTTTAATTTTGTGAGCATTTCTGTGCCTTTCTTGTTTATATTTGCACTATTTTGTTTCTCTTAAAAGAGATTGAGCCAAGTTTGAGTATATTATTTGACAAGTTATGGCCAGTTATTCATTCATTGACTGTTTACAACTAATGGACTGAAGATATGCCTCTTCCTTTTTTTTTATATTGTCTGTGGTGTTGTTGAGTTTGTTGTTGAGGTTTCTCTCTAACACTAAATAAATATGGCACTTTTTCCATAATTTAAGTTGTTGTTCTCTTATTTTTCTCAGTGTGTACATTTGGAAAGCCATGTTTGATTCACATATGCATCCAGTGGGGCATCACAATAAAATTAGGCATAATGTGTTAATTCCACAGTAGGAGATATGTTATGTTGTTGTTACCTAACAGTTTTGATGTAAAAAGCCAGCATATATCGGTATTGGTGATATCGGTATCGGAAATTAAGAGTTGGACAATATCGGAATATCGGATATCGGTAGAAAAGCCAATATCGAGCATCCCTAATTCTGCCAATATAATAAAAACTTGCTTAATTTTCAATTTGGCATAATACAAACAGAATTTTTATTTATACAACACCAGATATAATTGTCACCTCAGTGGGGTTCACATAGTGAGATCAAGAAGTTAAGAAATAGAAAAGCTATTTAGAGTAGAAAAGGAAAAAAAATACTAACATTTAATTACAAAAATGATGGCAAAAAGAAATAGGTCAAACAGAGAGGTGGGCCTCCCTTGATTGAGAGTGCATTCAATCGCCAAAACACCCCATGATGTCAAGGTACATAGCTGAAAATGTGTTTAGTCGGGCACAATGTCGTTCAAGCTCAGTGAAAGGAGATAATTCTGTCACACTTTGAAAACCCCTAAAATACAGAAAAGTCGGATAATCTCTTTAACAGCTTCAGTCAAGTGAAAACAACTTCTAACAGGTAAAACCTGTGGAAAAAAATTATTCAGAACCATTTAAGATTGAATGACTGGATGATGATCTGTGTATTTAGGTGTAGCATGCCACCTTGTTTCCATTAACTCTGAACCAAATCACTTCACGAACTTCCGTTATAGCACGCTATCTAAAGAATGGCTACATGTTTTGCAAGTTAGTCAAGATCAGGCCAACAGGTCAGACGCGAGGGAAATGGAAATATTAAATATAGATGGCTGTTGCTGACAGCACAGTGGAAGAGAAATAAACTTTCCAACCATGGAACACCCTGTCAACAGTCTCTGCCCCCATCCTTATTATCAAGAGAGCCAATGTCAGCCCTGCCAGAGTGCTTGAAGTGTTATGCTATCCGCGGAAATGTGTTAAGTAGATGCTGATCCAACACCCTCCCTTAACAGCTTTTCACTTTTAAAACTCTCTAGTTTGGCAACTTGGTGGTAAGACCATTTAACTGCATGCAACCGCATTTAAATCAACTCACTGTACCAAATGTACATTCCCATGTGACACCAAATCCTACATACATATTTACGATAATGGTTAGTCACTGTTCGGGTGTGTAATTACTCTATACCTGACATGGACTGAGCAGTTTAGCGGTGGGGTGTGACTCAAGCTGCCACACAGGCCTGGATTGCCTTAGCTATTTCATAGTTGCATGAAATACAAAAATGCCACCTTTACTCAGAATATATTCCTGCCATGGTAAATGACCCCATCTTTATACAGATAACTACTCAAACCACTAAAGAAAAACAACATCTCCTTGGAGTTCCTGCTGTTTGAAGCAGTTAAATGTTGGGTTGTATTTCAATTTATAACAGTTTTTGTTTCATTTGTTATTATTATTATTATTATCATTATTATTATTATTATTACAAGCAGGCTAATAAAAAATAAAAAAGGCAATATTGATAATGGTGTCGGGATCCAATGACCAGAAGACGTCCTTGCTCAGTTGCAGCTCTTGGAAGCTTTTGTGGATAACGATTACAATTATTGCGCCAAGCTTATTTCATAGCTCATTTCTAACCAGCCAATTACATGTTAGCAAATCAATCTTTTCGTGCAAGAGGAAATTATCAAAATAAGCTGCCGAAGTTCAAACTGAGCACAAGAATATGGAAGAAGGGTGAGTTAAGTGTCGGTGATGCCAAAAGGGTTTGTTTGAATATTTCAGTAACTGCTGATCACCTTGGATTTTCACATACCACCATCTCGAGGATAACAGAGAATATCTGGAAAAGAGAAAATATTAAGTGAAGAGCACTTTGAAGGGAAAAAATGCCGAGTTGATGCCAGAGGTCAAGGGACAATAACGAGACTGCTGAAAAGCAACAGTTACTTAAAAGGTCACTTGTAAGAGCAAAATTATGAAGAGTATCATCTCTGACTGCAAAACACATCAAACCTTGAAGCGGAGGTTTATAGCAAAAGAAGACCAGGATATCACACCAGGTCACAAAGCTCAAATCATCTCAAGATAGTTTCTTGAACATGACAATGAGTTGTTGCTGGATTCCAAAGGTTTCCACAGTCACCAGATCTCATTCTAACAGATGTCTTTTAAGATGTGGATGCGGGATGTTTACACCATGGATGTGCAGATGACACAACTGTATAATCCGATAATGACAATATGGACCAAAACATTTGAAAGATGTAACCAGCTTATTGTTTAATTTATGCCACAGAGCATCAAGCAAGTTTTTAAGAAAAAGAAAACAAGGGTAAAACCCAGTAGCTTAAAGCAAGGTGTCTATAACATAACCTAATAATTGGGTATATTATATGTGAATATATGTATTCAACATTTATTAAAAAAAAAAAGTAATCTTATATAACAATTACAATCAGAAACCTCCACTCATATCTATGTGTGCATGACCGTAACAGTGCTACTACAACTCGCAAGAGAAAGAAAAATACGATTTTTCAGAGCATAATTTGTTTTCAAGGCTTCTGTGATACTCTGGCCAAAATAGGAGTTGTCCGATTGATTTTCTGTCTGTCATTCAACAGGTAAAACAGCATTTGGCAAGACTTTAGCTTTTATTCTTATTGACAGTTAAGAGATCAGACCATTATTCAGCAGAATGAGGCACTTGCCCTCTGTCTAAATGATAAAGCCACAGACAGAAAAACAATATGTACCAGAAGTGTATTTATTGACTTGGATGTGAATGTTGTGAATTAACACAGAATTAACACAATTACTATTCCCGAGGTTACCTACAAAAGAATGCCACAATAATATCTCACACGATATACAGCACAATTTGCTGGTTCATCAATGATAAATGAAAGGGAAAACTACACGGCAGTGTAATGCCATATATACAACTTTAAATGTGTCATTTTTGCCAAAATCACTATGATCCAGTGCTTTAAGTCGGGAAAAACATAAGTTCAGGTATTCCCCTTAATGACTTGCTGTCAGTGTTTCGTACAAATATGGCACAAAAGCACGAGTGATATTCAGTGATGTACGCAGATATTTTTGGGTGGGCAGGTCCTCAGTGAAAAATACGGGCACTTTGTGCTGTGTGTGGAACCACCAGCTGCCTTATTGCAGTGTGAGATAAAAAAAAAAAAAAAGACCAAAAAAATCCATAGGTACATATTTACTTAAATATTGGCAGACTTAAAATAAACCCCCCAAAAAATCAAAGAAACGAATGAGAGTGAGAGAGAAGCTTGTACAGCATCGCATGCATTGCTTGTAATTTAAGTGTCTAATTGTAAAAACAGAATGCTACAGTGAAGCCATTTGAGCAAGAATTTGGTGCAGTTTGCCGAAGACAATTTAATTTTTTAAGGATTTTTTTAAAAGTCTGCCTTGACAGGAATGTTTTACTTCGGTTTTATTTTAGTGCATGATTGTACAAAAAAAAAATGCTGTGTTGAATCCACTTGAAAATTGACACAGATGTACCTGGGATCATGTAGGACAGTAATCTGGTGCAGTTTGCTGAAAACAACGACTTAAATTTTTAGGAAATGTTTTAAAAACGTGCTTGTACAGCAATATATGTATTGGGTGTGATTTAAGTGTGTAATTGTGAAAAACAATTTCATGTCGATGATCATGACTGCTCCCCCTGCCGCGGCCGGGCCCTTCTCTCTGACATTTTATTCTTAACACCGTCTTTCAACACTGCCACAGCAAATCTGTTCTCCTCTTTGACAGCATACTCCAGTTCTTCGCTAATAACAGGCTTCAAATAGGTGCCCATGTACAGTTTGCAGAAATACTTCCCTGTCAACTAAGTCATACGTAATTACTGTATATTTCACATATTCCCAATAGGTGGGCACCCCAAGGCTTGGGAACGACACGGTACAAGCTATAAACTGTGAAGAGGTCGGAGAGGCGCATCGACTGATGGGGAAAGCCAGAAAAAGTTCTGGTATGTGTCATCCCCAAGAAAAAGGTCCCGGTACGCTGAGGGGGAAAATTCAAAAGTACCGGTAGTGCATACTGGTGCATAACTGCCCACTTAAAACATTGCTATGAATAGACGGTCATCAGAGGAATCTTATTAGGTTTTAGTTTGGGTATGCTGAAAGGTCGTGATTTTTGTTTCGAGACCTTTGTCTAGTTTGTAATGCAGCGCTCTGAGGCCAGTAAATAACAAATTGTTTGATTTCATTGAGAGCGTATGGCTGCACAATGAAACAAAAGCTTGTATTTAATTGTTGCCCTGCGTGTGAGGAGAAAGTAACCCTTCAGCTCTGTAGATGGCACAGGTTTGGTTTGTGCATTAACTTAACAGTATCAAAGATCACTTTTGCTATCACATGAAACATGGTCTGTTTTGCCTTCGGTATCTACTGAGCATTAGTTTGTGCTGTGATGCGTATTGTTTTACCGGATGATTAATTAGCTCACACTTCTCCCCCAGGTAATGGTGATTGGAATGGGATGCCAAAGTCTGTTGAAAATATTTCCAGCACTGATTCTTTGTCTGTATTTCCACCGATCAGCTATTGGCACTTTGTTAATTTCCTTTTTTGGCAGGCTTATAACATAAACTCCCACAAAAATATATGAATATAGCTTCTCTTCCCTTATTAAGCTCCACAAAGATCTCACAGGACCAACTGTATCAACACTGTGTTTTGTGATTCTTGTCAGAACTCATCAAGCCCAGCAAAAAAGAAATAGATAAATATACAATTTGAAGGAAAACACGGTTGAAAACTTATTGTAAAATGTCTGCAAATGCTGGTTTTATTCTTTGAGCTTTTTTTTGTTTTCCCTCTGATTTCATTAGAACAGCATGTCCCCCTGGGCCCCGAGTTGGTGACTGATTACAGATTCTGTCGACAAGCTTAGCATCAGTTTGAACTGTGTGCATGGTTGCATAAATACCCATCTCATTATGCTCTGACAGTGACTCCAACACAATGTTTGCCTGCATCAAAAAGAGCTTTTCCAGCCTTCTGGGTAGCAGTGTTGTCAGTGAGCATTAATGGTAAAGTACTTTGTAAGGTTTCTAAGACTCTGAGTACAAAACAAACAACAGCCTCGGAATCAACAAGTGATATTTTGCATATTTGGTTTGTTTTCTTAACTGGCAATAACCTGTTTACTTAAATCAAATGTTTGCTGGGATTAATAGAACTACATCTTCATGGTATATTCACAACTATGCAGGGGCTCTTGTTTCATGTAATCCTTTTCAGTTATATTATTAGCTCTGTAAATGCAGTGGCAAAGTGCGAGTGGGCTGTTGGCCAATTAAGGCTTTTTCACCCAGGTTTCACCCTATTACGGGACAGGTGGAAAGAGTGACTTATTTCATACAAACCTAACCACTTAGCTGAACAGAGGTCAATGGTGGAACAGTACAACTCTGTAAGCTTCAGGCCTCATCGACTGTCCCATTACAGTCAGTCAACCAGAATAGTTGCCCATCTGGGTATGTGCTTTACCTCGAGACTCACTGATCAGTGAAACACATTCACAGTGAGATTCAGCTTTAACCACAATACCCAGACACAGACCAAAACATGTCATCAGAAGGCCTCACAAGGCTATTAATATTGCTTAAACATTGCAAGAGACATACACAAGAGAAAGTCATAGGAACTGATTTCTGTCTGCACTTAATCATGGGATCAAGAAGGGACTTGGCACTTCATAAACCAGATCACAACATTGGGAAACTTTGAAAATAAGATTAAATAAGTACGCTGTAGTCATACCCTCATATGACCCTTTTGAAAGCAATCATGTCTAACATGAGAAGACAGACAGAGAGAAACACACAGAGAGACAGATACATAATCATCAAGCATTTTATCTCTGTTGATAAAGTATTTTATCTGTTATTTGCTGATTTTGATTCTGAGGAGGAAGATTCCTCAGTCACAGAGTCGCTAGTTTACGTGATGCACCTGAAGGCAACATTTACGGCAGTCAGCTGCTGGAGCTCCGGACCACAGCAGCACACGACAAGCTCACAAAGAGCAGAAATGTCACTTTTAAGGCAAGTATTGGAGAAGCAGAGGCGCTAAAACCAGCATGTATCTATATGCGGAAGTAGAATATGGCGGCATGAAGCCCGTTAACCCGTCAAAATCCATAAATTAGCCGCATCGTGTTATAAGCCGCAGGGTTCAAAGCATTGGAAAAAATAAAAGTGAACAAAACTCAAATTGTCGTGTATAGATATGCAACATAAGACACTGGATGTTTTAAAGATTTAAGAAGCTAGTCATGTGACATTGGACAGATATTTTGTTTAAATAATACAACTCAGTACAATGAGTTCTCAAACACAATACAAATGCATTTCTGAAATATGTTTCTCACACTCTAAAATCATTGGGGGTTTTCCGTTACAGTTCAGCACAGGTTGTGCAAGCTCAATAGAGCTTCATGTTTAATTCTACCCAAAATTACTCATGACATACCCCACTTGTGATGTTTGAAGCATTCACACATCTAAAGAAGTACATCCTTATGCCCCTCATGGGAAAGGGTGACTTTGGAGAAGATTTACAAGATAAAAGTCCCAAGGGTAATAGCAGGCTCTCAAAGATTGTGATCTTACAAAGCAGTCCCAGTGATGTGACAGCGGCATTTCAGGGTTCCTCTTTAGAGCCTACATTCCCAAACAAAAGCCTCAATCTCTGCTAAATGTGAGCTGGTGGGGTCATGGGTTGGTCAGACTGTCATAATGAGTTGGCATTATTCTCCCAAAGAGATGCAAAGAAGGACGCAGCCTCGGGTGCACAAAGGCGTGAACATAACTATGGTTGAAGGCATGGGTAAAAGTCCTTTCTTCAACCTAAAAAGTCTCTCATTATGCGAAAGTTTCTGATAAATGAGAATAAGAATAATTGAATTATCAGCAAAGACAGTCTACAATCTGACATTGGAGGAATGGTGTGTGCATGTGAGTGTGAGGCTGCATTTGCTGTATTAGTATTGACGTTTTTGTACATCAGTAATCCAAGACTGTAGAATACCGACAGAGCTTTAATCTAATAACAAGCCTCGTATCCATGCAGCCCTCTGTCTTTTCAACTGATCAATAAAGAATGACACTATATCTGATAGGTCAAATAATGATTTGATAAACCCCTCAAATTTCAATGTATGTGTATGCATATAACATATGTCCTACTCCTAGTATGGAATATATCTCACCTAATTGATGTAAATGAATCATTTTAATGTCCTAGATTGTGTCCTAGATTGTGTTGTCCTTCTTTGTAATGGGAATTGAAAATATATTTTTGTTTTATTAACAAATGAAAGGGAAGCGTGAATAGTTACATCTTCATGTCAGAACCTTTGAGAACTTTAGTGGATGGTTCACTGATCTTCACTGAAAACCCTTTGTAAGCTTGCTTTGCTGCACCTGGAATAACAAACTCAATTAAATTCAGTATAAAGATAAATAAATACATAGAGTCAAGGTATGGAACTAAACACAAGTGACATATGTATATATGGTGTTCACACAGGTATAATCAGCTCGAATATAACCTTGTAGACATACTATAGAGCTCGTCTTTCACTTATTCCTTTTGAACATCTGTGCTCCCACAGCTTCTTTTCAATATTAATGCCTGTTACCAGCTGTGAGGACCTAACTTGTTTCAGTTGGAAATCAATGGCACGTGTGAATCCATTGCTTTCCTCTTGCATCACATCCTGTGCAATGAAAGCTAGTTATGAGCATGAGAAGCTGTTGGATGTTTCAACATTATATGTATTCTGTTCATCATGTAAAAAAAAAACTTAAAAAAAAACACGAAACAAAAGTACGCTCCATCAGTGTACTGCAACCTATGCACTAGGGCTGGGCAAAAAAAATCGATTTATCGAATTTGTAGCTAAAATCGATTTTCATTGTGCAAATTCGAGTCTTTCTTTCCCTCAGTTTTTCGTCATTTATGTTTGCTTAAACCTGGGTTTAAGCAAACGTTTAAGACTGTACAACATGAAAATATCACATACACAAAGAGGAACTTTAGAGTCACGCATTAACTTTAAATGCACATTTCTGGACAATGAGAAACTGCGAACATGTAAACTAATACCCCCCCCCCCCCAAAAAAACAAACAAACAAACAAACAAACAAAAACAAACAAACAAACTAATAATAACTTTTTTCTATTAAGTGACTGCTATAACAACAATATGGCAACTACAATATTTAAACAGAAATACAACCTCAAAGTGATGATGCCACAGCCTGACATACAACAGAGAACGCACATTTCCTCAGAATATAGCCAATGTTAAAAGGCCATGCGGGGGAAGCAGTTATTGCAGTGATTACTGGTCTTCACATTCTTCACATAATAAATACTCAAAACTGCTATTTGTCTACTCGTACTTCAAATTCCATGTAATTTGAAGCCATTTGCAGGGTTGATGGGTGCAAAGTCCGAGTGGGTTTAGAGACTAATTTTGAAAATAGTCTTTTTCTAAACTATAACACCCTGAAATTAGTTGGATATGGCTTTATGCGATTCTTGTCTTGAATCTTGTCTGGACTCATTTATTGATATTTATTGGCTAATGCCATTTTCAAAAACACTAACAAAATCTGTTGCCTAAATTTATGAAGTTTTATTTATGAAATTTATGAAGTCCAGTGAAGTTTAATAGACAAAAATAACCAATGTCTGAGATTGTGTGAAATATATAGTATGTGCAAATCAGGAAAAAGTATGTGTATGTGTGTGTGTGTGTGTGTGTGTGTGTGTGTGTGTGTGTGTGTGTGTGTGTGTGTGTGTGTGTGTGTGTGTGTGTGTGTGTGTGTGTGTGTGTGTGTGTGTGTGTGTGTGTGTGTGTGTGTGTGTGTGTGCACGCACGTGTGTAGAATTATCTGGAAGCTCTTTAGATTGTATCACTACTTACCGAGGCTTAGCCTTGTGGTATTTGCCAGATCCCTGGGATCCTACAGTGCCCGTCTCCCTATTAGGAAGTGAACTAAATGACTTAAACCCCTCTTTCCTCTAATCAAATAATTGGTTGGTGGAGATAACTAGGCTATGTGATGTGATACTGGAGTGGGAGAACACCAGAGGGGTGAAGAATGAAGAAATGTGCCCTTGTCCTGACTTTTCCAAGTCCTCTTTGTTTCAAAAAAGGGTGAGAGATTTCTCTGGTGTTGAGCTAAATGGAGGGAAAAAAAGACTGCAGTCACCAACACTCTTGGCTGTTTGCTTTGGTTTGATTTACTTGAAAGAGAGACACAGACATTTTGACAACCTAGCTGTGGGGTTAACAGAGAGTGACTGGAAACCACTTGCTGCTTTGTTCTCAATATCTACAGGGAGTTCACTCATAAACACCAAGACACAAACACAACAGGTTGAGCAGCCTGTCATTCAAGCTTCAGTCTCTCTTTTAATGGAGATGAGCTTAGTATTGTTCAGCCTCCATTACAAGGTAAAAGATGGAGAGAAGGAGCATATGGTTTCTCATATACACTTCGATAAGGTGTGAAATGTCTTCTAAGACATATGATCAAGTCCATTTGAGCCGATTCAAATTGCTCTAAGATGCCTCCTATCTGGACCAATGAGACTATGCAAAGAAATGAGTGTCATCTGTGTCATCTATCATTAAACCAACTAATAAATAAACTAAATATCATACTTTATTAATTTCCTTGGGGAAATTATTTTTATTTCTGCATTGACCAATCATATTTCAAGGATATAGAAGTGCAGCCACATTACAGCACTCCAGGAAGCTAATAGGGGTCAAGGGTCTTGCTCAGAGAACCACAGTGGTGACATGTCAGCTGTCACTTTGGGAACCTGTGAACTGTTGATCCCCCAAGCCTGCTTTTCTAACCTGGAGGCCACCACTATCCCTTATGTGGGATATATAAGGCAGCACGGGATCCATTTGTCTTAAATGTTGGTGTTAAGGTGGATACACATGTTGTAAGAACATGAAAATGTGTTTGTTTTCTTGAGATGGCAAGGACAAGAACAAAGGAAGTTCTTGCCACTGCATTTCGCACTTCTCACATAACTCAAGTGTTAAATGGCAAACGTTGGAACAGGTAGGTAACAACTTCTGACCCATTACATAACAGTTGTCATAAACCACAACACAAAAAAGAACAGAACAATTCTGTACAGCAGCTCTGAGAAAGATAATGAACTTCTCTGCTTTCGAGTATGTACAGACCTTTTGAGGAAGAAAAATGGGCAACCATCTCAACTTGAAAGAACAATTTGTGATGGCGAAACCACTATTTCAAAGCTTCTCCAAAACTGCTGCTCTTGAGAGGTGTTCCCAGTCACTTTCTATGAATAGCAGTCCAAGGAAGGAAAAAGATTGATCTACAGTAGGGTCCCGCAGCGACTAAGGCTCATTCATGGAGTTGGTCTAACCGAAGATCCACGTCACAATTAGGAAAAGTTAAGCTGCCCACATCTTGGTGCCAGATACCACGACACACTTTCAGCAGTGTAGTGGAGCCGAGCCCTTATGATGATGCTGAGGCTCCAAAGTCACAAAAACAGTAACAATACTCTGAGTAATTTAAGTGTAAATAATAAGAACATCTCTAATTCTACCATTTCCAAATCTGTGAACTCACTCTTTCCGCATCTTTTCCCATTTCTTACCGTCATTTTGCCTAAGAGCAAACCGGGTGTCCCAGTGTCAAAAACTGTCACGCTCCTTGGCAATACAGCTGACGTTCGCACAGTGTGTAATGAGGGACTGTCGCTGGAGCACTGGGGGGAGACGGCACTGACACACCAGCGTGGGAAACTCATCTAAATCACATTACCAAACCCTGTCCTGAAGGCTCACAAGACTGGTAGATTAACCTGCATGGGCTGCCACTGCGTTGTCTGTATTTAGTTCTTTGTGTGGATGGATGAGTAATAAACAGCATAATCAGGTCCATGATGTGAAAAAGGCTTAACTAGTATCATAAAACCAATGGCAGGAGGATCCATCTTGAAAAAAAACGACAGCATGAAAACAATAGAAATGAATTCTAAACAAATAAAGGGTTGGGTGGAATAATAGTTAACCCGACTGTACTCTGTGAATGTGAAATGTGCAACAGCTGCGGATGCATCATTAGGGGACAAATAACTGGGAGCTTTTACCCCAATTGGGTTCCTGATGCTGACAACAGACAGAATTAGAAGCCACAGTGGTAACCCACCTCCACATGCCAAGGATCAACTGCCTCCTCTTCCAACCAGCCACCGTCATGCGCCACTGAGTAGTTAAGACATGCTAATGGTTGTTCCTTATGTTTTCACTTGACAAGAAAACACTTTACAACAGTGCTTAGTAGTTATATGTGCAAGGGGGAATGTCAATTCACTTCTAAAATGTATTGTCAGACTTCCGGTCAAACAGCTGTCAGCAAAAATATAAGCCATCCAATTCCAATATAGAAACAGTGTCATTCACCCTCTTCTCTACTCTTCCTGTTTGTGGCCTTTGCATTGGTGTTTAATTCATTTACCGTTTTAATTCATGGTTTGGCTTTAGAATTTGTGTTACAGCTTTTGCAATGCGGCAACATTCCTGGGCCACAGCAGTTTAGCCTTTCAAACGACATAAGCCCTATTCCTATGCGATTAGTATTACCTGGACAATGCTACTCACAGCTCTCAAGTTAATGGCTACTTTGACTTATGTACTGTTGCCACAACAACTACATACCATGTGACAACAGCGGCTGTTGGGACGTGCACGGACTTGACCTCATATCTGGGCTGTAATTTCAGTAAAAGACAGCGTTCACTTGTCCCGGTCAAATGCACTACAAGAAACACAGAAACAGAAACATATGTCACTTGTGACTCCGCCCCTGCAGTTAAAACCAGACCAACATCGCAGCTCGCGCACAAACTTCAATTTTATTATTGAAACAGTCCAGACAAATGCATTTCTGAAAACAAATAAGCTGTGTAGTTGAAAAGTTAAAACGTCGCTTCGTCGCTGACAGCCTTGTGTGATGCGTTCAGGTGCATCACATGAGAACAGGATAATTATACTGTGTATCTGAAGGTGAGTGCAAACGCAAACTGAAAAACAAGATTTCCACCAAAACTATTCCTTCGTTTTTCCCACAGAATGTCTGAGAATTTATTTACAGGAGTAAACACACTCCAGTGCCTTCATCAGAATTGAAATTATCATTTTGTGAGATGCATATTTGAGAAGCAGAATACTCAGATGTTGTACCAAAACACTGTGATATACAGTAAATACATATAGATTAAAACAAATATTTACAATAAGCATAATTAGAAAATAAAATGGTAGCAGAGCAGTGTTACTAATAACAAATTCTAAGTCAATTAAAAATATATAGTCAACAAGCTTTTGGAGTCATCGCTTGGAGTCACTGCAGAAATTTCGAGTGCGAATTATAAAATGAAACATTAAAGTGCAGTTTCATCAACTCTACCTTGAGTGCTTTACTTTACCATACCTTTACATTTTATTTCTTATTTGATTGAACTATATGATATCATGCTGCATTTCTATCATGCGCTGAAATCTGTAATTACTTTAACCATTGTCATAGCACCCAAAGTAATCAGCTCTGAGCTCCGCTTTGGTGTGATATTTCTGCGTAATTTACTTGTTACTGCAGTCTGACATGGCGAGCAGCTCCAACGAGTGGCAATTACAACCCTAGCAAAAGACGAGAGTGGCATTTATATGACATTAGTAAGGCACATTTAGCTTTATTGTCAAATTGAAGAAAGTCAAGCTGTGGAGACAAATGCATTCTGATCTGAGAGCTGAAAAGAAACCATTCAGAAACAGTCATGGAAAGTGTAGAAGCATGTCAAAATACTCCGGTCCACTGACCATTTTTAAGTTCCATATTTGTTATTACTACATTTTATTTAGTTTCTTTTGTTAATAAACATTGTGGCACTAAACAGGCTAAGAGAAAGGAGTAAGCGCTCTTTTTGAAAGCGCTGAAAAACATTCAGCCTCTCCGGCGCACCGTATCAACAGGATCGTGCTCTGCAACACCATTCATCAGGTAAAGTTTATCTATCCAGAGGAGGCTTGCTGACCACACTCGCCCTTTTTCAGCAGCCACCTGCTTCACATTCATTGGATCACTTACACACCACCCCACCTGGGAGATAACCGCTGCAACCACATAATATCTTGCCGTTTCTCTTGCACTTGACAGCTCCATTGAAGCAGCTGGAGGTTAAGCACATTGTCCAACAGCACCTTGACAGAAATCACGATGGGGGATCCGGGGTCGGTCGGTTTACACACCCAAACACTCCAAGACCCTCTCGAGTCACTGGTTCTGTCTTGCACTTAAAGCACCACAGTTTGTGCATAACTAACATTTTTGCAATTACAAATTTGATATACAACTCAACAGGGCATACAATTGCTTGAACAGCAATTTTATATGGGACTTGTTCATTTCCGTTATGAACATAAACCCCCGGTGTGCTGGGAAATTTAGGATTTTCCAATTAAACCGTGTTGAAGGCATTTCTCATTCTTAGAACATTCAAATGAGGGAAATACAAAATCATTTTAATTTGGCAATGATGTTGACCTCTCTCTCCACCTCTATTCACTTAATTTTAATAAAGGTCACAAAAGCTATGCAGGTTATTTAAATGCGAGTTTCATTCAATATTGAGCCCCACACTCGGGAGTAACCTACCCCTGACATTTAAGCTGGACTTATGAAAGCAGAGACATACGAATATACCTAGTGACTAGTGTTAAGTGGAGTGAAGCCCAAAGGATCCGGGCAGGTTTTGGCCCTTTGAAGCTGACAGGCCCACTCCCTTCTGGCATGCCATGACTCCACTTTCTGCTTTATGGGTAATTTATTCAGCTGAATAATTAAGGGCCAGTCGGCAGCAGAAAGAATGAATAGCAATAAGCATGAAGGAAGATTTCTTAGTTTTCTTGAGCCGGTAAAGCCAGACTGACCGTGACCAAACCTTTGTCCAAAATATTATTTGACATGCATTCTTCTGCTTTCTTAGGACTGATAGAGCCCCACATGGTTCAATTTAACTACCGAGACTTTAGCAAAGTGTGAACCCACTGTTGCCTCTACAATAGCTGCAGAAGGCTTAAGGTAATTAATGCATTATCAATGTCTGTATATATGTTTAAATTATTCTACTGCTGCATTACTGCATACTAAATAAGAGATGGGCTTCAGCTATAGATGTCTACATTCTAAATTAGCCACTGGTTGGTATAGCAGTTAATGTGGAAACAAAATAGTATTAGTGAGCCTGTAATACTTCAATGAACATGAGAATATATAGTACTTGAAACCTTTTCATTATAAAAATAGCACCAATGAACCAACAGTCTACAAGTATCTCTGAACAGATGAAATTATGGACTAGATTTGATCAAAGATACAAATTTGAATAACAAAATATGATTAAGTAGAAACAACAATGTCAAAAAAAGAGAAGTCTATTTGAATGAAGACGCAAAAGGGAGTGTTACAATTTATGCCTCAAGTATGAAATTGCCTGTTTGCGCAGAAATAATTACATTACGAAAGATTGACCAAAAAGCTTTTCTGTTCAGTTACTTTCAAGTTATTTGCAACCAGACACCTCCATTCTGATGCAGTTTTACCAGAGAGAATTTTCTTGTAATGCCATGAATACCAAAAATGTAATGTTTCATTAAAATGAGAGCACAGCAACTGAAGTCAATCAAGTACACATTATAATTGCAGAGAAGAATAAAATATAATTACCACATAATCTTAGAATTATCAAAAGAGTATTTAGCAATAATAGAGTAATATATTTTCAACTTGTAAACTGTTGTGAAATTATCAAATAGGTTCACCACTGAGCCAAACACCAGTACTAAAATTATCTTTTCAATAGCTTCATGTGTCTTTTTTTTGTCCTTCGCTTTACATTGAAGCTTTTACCATGGTCATCTTCACAGGATGACATGGGAATGGCTGAAAACTATTAAAATATGTGAAAGCATTGTCAGAAGGGTATTCTTTTTTGTTTTACAATAAACAAGGATCAATTTTGTGTCAAATGGAGAGCCTGACAAAAAATTATCATAAACCTAATAATCCAAAGAGTTAAAAATAAACACTATTACTGCCACACACAACAATTTTAGCAGAATCTGATAAATGTGGGCTGACACACACATGCTCTCTTGCTCCTGGCTCTGTTTCTTTGTAATTGAGGCCTGTGTGATAAGCCAGGGTCAGCAAAATAATGGAGCGCAGTCCATTAAAACATGAGCACAATTAGGTGGGAAGCAAACACTGCCGATGGCTTCTGACCCCACTTCATTATTGTGCAAATGGAATGACATCACTATCTCATTCAGGCTCATATACATGGCCACTTGTCCCCTCTGTCCAGCACACGCTTTCAACTCG
This sequence comes from Blennius ocellaris, assembly GCF_963422515.1. NCBI lineage: Eukaryota > Metazoa > Chordata > Actinopteri > Blenniiformes > Blenniidae > Blennius > Blennius ocellaris. The sequence continues at coordinate 17,898,062 of NC_137650.1, read as the reverse complement.
TTGCACATGCCAGATAACCGACTTACAGTTTCCGCTGAACAAATAATAATTTCAAATGTACTGAGAAAAACAAGCTTGTTCTTAACACGCATGGATTCAAAAACACGTAAATACTTATGCAAAACAAGCTGTAACTGTTGCAGAGATGCTCTCAGAGACTTACACTGAACATCAAAAGACATATAAATAAACAAAATTGCTGAATTGAAAGGATCACAGTCCAGCACCACCAATTACATACAGAGACACGAGGGCATGCTTTCCGTTTCCCCGATCGCACCCTGACCTTCACTTCTTGTCGCTGCAAATATACAGCTGCTGATAAACCTGTGATTTCAGTTATTATATAGTTTCTATAGTATTATAGTGTTTAATACAGCAGCTGCCAGCCGCGTTTGGCTGGCGGGGACTGAATAGTCAGCGCAAGAGGACCTTTGTGTGGTTGGGTCTATTCTATCTTGTTGGGAGGAAGAATGCGTTTATACTTTTAGCCTTTTTTTAAGGGACAAGATAAGGTTTTATGGTAGAGGTCACAGGTAGGTCAAGGACAGGGTGTGTGCGTGTGACACGGTTCATGCTCACGATACAGATTTCAGTGTAAATATCAATTCAAAATGCTACAGTATCATCTCAAAAGAGCTTGGAAAGGCTTTTAATGTGGACATTGTCAAGGCTCCACTCTATGTTTATAAATATGACTTTAATGTAATTTGAAAAGTATTCATAATCGATATTGTATCATTTTGAATGTTGACAGAAATCAGATTTTCGCTTCTACATTTAGATGTGTCAAAGACGACTGACATGCAAAATGATCAGCTTCGCCATCAGAAAGTTTAAGTCTGACAGACAGCTCTGACACTTTGTCATGTCTAAGCCTGAATTTCCTCAATGTTGAGAGACGACTGGTGCTCAATCTCCTATTTCTGAAATCTTGGAAAATATTGAAACTCATACCTGACAGCCCATTTGTGAAGCAGATGGAGTGCCTTCGTTGCAACTCTGTTTCTAAAAGGGCTTGAATCGCAACTTTACTTGCGCCTGTTCATCAAACAAGTGCACACTGCAAGACCGAGCAGCTTAAACTCAGAGTAAAGCTGTGTAAAGCTGAGGGGATCTAAAGATTTAGATGATAAATATTTGTATGTTCTTCACCACCTCCACCGCTGTTGACAGTGATTCCAGATTGTTAGTCTAAAATATCCAATAACCTATTTTAATATTCTCAAGACGAATCAATGACACTCACTCTCAAGACTTATCAGCTTTCTACAAAGCTGTTGTTTGAAGCAGGACAGCCAAGGAAAGCACCACCATTACCTACATATCCATCACAAAGAATTCCTCACCAATGAGCAGGATTGTGAGTAAAATCATTTGTCTCCCAGGTCTCAGAAAATAATAAATTACATAAAAATGTTCTGTCTTTACAGTCTCAAAGACTCGTTGGACTTGCACAGGATGGCAATATTCCTGTAATAGAGTTTGAATTTAAAATTTTCCTGTATAAATGACAGGCGATATCCTGTTTGTGCAGACAAGTCCAGTTGGTGAACTTCTGCCAGCATGTATTGTTTTTCATTTGTTTGTCAAGCAGCTCATCTGATTTGTTTTCTCTTTGCTTGTGTAATGAGTATTTTATCAATATCGCCACAGTTGTCGTGCATACGCCTGATATGTCTCCAACATACCGGGCAAATGTACAATAACTGTGGCATGCACAGGGCTTTTGTTGCCTGAAGTCAACCACAAGCAGGACTGGTTTCTGCTGCGAGAGTCAATAGCTTTGTGCGTTTGCCATCCACCCCAACCACCTCCTGCCAACTCCTGTCCAGTTCCGTGTGTGTGTGTGTGTGTGTGTGACTGAACATCACCATCTCTGAGCATATTCCAGCTAGTAATTAGCATGCACCTGAATGCGACTAAAAACAATTTGATTAGACAGAAATACTGTTTCCAGGGAATCAGAATGCTATGAGATACCTTCCATTCACAGTGTATGGGTTTTGGCACAAGAAAAGTAATTTGTGGCATATAAAACCTGGCTTGCCGTATTTGACAGGTAGAGACAATTGAATCAGAACATTCAAGGGCACCCGATAGTGTTTTGATCCAAATCCATATCGGTTGTAAAAGCTGCTACATTATTCTAGTCAAATATCATGGAGAACTGACACACTACTGCAATCTTCATCTTATGCAATTTGCTATATCATATACAGCATAGATTTAATATGGGATACCAGCACATCCAATAATCGAGTTAGGGCTCCATCAGTGTCAAAACAACAGTCCCATTGGTCCAAACAATTAGACGGTGCAGGATAGCAAAGCCCTGTTTTATAGTCTCTGTAATACATTTTGCCAGGCTGGGGATCATTCATGTAATATGTCTGACTTCCTGCAGTCAAATGGTAATGCAGTTAGACTAATGGCTGCGCCTTTATAGGCTTCACACTGCTGTGGATGATAAGTATAATAGGTTTACATAAATAAACAAGCAGGGAGCACCATAACCCTCCTACCCCCATACCCATGGGTATTCTATACATAAGTAGAATTGATGTTGCTGGAGGCAGGTGTGGTCGAGTGCAAATGCTGCAGTAGCGTATGCTGCATGCACCAAGGTATTTTAACGGATGTTCTGTAATCACATAATAAAGGTTGAGCAGGCTGCATTTAAGACAACCTAATAAAAGTAAGGATCACATATTTCGCATAAGCAGGCAAATGGAAGATTAACTTACATTTCATAGAATGCAAAGCAATGAAGGTTTGACAGAAACTAATCTTCCACGTGTTGAGATATAAAAGTTAAGTAAATTAGCTAACAACATCCCAACAGTAAGAAGTTGATGATAGTATCGCCTGAAGAGTTTTGTATTTTTAGTTAAATAAAGGAGCAGTCGCTGAGCTCCTGCGACAGCTCTCTTCCTCTGACTTCTACTTTATGTCCCTCTGGTGGTGCCAAACAAAGCCCCCTAACAATCACCAAAGCAATATGAAGAAAAAACAAGAGCTAATATATAGAAGCTGTGACTGCTAAGTCAATGCTAAAATGTGTGTTTGCAGACAAATGGGAAAGGTGGAGCTCCATTCCGACTCAATACAGATCTATTTAAAAGAGCGACTGGCTGTTTGCAGAGAGGCTCTATACGTAATCCTGTAAATAGATGTGCACCAGAACAATGCAGCAGTGTATTCCTTGCCCAAACTCGCTTAACTACATACAGCATTAACATTGAAACTGTAGAGGAACACACTAATATAACCTTGTTTCTTTCACTGGATTGTCTTGTGTTTTGATAGATAGATAATGCTGTCAGGTTCCTTTCCCTCTTGTAATTTCCACTCACCCGTATTTATCTTCTGCTATGCATTAACCTGACTTTGCCCAATCAAAGTGACATTGCTGTCTGGATCACAAAGTTTTTGCATTTTTATGGCTATGCAAGCCAAATTACATCTTTAGAATTTATTAAAGACATTGGTCTTTTGTATATTAAATATTTTACATGATTAGACTATTCGTTTACTTTTCTTTTTTTTTTTTGTTTGCTTGGGTTTTTTTACGCATCAGCCCTACTGCCATGTGTAAGACTGTGAGGATCCAGACAGAAACCACTTTAATAAGAGACTACAAATGGGTGAACAGCATTATTAATCCAGACTGACTTTTGTATGGATTAACCAAACACGATGTAACGTTACTTCAATTAGTGAGCTTTAGATGAGCTGGTAGGCGGACTTCATTACTTTCAAAAGGGATTCTTGCAGCTTGGACATTTCAAGATCAACTACTGCACGACAGGGGCTTCCCAGTTACCCAGCAAACATTGGAGCTGTATCATCTTATTAACAATGTCAATATGCACATATTCACATATCATACTGTCATATCAGGTAATTAAATAACTGAAACTGATGAGATTTGAGAGCAAAGATTAATCAAATCTCTAACCAGATCGCTGGTTTCCAGATGTGATATTTTGAACATTTACCATTCAAAATAAAAGTTAAAGGAGGTAACTTGAAGATGGCCTATAATCTTGACAGCATGATCATAACTGGTTTATCACTCTGCAGTGGCACTCAGGGAACCATGGTGATAATCATCTCCATGGTTACCTGATCATCATCTCTAAAGCTTCCCCCCACAGTTCAAAGATGTCTGTTTGCCCTGTGATGAATGGGCAACCCATCTCAGAGGTATCCCGTATTAATCTCATTGTCAACTGGGACATGCTAAAGCACCTCCCACAGGTTGGATGAAGAAGATGTGCGAAATGGGTGGATGAAACCTGACGAGTCAAAAAGAAAATGGAAGCCAAACTATGCAAGGCTACAATGGTTAGTGTCTCATTTTGAAAATCGCTCCACTAAAGGTCATAATTATTTTCACAATAATGTGCTAAAACCTCAAACTTGCATCAACAAAAGCTCAGTAGGTGGTATATTCTGACACTGATCAATGAATTGTGCCAATCTCAACATTTCAAAAGCATCACACTGTGAGGAGCTTCAAGTCGCACTCCTATTTTCACTTGTGCTATTTGTCAAAGTCATGGTAAAATAAAATAAAAAATTTTTTTAAATGTTGTCATGGTTGATTTGAATAATACAGATGTAAGGTCCTTCGCCAGTTCCCAATATGTTTGCAATACCGAGCCAATATAACCAGTGTGAGACACAGGCAACAGATAGTCAGAATACACTGATGTGGAACTGCAAGTCAGATACAGAAACCCTTCACAGTCAACATGCAGACTCTTAGTGTGTGAGTATATCTCGCTGTTCCAGTCTCTCTTTGAACATCCTGTGATGCGGAGACATAATTCAAATATGAAACCGTAGGAGAAATTGCTAATGATGACCTGTGGAAAATGATGAAATGCATGAGGCTGTGTGTTGGTTTGATCCTGCAGCAGCTGAGCTATTGAGCCACTGTCACTACTCATACAGAGATCAGGGACTAACACGGCTTTTTGTCGATGAGTTGTAACTGGTATTGAATCCACGTGGCAATGTGTGTGTTTAGGTGTGTGTGCTGAAGAGAGCACTGCCAGTGAATCATATAAATTTTTTAGTTACATCCAGGACTACATTGATTTTTAAATATGTCCTTACGGGCACAGTTCACTTTGATGTGCAGCTACTTGTGCATACAATGCAATGCAACAGAAGTCAGCCAGGATAGGGTAAAATAATTGAAAGACATGCACGCACACGTGCACACAGACACACAGACACACAAACTTTGTACTTCACTGCACATGGGAGAGCACAGAAATACCATCCAAATTCAATTGTTACTCTTTGAAAGCCTGTTTCCATGTTGGCAGTGTTTCCTCAGTTCATATTGTGTAGTTGATACAACAAACAAAAGTTCTACAGTCTGTGATATTAAGATATGTACGCGCGCGCGCACGCACACGCACACACACACACACACACACACACACACACACACACACACACACACACACACACACACACACACACACACACACACACACACACACACACACACACACGATTCGTGATGCTACGTCTTGGCAGAACACAAACACAAAGTAAGCAGCCGCTTGCATGCCCAGGTCTGTTATTATTATCATCATCCTCATTATTATTATTAAAGCCACTGATGTTTGCTTCCAGCTCCAAAAGCAGTCATTTTGAGAGATCTTTTGTAAGTCTAATGTGTTTTCAGGTGGATCAATGACCATCTGCATTGATTTAACCAACTCATTGACAAATGATGTGGAATACTACAGATTAGGCGTCAGCAAGATGGAGAAACCTTCAATGCAAGGCCTTTGCAGAAGCAGTTATGCTCACCTCAGCTTTCAGTTTAACATTGCGTTTCCAGACAATTAAAACAACAGGAAGAAATGTGAGAGTCTTAAGTATATATGCTGATTGCAACTGAAAGGGGAAACTAAAAGGGCATTAAATACAGAATTCAGCCCATGTGATGACCTCGCAAAGTGTGGAAATTATAAAGAAAACATTATCGTCAATTTGTCAATACAATTAATTGGGGTTGCTCCCACTGGGGGAGGCACTGTTTTGCTAAACGGCAGATGGCAACAATGTTTCTAGCTGAGAGATGTGCAATGCAGCCAAGACAGCTAAATACTTTACTGCTAGAAAAATAGCACGAACATCAAAGCCATATCACAAGGGTAGATTTAACGGCATTGTTACTGAAGGATGCAATAATCATGTGTTCTGAGAAGTGACACACCTTTGAGCCAATCTCAGGTTGTTCATTGAAGGTTCGGAAAAATGGCATCAAATGTGTTAAATGTACTTGTATTGTTTGCACTTGCTCTACAAGAGAAAACATACAAGTTATTGGTATTCGTACAGGGCTGCAAAACTCTCACGCACTTGATTTTGAAGTGTCACTCAAGCCACATGTGCCTCTTTAATTTGGAAATAAATCATTGCTTCTTTGTTGCCTGCAATTCAAATATCAGAACATAGTTTTACATAATATTAAACAGTGCCAAAGCAATTTGTTTTATTGAAATTAAACGTTAGTTCTCATCGACTCCTAAAAAATATTCACCATGATTTTCTTTTCAGAAATTACAAGGAAGAAGGCATGCAGTAAAATACTAATGTTTTTGAAGGTAGTGTGTTACTATGTCTACTTACAGGCCTGTACGCAGCCCCCTAATTTAAGTATTATTATGCATACTTTTACTGTTCCAATTGAGATTTGTCTGTTTGACCCCTGAACTGAAATGTTTGACACGTCTCCTTTAAATACAAAAAAACCTCAACTCATTCTTATCCACTACACGCTACGACATAATCTCAGATGTTGTTATTGTAACACAATCATTTGTAATTAAAGCCACACTTCATGTGGGTTAGCGGTGTGCAATCCCAGGCCTCGTTCACACTGAAAGGGAAAGAGACCCAATTCAGATTTTTTTTAAGTTCAAGTGACCCATATCCGACCTGTTTGTGTGAAAGCATCCTCATCGTCCTTTTTCTTTCACTTGTCAAGTTATCTAGACTTTGTCGGCTCTTATTTAACAACCACTTGAAAATAGATCTGCACGGGCTGACCAGTGTTGCCAGATATAGCAGATATCCCTCAATTGGGGAACCAAACTCTTATCTGTTAAATTTGTTTATTTGATGCATTTGTGTGTTCATGTCAAGTTCATTATTGCACAAATAATGTTTTTTATTATTACACATATAATACGGTTTTAACATGATTCCTACACAGGCTGAGATTTGGTCTGGTGGTTTTAATTGAGGTGTGTGGGTTTTATGCCGTTTGGGCAGTGAGTCACATCTGGCCACCCGGGTACTGACCTGCGTGCCATGCATGCTCGTCATGACTTCTCGTTGTCTTCTGCGTGTGCGCTCTGGCGCCTGAAAACATCTGGTCCAATCACATTCACATAACAGGTCACATTTGAAATGTTCATGCAAAAAAATTGGATCCCAGCAAAAAAACGCAATTGAACCTCAAGATCTGTGATGTGAACGTAGCCCAATGAACATTTAGTTATGGTAAGTATTATTGTAGAGAAAGGAGTTTTTAAGCAGCACCTTGCCATCTAAATTAAATTTAAAAAAAAAAAGTGGAAATCTGCTGAAATTTGGCTCAAAATCTTTGCTCAATTACAACAAAAGCAAAAACAGCCATAAAAACTGAAATCATCAGAACTTTTATTTTTCTCGTCATTATGTTGTGATATTTGGTTCTGTGAATAAGCGCATTGTTTATTGTCCTGCCAGTGTGTGTTGCGTGGTCAAGTGTGGTCAAATAACAAGAAACTGGGAGAAAAAAAAAACAGGCCACTGAGCCTGATGGCTTAATGAATCCAAAATGAGATTCTAGTTTGAATATAATGAAAGAGTATTTTCTAAAAGGAATGCTACCTCTTCTATAGTGGTGTAGCATGAAGCATTTACTTTTTTGACCTTTCTTGATTTCATTGACTATAAGTCATGAAATGTTAATTGTTTAGACACACGGTGTCCCTGAGTAATCACATACAATCTCTAAGTATTTTCCAGGGATGCATTCTACTTTGCTGCTATTAAAGGCATAAATCTGTTTTAAGTGTGCTCACTATTTAAAATGATATTCAAACCTTTTAATCTACATACGCATTTATAGCCTCTTTGAGATCTGTGCTTTGACTTTAGATATTTTATAGCATTGAATCAAATGCTTGCTGTCAACACTTGCACAAGTGCACTTTAAATAGTTCTAGGGAGAGTACTTTGTGCAATCAAGGCAGTAACAGTAGTTGGGGTTGTTAGCGTATGGTGAAACTACTTGAATGCTGTATATTTTTGGAAACGTAAAGTTGCTAGTACATTTATTTTACTCATTGCGTTGCATTTTATATTATTTAGTATCCAAAGATTATGAGATCATATGCATTATATACAAAAATGTATATTTCATGCGACAAAAAAAATGGTGTCAGTTTATGTCCTGTAAAATGAAATCTATGTATGTTGTGGTACATGCACAGTGTTTTTATTCACATTACCCCCTTTCGGCTCTCCACTCTATGGCCGTTCTGTATAAAACAGCCCACTCAGTTCAATAATTAGCCGTGTCTACTCAGGTGTAACAATGGCTGGGGCACTGGCAGGTGTGAACAGATACAATCTGTTCTTTAGCATGTAAAGAACTTCCTGTCATGGCCAATATCTTAGTCACCGACTTACAAAAACTAATTGTCACTGTCATCAACACACACACTTTCTTACACTCACAACCACACACAGACACACAGGGAGGGAAGCCAACGCACTGTAACAATGTACCTGTGTGTATCTTTCTTCGTCCATTACAATTCTGCCCCCTCTTGGTGGGTTTTGGTATTATGCCCAACACAGGAGAGCGGCATCGATCTCTTCAGGGGGAAACTCCACTCTCCCCCAACCCTGACGTGCTGGTTGCATATGAAGCGTCTTAATGAATTCCTCTGTAATAATAGTGGCATACACTGAATATAAGCCCTCTCTTGATCCACCTGTGAAATGTTTGGGGTGTTTTTAGACAAAAAAAAATGGGATAGATTCTTTGAACTGTAAGATGTGTAAATAAAAAAATAAAAAACTTGTCAATATACAGGAGCAGTGCTGAAACACTGGAACATGTCAGGTTGATTATCACTAATTAAATGTTGGTTCTGTTACATTGTCCTGAGCTTCTGATTCCCCAGTCAGGCTGATACAATTTAGAGGAAGTGAATACACAATGAATGTAATATGATTAATTAAAATGATGCACTTTTTGTCTTTTTCCATTTGAAACCCAAAGCAATTGCAGACTGTCTTGTAAATTGTGCAGGATGCTCATCTGTGCCATACTGTACCTTACGACACTCCTGATTTTCTGCTGATCTCAAACACTTTATCAAGTGTGGAATAACAAGAACTTTGCTCAGAGTTTGAACCGCATGGCATGCATGCTTTGTCTTGCTTAACATTAAAATCACTTATTAAAATATATGTTTTTCCTAATAATTTTTCTCCAACTCGTTTATTTAATTTCTGTGAAGGATTTTTAAGAACAAACTGGGAAAAGACGTCAGTCTGGTCCCCAGATGCATCCTGCTCCTGCCTCCCTTGAGGGCAAGGGTTTGGGTTAGGGTCACACCTAACCCAGGGGAGGCCCACCCAACAAACCACTATGCTACTATACATCTGAGTAGCAGAGCCCATAATCTAACTACATAGGATGAAAGACATTTTGGAATAACACATTTGCTACACAAAGTGACAGACACTCCTCACATCATATACTGTAGTATTAGTCACAAATGATCCAGAAATCGCTTTTGATTTCATTTGTTATTCAGACAGTTCAAAGTCTGTCTTAAAGAGTTTGTCTTTTTATAAGCGCTCCCACAAAGTAAGAGTTGCAGCTTGTGTCACATAACCAGTGTCCCTGATTTGATTCCAGTCAGAATCTGAATTCCTCCATATGTGATTTGTCTCTGTTGTCCCTCATGACTGTCCATTAAGAGTAAAAGACAAAACACCTTTTCCTTCTCACAAACTAAAGGCTGCATGAGACCAGCATTAAAGTAATTAATTGAATTTCCTATTGTATTGGTGACAAAACAATGTTCACCAACTCAGTTTGAAGATTAAACACATAAAGGGAGTGAAAGAAGGAAAAAAAAAAAGAGAACAAGCAATGGAAAAGGCGAGAGCACAGGATGTGCAGGAATCGATGTTGAGCGGCTATATTTACCATCGTCCAATTAGACAGGAGGAGGCTGGAGCTCACTAATGACCTGACATTTACACACACTGAACCCTTGATTTATTGTGATCACCACGTGTGTGTGTGTGTGTGTGTGTGTGTGTGTGTGTGTGTGTGTGTGTGTGTGTGTGTGTGTGTGTGTGTGTGTGTGTGTGTGTGTGTGTGTGTGTGTGTGTGTGTGTGTGTGTGTGTGTGTGTGTGTGTGTGTGTGTGTGTGTGTGTGTGTGTGTGTCTAAGAAAGAGAAACATGAACAACAAACGAATGAACACAAAGCACAGAGGTGGGTTGTTGGTGGGTTGATCAAAACAAAAAAGAAATCAGTATCAAAGTAACTGTGGAGTTTGAACAAACTTGCAGGCAACTCGCAGGTAACATTTCCAAAATACCCTCTAATGTTAATCAGACATCCTGAATGACTTTGGTTGGCTTTGATTGTATAATGGAGGAAATGATTCATGAAAAAGCTATCATTTCCTCTCAATAATTGTCACCATTGTAATTTGGTTGGCTGTCCCCCACAGTACTCTCGTTCTGTGGGGGAATAATAATAATAATAATAATAATAATACATTAAATTACGACAAATTAGTTGTCACTCGGTTGTTAGAGAACAATAAGAGTAGCAGGGCTTTTTTTAAACACATATCTGACCTTGCAGTAAGCAGCAGAATGTGCGTTTGCTGTTGTTCTTACCTCTTGCTCATGAATAATGAGCCATGTTTTGACAAAGACGTCAGGATTTATCTGTTGTATCAATAGTTGACTTAAAATAGTCCAAAATATCCACAATGACTTCACTTTCATTATTTGGCAGGTCTTTTATCTTTGTGACGGTGCGAAGAAGCTCATGTTACAAATCTATTACACACTGTAATTTTGTCTGTGATGAGCTGGTTGTACTCCAGAGGTCCTGGTGGCAACTCTAATGGCTACTACAAGGCACTATTTCTCTGCTATCTGGTAATTTTGGAAATGTTCAGACATTACAATAGCTCAGGTGTTATGGTTCAGGGGAGGGACATCAGTCGAAGGGTCAACCAAAAAGTTTCAATATGTGTGATCAAGCCTTTGAAAGATCAGACCAGATAACCCTAACCCTCAGAAGGGCAGCTTAAGCTTATAATAATTCAATGACTGTTAACAAAGCAAGTATTGGGTTATAATCTAACTCTCTCTGTCTTTAATTGGACTCTTGTTCATCGAGAACACAGTCATATAAAAGCCCAACCTGCCTTTACCATTCCCATAGAACCAGTGAAATCTTCTTCCATCACCCTAAGAAGGCATTGGATACCAGCATCCAAATTGGTATCCTCAGGCTGACTCCTCCAGTAATCTCTCTCCTGTTCCCTCACCATATGCCTTACCCTTATATTCCTCATAGCCTCTGCCTATTTCCACAGGTCTGTCCTCATTTTTCCACCAAGCTCTGGTGAACCACAATCCTTGGCCAGCTCAAGGACGCAACTATTAAATCACGCCGGATTCTTCCTCATACAGCGCTATTAGCTTACATTGCTTATTGTTAACTTTGGCCCAGCGGCATCATGGTTCTGCACGGTTCTGCTTTGCGATCGTCTTCCTGCCGCTACACGCACATATGGGGACACACACCAATTCACATGCACACGCACATCCCGGATTATTCTCAGCATGCTGCAGAGGAGATAAATGGCTCCTCTATTGCCCGGCCACAGGTTGGCTGAGCCTGGAGGGAAAAAGATCCATTTGAGAGCCTTGTGACATAGGGCAGGGTTTGTGGGGGATAACCGACAAAAGCAGAAGCAACGGCAGAATTGAATCGTGACCATTTCCAGTATATATATATGCTACAAGATGAGCCAATCAGGGGGTCAGGAGAACAATCAGGAAAACACATTTGTCAGAAAAAACTATGTTTGTCCCTTTTTCCGTGTTTCCATGTTCCGTAATTAAACAACTTTATGTTACCAACACAGTAACAATGGTAACTTTTTTTTAAGTCTAACAGTAAACAGAGCGCATTTCACGCAACGATAGTGATCCCAAAGAAGAAGTTTATTGTTGTTCATAAATATCTGATTAGTACGCTGACAAGAGGAGGGAGACAGCAACAGTATGTGCTGGTTTCAGCCATCTGCTTCACAACAGGAGGAGGATCTATCTGTCTGGGAATTACCTACTGATGGGCAACACCTGGAGGGAGACGCGTGGCTCGCTCTGAGAAGCTCAGAAGACTTGTCATAAATTCTTCAGCTCAAAAGGATGCATCAATCTACACTTGGAAAGTTTGCAAGACTTTCTTTCAAAGCTCGTGAGGAATCCACTGCAACTTTGACATGATGCCATCTCTCAGAAACGTAACATTTTGAGGTAATAGGCGTCTAGCATGTCTTTGTCTGATTGGTGGAAGGTGGAAAATGTACTTTTGAAATGACAGTCGAATAACCGGAAATTGTGACGACTGACATCAATACAAAGTGACAGATCAATAAGATCATTTTTCTGTCTCTTCATCTGACCCCTCTATTTATCCATGATTTCCATCCATCTCCAGGGAGGCACAGGATGACAATGTTAGACAATCGGACTGTTGAATCACAGAGACGGTGTGAACAACAGAAATGCACAGATTTTTGAAAAAGTTTCAGTATCATGGCACATGGTTCTGAGATGGTGGTTAGAGATGTTAAAAGAGGAATTATGGAGAACTCACTGAGTGTATGCAGTTGCTTTTAATGTGTGTTAGTTCTGGATTAAACGAAACATTTATAATGAGTTTAAATAATATATAAATGTAATCACGGTAAGCAAGTTTCATACCATAAAAAGCTCATTCATCTGCATCTACTTTGACCACATTACGGTAAGCAGGAGGTGGAGCCTAATCCAGTTGACAATGGGGGGAAAGGCAGGATTTAACTTTGACAGATCCCCAACACCAGTACAGGACCAACAGAGAGCAACACACTCACATCCTGAAACACTGTGGGACGACACACAAGTTAGAGTCTCAAACTAGCCTAAGATGCAAAAAAATATATTGCGCAAGGAAGTTGAAGAACCCATAGAAAAATGAAATGGTGCATGCACAGGGACAACATGCAAATGCCGAACACCCAATGACTGGAGTTTTTTCGCTGTAGTGCAAGAGTTCTTCTGAGAAGTACAGCAAACCATTTGTTCCCAGACTATAGTACTTTTGAATAAAATAGGTGGAATTAAAAATGATACATGGAATAAATACTAATTATCTATACTGTGTAATTATGTTATGTATACTAATGAAGTAACTTATTGTGAAAACACAAGTTTTTACAAATATTATCAATACTTCTGTGGATGATCAACACAAATCTCAGTGCACAAACCTGAACATATTGTTATCTTTCCACTGGAAACAAATTCTGTTTTGTCTCAATTTTGATTTTCACAATTTGGTATTTTATTCACTTTGCCTTGAAAATAGACATAAAAAGCGCCAACCTGCTTTTGCTGTTTCTAAGTGAGGGGTAGGTTCATTTTAGACGCTGAAGTGAAATAATTTCTTTTGCATATATATGTAAATTGATAAACCGATGGTAACAATAATGGATTAAGAATAAACCCCTGGGATACATCACACACCAAAGACTCAAGATTTTTTTATTTGTCATTTGTCAACAGTGTACAAGACACACTGTTACTAAGCTTTGTAACAATGGCAGCATCTTAGCAAGCTTTAAAATGTACACATTTTAGACATGCAACAGCTGCACGACAGCAACTGGAGTTTACGAAATGATTCATTATCATGTTTCACTGTGTCAGTTTCTTTGAAATTATCCAAATGATAGTACGATTACCATTATCATCGTTCAAGATGTATCGTTCACACTCAAGTGGAATAGTCTTAATGACAGCCATAGAGAGGAATGAACTACAATACAAAGGAAGTGAATAATAGGCAAACTTCAAAAGAATTTAAATAATTTTTAGGGAAAGCATGGAGGAAAAAAAAAAAAAAAAAACTTCCATTATGATAATGTGGAATCCAAACACTTGGGATCAAATTAATCACAATGCAAGAGCTCAGACGAAAAAAAAACCAATCTGTGTTGCCACTGAAAGAAGAAAGCACAATGAAGCATTAAATAAAAACTGCTTGTTTTTGTTTTTTTTGATAATTTGCACAAATGTGTTAGCACATAAACCATTCACACCAGATCAGGATGTATTATAATATGCAAATCATTCCATTTTAAATGAAGACTTTGCCTACACTAAAGCAAACTGGTAAATGGTGACATTTGTCCTTTACAAAAATAAAAAGAATCTTTAGATTAAAAAAATATATATATATATTTAATGGAGAAAGCATAAGACCCCCCCAAAAGAAACAACTTTTTTTTTTAAGTATGATCAGAACATACAGTGGTCTTAAAAGCTTTATAACAGACTGGTGGAGCTAACATCCATTAAGAACACTTGAGCCCTTTACCAGAAAGGCCAAATGCGTCTCTATTTGAGGCTGCTGAGGTCCTTCATCATCTGACACACAATACTGAAGATCTTCTATGAGTCTATGGTGGCGAGGGCTATCCTCTTTCCTGTTGCATGCTGGGACAGCAGGCTGAGGGTGGCCGACACAAACAAGCTGAACAAACTTGTGAGGAAGGCCGGTGACGTGGTGGTGGAGAAATGGACTCGTTTCAGAGCTCAAAGAGGAGAACCTGGTCCAAACTGACATCCATCCCGAACAATGTCTCTCACCCCAGATTTAACATTTTATTGACTGGGTTATTGGTACAAGCTAATGTCTGCGTTTAATGCTCACTTTAATTACAGTTAATGCTCAGCAATAAGATAAACATAATATTAACTGGAAATTATGTGAGATTATGCCAATGCAAAAGTAATATAGCATGATATACAAAATGCATGCTGCTTCAGCAAAGGTTTTATTGAGATTAGATTAAAGATCATGTGAGCCAAATATAAAACTTGCATAACTCATGGTACAAAGTATCTGAATACAAATATACTTATAAACAATTAATACAGACTTCAAAGAAATAGACTGGTGTAACTAAAGATCTGATGTGGGAAAAATAATGGTGCTCTGTCTTGAAGCAAATGCTATCAACTCATGTCTGTCTCATTTTTGTCTTCTTTGGTTAGTGATTGGTGAAGATGGTAGTACAGTGGTTAGCACTCTTATCTTTCATTGAAAATATTCCTGACTTCAGTCCAAGTTTAATGTAACATTAACGTTGTGGAGTTTTTATGTTTTCCTCTAAAAATAATGTATCCTGTGTGAATAGATGTGGGTTGTGTCTGTGTGTGTTTGCCCTCTGATGGACTTTACTCAGAGAGTCAATGGAAGTCAGATCAAGCGCTATAGAAGATGAATGAGTCAATAGATTGACGACAATGGACATCATACACATGTAAACAGTACTGAGCTGATGATACATGAACAGCACATCCATTCTATTAAAGAAAACTATTTGTATTATTTAACAGTAAATCCAGCACAAAACTCTTGATCGAGCCAAGTCCCCTGAGGCACAAACTGTTTAGTTTAAATTCCAAGAATTGTAATAAACCCAAAGAGTAACATGAATAGTCTAACTGACAGATTAAATTTTTTTTAATGGCATTTTCTTTGAGAATTAAAGTATTTGATTATATGACTTGGACAAGGTATCAGTCTCAAACTGTATCCACACCGAAACATCTTACAGGATAAGCAGCAACGTTTTATGGACACTGTTAAACATATTCATTTATTTTCACCTAAGTAGTGAACAATTTTTAACCCCCGTCAGTAGTCCCTCCAAAATCTCCAAAAATGATTCTTAAATTGCTGTAAATTCCCCCTCTTGGTTAAGTGTTCATTATTAATTGTATATACCCGTTTTTTCATGATTGTGAAAATACCAAAAAGCAGATTGAGGGGAAAAAATGACTTATGAGTATTGCTAATTTCAAATTATCGCACTTGCATTAAAAAACAAATAAGCATGTTTTTTGCTTTAACACTCCTCCATCTGGTACAAAAAGCACCATTCAGAAACTATTTTCCTTTCTCCTTTTTTCTTAAATTGTGTTTGGTTGTGTCACAGCATTTTTTTTTTTTTTTTTTGAGTGTGAATTGAAGTTCACAGTGAAATATCATAAACAAAGTTGAAGTTGGAGATGACAGGATATGGTGGAAATGTTAGTCGTTATTAATATTCTGCCGGAGTGTTTCTGTGTCTGCGAGGAGGCCTTACACTCCTGCTTTCTCCCTCTCACCAACTGTCTGTTCTCCTAATTGGAACTGGGAGTCCAGGACCACTTCTCTGACCGCCGCACACACCCCTGGGAGGCAGGTAGGTATAGCAGCCAACACGTGCGTGCGTGCGTGCGTGCGTGCGCGCGTGCGTGCGTGCGTGCGTGCGGTGAGTGGACTAAAGAATAATAGAGAGAGAGATGAGGCCAAAAGAGTATGAGGTAAAAAAGGAAGTGGACAAGACTAATTAAAGACAAGTCCTGGAAGAACACTTTAGCAAGTTCTGCTACTGAAGGCAGGTATTGCTGCTAATAACGTCTTAGAAAAAAGGAAATACAATGAGTGAGTTGTTTTCTCTTTTAAGGCCACATCTACTTCCCCATTTCATTCAGTTCAGTTTATGTGATAGCATATTATATTAATACATCACCCTCAATGAATGAAGCATCTCAGAGAAATCCCTGCACGCTCTCATTATGAGCTTTTGAAAGTCAATACTCACCTCATTTGTGTAGAAATCAAATCTCCGTTTGAAGCACTCTCTGACTTTACACTCAATACAGCAATGTGACAAATCTATTTTCAACAACCCACAAGACTATATCATCGCACTCAGTGAAAAATGTCCTCAGTGCTCTTTAACAATAGACATTTGCCAATAAAATACATTAGCAACCAGGATTGCGAGCTCTGAATGACAAGGTGTGGGAGGTAGAGTAGGGTAATATTTTCAATAAATTATTTGGAGTGCAATTTTCCAATCGTCTAATTTGTGTGGTTGACTACGAACTATGAAATTTGATAGGCTGTAAAAAAAAACCCAAAAAAACACAGTATCATTGCTAATGATGAGGGACTGTGTTTGGAGACACTTAGTGGACTGAGAGTGTAAGACCTAATTTAGTTTTATTCAAAGCGCTGTCGTGGCTCACCCTTTTGTCTTTTTGCATTAATTCTAAAAGGGGGAAAAAAAATATGTCCTGTGAACCAACCATCTTTATGTAAAGTGCCTCACAATATATCGATCATTGTTAGTGGGAGTCTGCCACGAACCTGGACCATGAATGCTTAAAAACACCAACAGAAACCAGAAAGGGTTCGTTCACCTTTTAAAAGCATGAAACAATACACAAATAATATTAAAGTACAGTGATTTTATACATTAAATCAAAGTGGATAAATAATCCATTTTTACATGCTTCAAACAACTTCAACACCAATCAAATGATTTACGAAAATACAAAATGCCACGCATGATCACAGTGTCAACCCACTGGCCACATTTCAGTTACCAACACTCACACATACAGCATTCAGCATTTGTCTCCTGGTGACATGGGAACAAGTCCCGGGTGTTTCCTCATTCTAAAACACTGGGAAAACTTACTCGTGACCAGGGTAGCAGATTTAAGAAATTTTAAATACATGGTGGTGTACACTGACTGAAAATTGTGAAGCGTACATCCAAGGTACAATGTATGCCCGGAATTAATTCAACAGACCCAGTTAATGAACAGAATAACAAGGTCTGCAGTATCTGTTTATGCATATGTTGTAGGCAGTTAGTTAAAGCGAGAGACAATGGAGCAGTGTGGCTGTAGCAACAAGTCATTACTTGCTTCAGGGGGTGTTTGTTTCTCTGGTATCCTGGGTATAAAGCAACATACACAAAAAGATATATCGGAATCCTTGATGCACTTTTTTTTTTTTTCTTCAGCCAAACCTAGAGAAACGCAAGATGCACCATAATCATACAGACCCTAACCACCGAAACAGAGTTAGTGAAGACAATTTTTAAAGCAGTGTCGAGTTCTGACAAATAAGGGTCTTGTCTGCTGTGTAGTCGGGTAAATATCTTGTATTTTTATTTTGCGATTATTATTAAGGAGGTTATGTCAGGAGGACAACAGAAAAACTAATTAACAAATGACAGTGCAGCATGAAGCAAGTAACAGCCCATAACATTACAACACAGTTTTTGTGAATAAACCAAATAGAGATGTTTCTTTTCCCAGCATGCTTTACTTCAAACATGACAAGTCCTGTGCAACTGAATACAGTAAATATAATGAAGACAAACTAAAGTTACAAGTAATAGGGAATAGAAGGTATGATGGACAAATCACTTTATACAGAGACAAACTATTACACTGCTGAAAATGCTTGTGAGAGCTTACGGATAACAGTCAGTAAGTAAGTAAGTAGGTAGGTCGGTAGGTAGGTAAGTAAGTAAAAGAGTAAGCAAAATTAATTAATGCAACACCTTTCACAGATAAAGATCACAAAGTACTTCACACCATTAATAGAAAGCTAAAAACAGAAATATGTCAGTATATCCAAATATCAGTATATGCAATACTATTGATCGAATGTGGAGTAACCGCTAAGATACAGAGCAGCAAAAATATACATAAACAAAATTAATCAGTACAATTAATCAGCTACAGGTCAACCAAATGCTTTTCTAGATAGAATTTTTTTTTTTACTTCCTTGTAAGCGTTTCACAGAAGTCGGCCGATCTCAGCTCTAGAGGAAGTGCATTCCACAGCATTGGCACGGGAGCATTAAAAGGACAGGTTTTGTACTTGGTTTGTGAGACAGCAAGAAGTTTTGTTGGTAAGACCTGAGGGCTCTATTCGGGGCATTATTCTGAAGGAGGTCGGCAATATACCGAGATGTTTGACGAAAAGCGATGGGGAGCCAGTGAAGAGAGGATAGGACAGGGGTGATGCGAGATCTCCGGTTTGGTCCTGTTAAAAGGCGAGCAGCTGCATTTTGGACTATTTAAAGGTATTTCCAACAAAATAGTTTAACATGAAATGCCTCCAGAAATTTGTTATACGCCAAAATGCATCTATGACAAATAGATCTATTATACGTTAGTGATCTGAGAGTCAATAGGAGCTGTGCTTTACTCATTCTTGTTGTTGTTTATTAAATCAATTTCCTGTGTTTTGTCTGGTCTGTTGGTGAAGTAGTTCCAATCGCTGTAAAAAGGAGAAAGATTTTATCCCTGTCATAAAAATAATTCCGCAGAATTCAGCAGTGATGAATCCACCAAAGGGCTCGATGCCACCTATCCCGACCCAGCTAACTGCACCCTATCCACAAGTAACTGTTAATCTTTACTACCATTGGCAAATATGTGTATTTTAGACTAAAAGCCATTCATTCAGCTGCTGGTATTAAAGCTCATGAGTAACATAACAGGCAATATTACAAATATGAAAACTCCTGGGAGTAGGGATTTTTATTTTTGAGGGGTTTTGAAGGAGGAAAACATAATGAAATAAAATAGGTGGAGTGTGAAACTATGAATATTCTTTGGTGACGCAAACATTTGTAATAATGATTTCAAGTATAATACAGATTGATTAGAATGAGAAAATAAGCCTAAGTGCAAAAGCATTGGTGTATCAAGTTAGGAAAGATGTATAAAGGCCAAACATGTTTACAACTATAAATTCAAATTTGCATGAAAAGAAGTTGTTTTGTTTTATTTTCTGTGGGTATAAAAATCAATTTACAATAATATTTTGCATCGTGGGAAACATTAGGAAATTCAGCAATCAGCCATAAATTAAAGCTCGTCGTGAGACAGAATTTGCCGCATGAGAGTTGGGGCCGTGCAATGCAGTGTCACCTCTGTGAGTGGGGTCCCATTCTGCCACTGCACTGTGGTCATCTTGTTTATATATTCATGCGAGTAGGGCTGAAATGGCTTTCTATGCCAGAAAAAAGTAAAAACGCCAATGCAAATGTTAATAATTGCAAATGTGTCATTAATTTTCAAAGGAGATCAGTACTATGATTTATTACCCGTAAAATGCGTGGAATTACTGTTACATTCTACTTGTGATGGGTTATTTTCAAAGTTGCATATCAAATCTTTCATTCAAGGTTAACTGGAGGCTTCCACTCGTCACTTATAAATTGAGATATATCAGCATGATAATTCCCATCACTGATTTTGTTACACACCACTGATGAAGAGACAATTGGCCTTTGCAGATCTGCACTAACAAGTACCCTTCTAGTGTATTTATTTAATCATACTACCTTTATTGATGAATTGGAGTGTAGATGTGTAATGGCCCTTCTTATATGCCACACTGATAGAGCAATTTTTGAGGTTCCATCAAAGTCCTTTCAACGATAGAGCACGGCTCAAGATGCATACATAAACATCTTAGGCTGTTATCAGGAAAAATAAACATGTCATTTTGTAATTGGTTAGTAAATTGATTGATGAGTTAAATGCACGTTATGAGTGCATTAGACTGAGGCTTTCTAGATTAAGTCATGGCAGGCTTACAGCCGCTGCCTTGTAAAATAAAAACAAATGAATAATGGGATACATGGCAATAAATGTGCATCTGTGATGGGATATGGATTGCCCTTTTCAGTGTAAAGTTTTCAACATTCTTCATCTATGGAAGTAAATGTTGATCCCAAGAAGTTGGCTGCATTCTCTCTCTCTCTCTCTCTCTCCTCTCTCTTCTCTCTCTCTCTCTCTCATCTCTCTTCTCTCTCTCTCTCTCTCTCTCTCTCTTCTCTCTCTCTCTCTCTCTCTCTTCTCTCTCTCTCTCTCTCTCTCTCTCTCTCTCTCTCTCTCTCTCTCTCTCTCTCTCTCTCTCTCTCTCTCTCTCTCTCTCTCTCTCTCTCTCTCTCTCTCTCTCTCTCTCTCTCTCTCTCTCTCTCTCTCTCTCTCTCTCTCTCTCTCTCTCTCTCTCTCCTCTCTCTCTCTCTGTTATGTAGTGAACAACAATGTGAGTGTGCCTGTGTGAGAAGCATATGTGTGTGTGCAAATGTCAAATCTGAATTAAAATGAATGGTAATTTCATTGTAGTAATACCATTTGAAACAAAGGTCTTCATAGGTGTGACATGCATCGCAAACCTCAAGGCGACATGACTAGCCCATAATGAATGCCAGCATGCAGAAACATTGCTTTGGATATGATAGATTTTTTTTTTTTTTTAAAGACACTTCATTTGATCAAACCACAAGCACCTGCCTGTTTAAAATGCAGTGCGTGTCGTTTCTTTCAGATCAGTCTCTAGTTTTTTTTCTTTTCAGGACCTGTTACATTCAATCATATCATTGCTCCTGCCTTGAAAACAGCCCGACGGAATCAAAAATCTGGGTTGCCCAAAACCATTTAAATTAAAAACAATAAATAAATCATTTTTAAAAGTTATATCTTCTGGGAAGAAATATTAAATGCAGAAACTTTTGTCACTCAGGACATGTAATTATGTTTGGAGTTTTTTGTTTGTTTTTCAAAAGGTCGAGACGCTTGGCAGCAGAGTAATGTGAAGAGAAAATACTGGAATTTACTTCCTTGTGAAGCTGCTCGTCTCCGGCGGAAACTACCATATTCAACAGAGTATACTGCAAGCCACACCTAATTATAAGTTACATATGTCAAAACAATTTGTAATGAAGAAGAGCAAAACACAAGTTGCACTGGTCATTTAAGACATTTCATTTTCTGGGCACAGACGTAACTGCACCATCGATGATCCTGCTGTGTTCGAGAACCATCTGTGAACTCGTTTCTCAGCTTTGTTCATTGTGCTCTCATCATGATAAATGTTTCTCTGCCGGTCATTCACAGGTTTGACAGACACTCCAAACTCTCTTCCTGCTGCTTTGTTTCTGGTGGCAATTTTTTACCATTCACTTTTATTATCAGAAAAGTTGCATTCCCCCCCCGTTTACACAGAGACGGGCATTTTCAGAAGTTTCACCTTGGGATCCATTTTAAAAATCTCACGTTATCAGTGGCTCCAAGCAACATTGTCCTGTCAACAGATACCCAGAACACGGCAAAACTTTTCTGCTCTCACTTGAAAATGTGATTCAGTCTCTGGTTTGAGATTGTACAATTTCTGCGTCTTTGCCCAAAGCTGCCTCATTCTTTTGCATCCACCGATGCCACCCACACCACAATCTCCACACTCAAGTTCCGTCAACCACAGGAGGACAGGCCTTACCTCCGTTCATCCAGCCCTCTTGTGTGCACACACACACACACACACACACACACACACACACACAAAGAAGAAAATCTGGAGCAAAAGTAGCAAACCTGATGTTGTGGGAAGTTTTTCCTTTGCAACATATTGGTAATTTATTTTTAAGTCAAAGGAGAACAGACTGGACTGTCATGAGTCGTATCACAAGCAGTGTTCCCCACTATAAACATCCTTGGCCTGGTAGATTGTGTGGTTTTGAACATTTTCCCTGCACTGGCTTTGGTTACTTTTTCTATTTCTTGGTCATTGCTTTTAAAAGTGCATTTCTCAGTCAAGCATGGCTTGAATTTTAATAGTCGCTGGCAAAACCCACAAGCCTTCAGGAAGTTGCTGCATAAAAATTTGTCAGCAAATTGTTAAACATCCTGCCACTATGTAACATCAGACCTTTGACAAATGAGGGCAACAAACAAAATATTAGCACGGGCCGTTCCAGCACACAAACAAACACATACGTATCTCCCTCTTTTGCTTAGCCTAAAATAAAAGCATCTTTATTTTGTACAGAGGCCTGCATGCAGCCCAGTGTCTCCTGACAATTCACAATTCAGCTCTTTCTGCACGCCAACACCAATCTGTCCTGTCATACATCACTTTCACAATCTGTATCAAACAGTCCTTTGCACAAGCGTCGCTCCTCTCTCACCACCGCCACATTCCGTTAATCTCTCTCTCTCTCTCTCTCTTCTCTCCTCACTTTCCTTCAAGAAGCCCTCATGTCAAAGGGCTGTGCGAGATTGTGAATGAGAAATACAGTATATATATCAAAAAGAGGTCACTTGAGTTTTTAAAATGGTCAAAATATTTGCAAGTTTTTTTAAATATTTTAAACCTAATCTCTACTGTCACAAGTGTGTAAAACCTAACTCACACTCATATATTCAGTTTATACATATTAAAAAGTGCAAGAGATGAGAAATGAGCCGTCAGCACATCCCTCTGGCCTTCAGTCTAGTTGGTAACATCATCCAGGAGCCCTTTAACTTCTGTCATCGGCTCCACTTTTTGTTGATTTCTGGAGTAGTCAAGACATTTGAATTATTTCTGCAGCTCCGCACTTTTTTATATGGTGAATGTCGTGCTAATAATGAGCAAATGGCAAGCAAGTGTCTTGAGGTAGTAGCTGTACCGCATGCAAACTGGAGGCAAATGTATACTAAATATCTTAAGTTAATGCTGCATTTTTACTAAATATATGCAACACACACATTAAGCACAAATTCTGTGATGCCAAGTTAAAATTGTTGCTTATTTACACATTTTGAAGTAGACATTTTATCAACTCTATGAATAGTAGTGTAAGAAAACAAATGTTCTGTTGTGGAAGAACACATTTTAAGCCTGTATGTTGATTTACTTGACAAAGTATTAAATAAAGAGGAATAAATGGCTGCCTGGAAGAAAAGAAAATCCCATCTGACTGGGGGGAAATGTTTTGCAGGAACATAAACACTGTCGGGACGAACAACATGAAACATGGCTTTCAAAGAAAAAACAACACAAAAGTGAGTTTCAGTGGATTCCAACTGGGTGCTCCTGTTTGCCTAAAAACAAAGCTGAAATAATTGCCAAAGGTCCTTAACACACAAAACCTCCTGATTCCTTGTTGTTTGTATGGGTTTAGCTGCAGCTATTAATGGTACCTCAGAATTAAACCTATGACACAATACATGGGTGTGCAAATTATAAAGCAAGATGAACACAATAGTGAGTATATACAAGAGAAAATACGACAAGTTGAAGAGGGGAGAGGCTCAGGTCGGACATTCATTAGTGTTTCCATTTGTTCCATTACTACTTGGAGGCTGATGCTTTTACCTACTTTTTTTTTTTTTTTTTTCAGGTTGTGTAAACCAAAGGTTCAGGGTTGTTTTTCTCCCTCTCGCTAACCACATGTGAGAGCTTAATGAGGAGAAAAGGTGAGCAAAGTATCAGAATTACAAAAAGACAGACGAAAGAATGAACCAACAAAGCAGTACCTATGCTAATGGACCTAATGGGTTTATTGACTATGGCTGACAATGTCCCTTCACCTGCCTTACAGCATTGCCTGGGTGCTGAGCTAATACGGTTATGCGTGTAGAATAGGGTGTGGGGTGTTTTTATGATGCAAGAAGAGGCTCTTAGTGTTTTTCCTTTATGCTGTCTATGTCAGTAATTAAGTATGCTGCTTTCAGTGGCTGTATACCTGGTGCATTCAAGGTTCTGAAGTGGTGAAAGTGTTGGTTCTCTATATTTCCAACAGTGATACTTGGCCCAGACTGCAGAACCCTTGACAACAAGGTTGGGTTTGAAACCCACTGACCCCAGATCCCACTGAGAGCTGCATGAAGAAAGGTCCAAATAATACCTCTTGAGCACATGATCAGCTGTGAACAAACCCTTCATCATTATCATCATCATGCCTTTTACAAATCACAACATTTCCATTATTTGTCTTGTTGCATAGCAGTGAGCACTCTCACAGTAAGTTAATCACTCGTTTGGGTTGGACCTTTCTGTGTGTATTGGGTGAAGCAATTCTCAAACTGGATAAACTAGGTATTAAGGATGAAAGAAAGGTGCAATGGATGTGTATCATCTGGTCAGTATTGCATAACTCGGCTTTCAGAATCAACTGAGATTTGGTTTGACCATCTTTCATCTCGATTGCCAGTCTTCTTTTGTTTATATTTAAAGTTGCTGAAACTTTAATTTTGTCAATTGCATATACATCCTGTCAGGAGTTCAGTGAAAAAATCCTTGACCAAAACAGATGAGGTACCTCTTCACTTCTCCTCCCTCTTCAGTATGTGTGCCTCCAACGCTGAATGTGCTGCCTCTCCTCTTTGATAACTGCAACTGCCAAATAGCAGTTTGTATGTTGGAGTGGACGTTGCTGCCCAGGAAGCCTCCCACCTTATGTAAAAGGATTTCATCCTCTCTACGGTTCACTCATTCCACTAAATGGCAAGTGAAATGCTGGCCAGTCCCCCTTCCTCTAAGACGTCACATCACGCCGTGGCATTTTTTCCCGTGAGGCAGATGACCTTTATCAGGGAGCAGAGCCCAGTGTTGCTTCGGCTAACTACTGACCCTCTCTGAGGGAGCTCATTAGAAAGTCACACTCTCAACTGCCACTTTCCAGACACTTGGGCAATTAGGCTCTTTACAAATACCACCAATACCTGAGGACAGCCAGCAGCCAGGGACAGGGGGGGGGGGGGGTGGAGGGAGAGGGGAGAGAGAGAGAGAGAGAGAGAGAGAGAGAGAGAGAGAGAGAGAGAGAGAGAGAGAGAGAGAGAGAGAGTGAGAGAGTGAGAGAGTGAGAGAGGGAGAGAGAGAGAGAGAGAGAGAGAGAGAGAGGAGAGAGAGAAGAGAGAGAGAGATGAGACAGAGAGAGAGAGATGAGAGAGAGAGAGAGATTGTCACAAAGAGGTAAAAATGTTGGAATCGCTGTTTCGAGGACATTGTGGTTCCTTTTGGTGTCGTTGTGTGGATGAATAATAGGGCTGGACTTGTTAAAAGTGGGTAATACCTTAAGGAGATGAGATGTGTAGGGTAATTACACAGAGACAACAGAAATTTAAACCAAATGGTTAGACCCAAGCTGCCTGAAACCAATAATTACAATAATACAATCTGAAGCAAACAATTCAAAGAATAATCGTTTTGCTACTATTAAAGCTTTGAAGTTAGGTTTTCAAACCATGAAGGGAATTACTTGTACAAACAATAAACAGAAAAGGTCAATGAGAGCCACGGGGCCAGTATGCCTCATTATAAATGCTTGTTTGGTGGTCAGGAAGCTTCAAAATATCATGCATCTATTGTTCACACCCGCTTCATTCAGAGTCTATCCCAGCTTACATTAAGGAAGAAAGGAATGTACAATCCAGACAAGCTGCCAGTACATTATTGGGACAGAAGCAGAAACGCACATATACACACACATATAGTCATTTCTGAATCAGAAATTCACCTGCCAAGCATGTGTTTTGATTGTGTGAGGAAGACAGCAAACGTTAAGGAAATCCACACAGACACAGAGAAAACACTTGAAAAGCCAGAACCAGTCAACTAGCAGGTTTAGACCAACAACATTGTTGCTGAGAAGCAACAGTGCAAACCACTGCACCGCCACGGTTTGCCAAATTTAAAAAGCATTCATATTCTGAATATAATTTATTATATGTAGCAAACTGTCATCCGCTCCTATTTCAAACACAGGCTATTGATACAGTGATAAAAGAAAAAACGAATCAATGGTTTATCACATAATTTCTTTCTTTTCACTTCATAAAGATCTATTTTAGTCAGCGGTTTATATTTAATTATATTTTATATTGAATACACAGACCCATGAAGTACTATGAACACAAAACACGACAGCCTTGGTTGCTAACCAACAAGAGGAGACATGAGCCTCACCACTTGGCAGAGATTCCCTCGATTGTATGGTTGGATCAACCTGCTCAGATCCTCACTTTTCATCTTGACCTGCATCACCTGCATCACGCAGTGTGGTTTAAATTAGTTTCAGTTGATTCAGTCTCATAAATACTGAAGTACACCCTGAATGCTCAACAGATGAGGGATTACATTAATTGCTCATTGTTGTCTAAACAACATCTGGTTGGTAAATAGAAAGCAGGACCTGCTCTCTTGACATTGGCAACTGATGAAAAAAAAATTTTGTGGAGGGGATTTTTTTGAAGAAAACTTCAAAGTAAAACAGTTTCGTCTACAGATATGGATTTTATGTTTGTTTTTTTATGGGTTTTTTTAAGTTTCTTATTGCCCAACCAAAAGCACCTAAAAGGATTTATGCACAATGAATCTTTTGGGAGGAGTGAATTGGGAAAAAGCTCAAGTCAGTTGACCTTTGATTTGATATCTCAAAATCTCATTACCCAGACGCACTGACCTTATTGCCACTCGTTATGTGATCCACAGTAAAAGCCATAACTAGCGGCTTAACGATCATTAGTACCTCTCATTAACCTGCAATTCAAAAGGATAAGGAAACACAAAACGCTTAAATGTTAAACGCTGCAGCTCTCTGAATCTACTACCTTTCATACTTTTTTCTTTTTTTAGAATCTCAGTGAGGCTTTTGATTGTTAAATCAGGTTTGATATGGATCCCGAGCTTACCACTGGGAGCTCCATTGAAGCTACTGAAGATTAGAGAGGGTATGATCGGATCATTGACCAGAGCAGAGTGTCCTGTCTGCGTCTGACTGGCAGCTGTTTGGTTGAGCTGAAGGCTCAGTGGGCTGTGGCACTTGATGTGTACTTGCAACGCCTGTGAACTCAACTGACAAGCATTGTGGTATGCCCCCACCCACCGCGCGCCCCTGCCTCCTTTGTCTCAGCCTCATCTCTCCTGTCAATCACACCGGACCACACAGACTCCCCAATTAAATGGAAGTAGTAAAATGACTGATATTCTGACACCATGTCCCTTTGATTGAGGTTTTGGTGGTGTAATTTGTGCACTTGAACAGCTTTTGCCGAAGTTGAAATGTGAGCAAAGAAACTCTTAATTATGTCACAAAAAAGACAAATAAACTTAAATAATTCAAAGGGCTGTCAAACTCAATTAAACAGCGAAAAGTTGCACCGCTAAGCTTCCAAACCCAGCGTTACATCTTCTGTGCTGCCTGTTGACCCGGCAGATACAAACTGTGGGTGCACCGACAAGGTGGTGTGAAGGCAGAGATGGAAGGAGGAAGACGGATAATGAGGGCGATCGAGGGGTGCTCCTGGAAGCTACGTTACACTCCAAGGTGAACGGAACACCCGATCCAACACTGTGGTATCCTTCATTAGACAACCCATCTCATTAAGCAAGTCTAGCTATAGGCCACATAGATACGCTGAAAGAAATAAGCCTTTATTTAGAAAGTAAGGCCAATTAGCATTTTCTTTGTGAAATCCTTCCTAATGAGGCGGCAGTCTTTGACATACAGCCACTATAGTGGAGTTAAATGATTCCCCAACTCCTTTGTCAGCTCTCCCTGGGCAGTATGTCCCAGCCTGTAAATATTTACAGTTCACAGCCCTTTGGTGGTTGCATTAACAGCAGTCCTTTGTTTGCTGAAAAGGGTAGAGTGCATAACGCATTCCCAACACATTTGTCTTTATTCTGGTTATTATAAAGCGTCAGCTGATTCAGCATATATGACGGTATGTAACTGCACTCCCCACCCTCTCTCCAATATCTATCTCGCCACTCATCCATAGGCGCCCATCTTGAAATGGCGAGAGACTGTGTGACTAGCTCTTCAGCAAACAATCCTT
The DNA here is from genome assembly GCF_963422515.1 of Blennius ocellaris. Classification (NCBI taxonomy): domain Eukaryota; kingdom Metazoa; phylum Chordata; class Actinopteri; order Blenniiformes; family Blenniidae; genus Blennius; species Blennius ocellaris. The sequence continues at coordinate 17,869,236 of NC_137650.1, read as the reverse complement.
GATCCTATCACTTCATCTCCAGCCTTCCGTTAATCCCGGACAGAGAAAAAGGTGAAAGAACATGAGCGTGGTGAGGAATACCAACCAATAACAGCTCCTCTGATAATTCACTGTGTTCTAATTTGACCGACGTTTAAAGAAAAGATCAAATTCAAGCCAGTTTTTAACGCCGTCTTGCTCTATATCTTTTGACAGTATCATCTTCTTGAACTTATGTTTCAATTGTGATTGCAACAATCTTTGAAATTTGAATCTAAATTAAACTTTGCAGTATAAACATAGCGTATCATTCACGACATGATCCAGCTCAAAAGCTATTGTTTTACTACACTGCTCTAGCTTGCATTCCATGCCCAGATTTTATGAGGATATTGAACATGTCATGCTAACAGGAAGCTAATCAAGATGCTCATTGTATTAATAGCAATGGGAGTTTCATTCGCATCTGTTTGCGTGTCACTCCGTTTGATTAAAAGAAGAGGAGAGAAGTTTCTAATTCCCTGACCTGTGGAATGAGGTGCTGCGCCACCTGTTCAATGAGTGCCTCTCCTGCCCCCTGCTGATTCCTGCAGGGAACAGATGATTTAACAGGTCATCTGGTTATTTGTGATCATATCCTACGCAAGCAAAATAAAGGTTTACCTCATAAAGGTTTACCTTCATTACATGAATCCATACACATATACATATACACACATATACATATATATACACATACATATATACATACATATATACATATTTATATATATACATATATATATATATACATATATATATATATATATATACATATTTATATATATATATATATATATATATATATTTATATATATATATATATATATATATATATACATATTTATATATATATATATATATATATATATATATACATATTTATATATATATATATATATATATATATATATACATATTTATATATATATATATATATATATATATACATATTTATATATATATATATATATATATATATATATATATATATATATATATATATATATATATATATATATATATATATATATATATATATATATGTGTGTGTGTGTATTTATATATATTTTGATATGAGAAGGAGATAAAAGCAACAGAAAACTAGTGAGATGTTGTGATGAATGTAGCTGAGAGACTGGTTTCACACGAACATGTGAAACAAAAAGGGAAGACCAACAGATCTGTTTAATACCATGCTGTTTTAACACTCTTCTGTCCGGCTGTTTGATCTTGCTAAGGCATTCTTTGGGTCTATATAACCAGCTCCTTTGATTAAAAGACAGGATTTAGATAGGGAATATACATAACCTCCATCCCTATTTTTCACCCTCTCCCTCCTTCTGCCTCTTGCTTTGTCTTCATAGCCACAGGCAAAGACTGAATAATTCTGTTTGAGATTTGTAAAAGTAAGGGAGAGAAAGACATCTTAACGTGTTGAATGTGAAAATAGTGATCGTTGTGAGGTGAGAAATATCTTGTCTGCCAGAGGTTGTGCCACAGATTCACAGCCAAGAGTCGAGATATTATTTTGCTCGGATGTGAAAGGCACACAGGAAAGTCAACCATGACATTTGTAATACGAGATCTGGATTGTAAAAAAACTAAAAAACTAAACAAATTGGCGTGTTGCCAGCGAAGCCGTGTGTAAGTCAATTAACGACGTGTGATGAACAAGCAAAAAGACTACAAACAAAACTTCTTGGAGGAAAATAAACTTGAATTAAGACAAAACGTATATTCAGAGATTCGACTTCATAAATGATATGTTATCAATTGCTGCAGCATCATAGTTTTAAAGCAGAACTAGATAAGACAGGTTGTATACTGGCTTGTTCAAAGATAGATTACAGTTCGACAGGCAGTCACAAAAGATAAAATGTAAGGAGAGAGAAGAAAGAAAAACAACAATGCAACATTACTCTTTCCATGTTGTTTTTTTTCAATTTCACAAAGTTTATCTATTATCTATTGTGGCTCTAGTGGGAATTTGTGGATTTCTTTCTTGAAATATTGGCTTTCCTCAAAGTCTACTAATGTGCAAATCTATTAACTGTGAACTATAACTGATGTCATAAACACAAAAATTTGGTTAAAAGAGATTGTGTCCCAATTATGAGACAACTGGCTAAAAAACAACAACACTGTATATCTGTTCAATCTTGAGTTAAAATAATAAATGTTTTAATGGTAAAATAAACAGTAATGCTCCCTGCAGTGATGATGGATAGACTGAAAATGGATGGATGAATGAACCCCATGATTATGTGTGTGTATTATAAATACTGAATAATAAAGACTTAATGAAATTAGACAATAAAATACAGTAAAATGTAAAATGGTGTTCATATACACAAACAAATCCAAAGCACCTACCTACTTTGCATCCTAATCACTGACCATCACAGTTTTTTCCAATTGTATTCTAGTAAACAAAACATGTGTTGATCATGTCACAACATTAACCAAGAACCTGAAATATTTCCAAATGGCTGCCATGTGTGTCAGATAAGGTGCAAGCTTGAGAGTAGAGTTCCGGGAAGACTAAAAAATGTTTCTGAGAGGGAAATCCAAGGTTTTGAGGTTCAGTTCAAAGCTGTTCCACCCCTATTAGCAGTACATCACGAGCCTCAGTATACCTCCTTAACAGAAGCTCCTGTGTTAGCATTACATTTGCATTGCTGAAGAGTTCAACAAGACACTTCAAATAGAAAGGTGCTGCTCTGTCGCTGATTGAGATGTTCCCTTCTGGAAAAGGTCATAAACAAAAGCTGTTTTCAGAGGGGACGATTGAGAAAAAATATACTTCTTTATCCACGAGTTGGATCAACATGAGCAGTAACACTGAATACTTAGATGTGTGGAGGAATGAGGTGGATTGTCAGGGCAGATCCTCATTATTCATCCTCTCGCCTCTGATCCCTTGTTATCCCAACACTCATCACTCATCCATCACCCTGGGGAATGAAAGGAATAACTTTCACATTTGCTTAATTCCCCTGACGTGCCTCCCAGTGCACCTAAAGGCAATTCCATCTTTTGGTTGTTGCTTTCAAACGTGGTCCTGCAGTCCTTTATAGCTCAGGGAAAAGAATGTGGCATAAATATTGCCCGGGATAGTTGTTTTGACTCACACTGGGGCCAACCGCACTAAAAGTGCAACATGTTTTATTTGAAAGGCACTTTGAACAAGGTTTATATCATATTTACATTTGACTATTGCACATTTACTGCAGCTTACTGAGTGCTTATTACACATGAAAATACATCCACTTAAGGATAAATACACTGATTCTTGTATTGCACATTAAGACAAAAAACGTTTCAATGCATGTGCCTTTGTTTGACAGATCAGAGATCAATGCTGGTTGTGTGCGCATGTGTTAGTTAACATGTATTTATCATATAGAGAAAATAATGTTTCAACAATGTTGGATGTCATGTTGAAAACCATATCCCCACCTGAGATGCCATGTTTCCCATCGTCAGTTCCTGTATTATGTTGCATCTCAGAGCAGGAGCACTAAATGCTTCAATTATGTGGAACATCTGCTGCCTAAACATTTTGTGGCGAGATCGAGGCTTGAGATGCTGCCAGAGCAATAAAAATGTTGTTGAGCAACAGCTGAATGATTTGTTTATGCATCAAACAGCAGTTTTCTTCACTGCTTGTGCTACTCGCATGCATCCAAGTGTCTGACAAACCAGTATGAACAGCACAATCGTATAGCCATCCACGAGCCCCCATAAAGATAATTATTGTGGCTTGGTATGTAGGCATTAGTAAGCTAGTTCAATGTTTAGGATTTCCAAATATCACTTCGGTGAATTTAGCAAATGCAATTTACCATAAAAGTTGGGAAGCACACACCGAAGAATTCAACCCTTAATAGTGGATGTAATTAATATGAAGGGGAACCACAAAAATATTACTTCAATTATAAACTTTTGCTTCTGAAGCAGTTTAGTGATCAAGTGAGAGCGTTTTTAGCAAGATATTTCCTATGCTTCCTTTCTAAAATTATGATGCATCTGCAAACAATGTTGTACACTCTGGAAGCCAATATTACCTCAATATGCATAAAGATACACTAGCAGACAAAATTCTTTAAAAATATACTTCCTTTCAAAAGGCATCACTTCTGCACAGCAATACACGAAAACAAGACCATCACCACTCATTTCCAATCCACAGTTGTCTAATATGATCCCGCAAGTCGATATGTCTACAAACAAACCAGACTTTGTAGCCATCAAACCATGTTGATGTGCTGTTAAGTTATGTCATTTTCGGAGATCAGTGCACATGGGTTTCTGGGAAATGAAAGATAGCATTGCAGAAGCTCAAGCCATTAGAATAGCTTTAAATCTCACGAGATAGAGTGTACGGATGTGCTCTTACCTTGGGAATGTTCTGGACTCTTCAAGCCGCTAAGACGTCAACAAACCCGGTATGGTATGCACATTTTAAACACTCGAAATATGTGTTTGTATGAGTGTAATGATACATTTCCGTCAGAAAGGTATTGACAATATATTCCAGATGTACATAAACAACTAAAACTGGGTTCTACATGTTTTCATTTTTTCAATGTGGATCCTGTTATAGTAACTTTAAGTGCTGAGGTGGGTCAGTTTGAGGTTTGGAAGCCGTTTTGAACCCGTGTAGGACTAGTTTATGAGGTCCTTGATTTCACCATGAGAATGTCTTTATGGAAATATGTTTAGAAATCTGAAAAAAAAATATTAAACTCTCAATTTTGTATTTTTTATTAAAAAACATTTTTTTAAATACAGTAGTCATTCCTATGTGCTTTTACAGAGAAAATAGAAAAGCCCAACATATCCACATGAGCAAGCAGGTGTGTTTGCGACAACGGAAAGGATAAACTCCCAACAGGGAGAAACCTGTGAAGGACATACCACAACCAAAAAAATTTCAGTTTCTGAATAATTTGTCATGTGCCCTTGAGCACTGATTAGAGCTTGACCATGAGGCCTCATCTGTTTGATGTCGACAAGTGTACAGTTATACACTTAATACAATGCGATAAAATACAACACAGTAAAAATATTTGTTAAAAGTTGATCATTAAATTTGTAGTTTTTGTGGCCTTTTGCTTATTTAGCAACTCCTACTACGTTGTCAGGGTGTCTGCAGAGTGGGCGTTGGATGTGGGGATAGTGGGAATCCTCTGCATGTCCTAACCTTCTGCTCTCGGTCTGCATGTGCTGCTGAGAAGATGTTCCTGATGGTAGCACATGTCCTATCGGCCTCCTGCAGGCCAACTGTTGCACCAAACTGGTTCACAGCGCAATGCGTACCTATTTGTATTAAAGGTTGTCCAATTTTTAGTTGAAGAAATTTGAACTGCTTTGTCAGACTGAGTTTCATAATCCTGTAACTTCACATCCGCTACTCACCAAAAGTTAGGGACTATTTGAATGAAATGTATGGAAAATATAAGTTCATGCTCCAGTGATAGATCACAAAAGTAGGGCATTTAAGTAGAAGCACGTAATGGTGCTTTACTCGCATCAAAATATTTGTTATAAATAAAAAAGCAACAGTGAAGGACATACCACAACCAAAAAAATTTCAGTTTCTGAATCATTTGTCATGTGCCCTTGAGCATTGATTAGAGCTTGACCACGACGCCTCATCTGTTTGATGTCGACTTATTGTCTGCTGAGGCTTCATGGCGTCCCACTCTTCTCGAAGGGCGGCCCTCAGGTCATTGAGGTTCTGGGACACAGAGTCACAAGCACTCAGCAACTCAGCTGATCCCAGAGGTTTTCTTTAGGATTCACATCTGGAGAAAAGTGCAGGCCACCCCATTTGCGGTGCCCCAGTCTCCAGCAGCCTTTCAGTAATGATGCAACCTTGATGAGCTCGAACATTGTCATCCACTGGAGATGACATCAAGTCTGTGCTGTTCATGCAGGGGCACAGTGACTGGATTAATTATGGTTTTCAGGTAGTATGTGCTTGTCAATGTACCTTTCACAATGTTTAGGGCAGTTCTGTATTTGACGAGACACACTGGCCCACACTGCAACACCACCACCAAAGACTCCTCTGGTGACAACGATTCCTGGATTAAACACCTGTTGAGAATTCTGCTGTTAAACTCCTTGTGAGAGAACAGCAAGTTGTCTAAAATATAGTGAAACATTGAACAGGTGGACATATGCTGTCAAAAGTTTACAGGAGGTCACATTAAGGTCGCCTATAAAAGTTTTAGTGCCTTTCGGGTTCATCCTCAAATTTCATCCGAAAGCCAAATATCTCCAACTTTTTGCAACGAGTGTGTTTATTGTACACCTATGGCTCGACCTTATACTTTGGCACAAATGTGGGTGCACTGCAACCGTCTCTGCTTGCTGCTGAGAGATAGACAACATTTTCCAGACCTTCACTTTTGCTGGCAAAATTGCATATATGCTCAACATGGGCGGGTTCACATAATTTTTAGGGAGGTAGAACCATGGGTTCAACTTTGTGGGGAACCCAAAAGCAATAAAAGTGACGTCTCTCCTTAGCATTGATACCACAAACAGAAAACAAACTTAAACATGATTTAATTTCTTAATTTCTTTTGTCCTCAATGGTAATTATTTTTCTTTGTAGAAAGAGTGCATACGACTTATTTTTACACTCAACAATAAATAGGTCATTATTGTTATGGCTGCAATGTTTTATTCAACATTTGGTGTTCAGTGCAATTTGTAAACTATTCAACAGTCCAATAAGCAGCTTATATGGTGCAAACCAATTCAGCGATATCAATTATGAGATAGTTTCATTTGGCACAATTTGAGTTACAGTCATTCCAATGTGCTTTTATAGAGAAATTAGAAAAGCCCAACATATCCACATGAGCAAGCAGGTGTGTTTGCGATTGTGGAAAGGAAAAACTCCCACAGGGACGAACCTTTGCAGAAACCAGACTCAGACGTGCGGCATTCTGCGGACCAGTTGGGGTGAAAGGAGAGAGGAGAGGAGAGGAGAGGATAAGAAAGACAGAGATAGACTTGGTGGGGAGATACATACAATACCCTTGTTAGTGCTACCTATATATATATATACACATTTTTTTTTTTTTAATACAATGATCCAAATATTTTCCAACTGTCATGAGATTAAACCAGCCTGAGCAACCACAAAACAAAAAGCAAAACGACAACAACAATGATAACAAAAGCAAAAGCAAAATGACAAAACAAAGAACAAAAAACATGATTTTGATAATTGAAAGAACAATAGCAGAAAATAAGAAAAATCAGCAGCAAATGTCATCAATGAGGAGTGGAAGTGTGTGTGTGTGTGTGTGTGTGTGTGTGTGTGTGTGTGTGTGTGTGTGTGTGTGTGTGTGTGTGTGTGGTGTGTGTGTGTGTGTGTGTGTGTGTGTGTGTGTGTGTGTGTGTGTGTGTGTGTGTGTGTGTGTGTGTGTGTGTGTGTGTGTGTGTGTGTGTGTGTGTGTGTGTGTGTGTGTGTGTGTGTGTGTGTGTGTGTGTGTGTGTGTGTGTGTGTGTGTGTGTGTGTGTGTGTGTGTGTGTGTGGACTAAAGAATAAGAGAGAGAGATGAGGCCAAAAGAGTATGAGGTAAAAAAGGAAGTGGACAAGACTAATTAAAGACAATGTGTGTGTGCGCGCTTGTCCACTGGATGTGAATGGAACTGTAGGGGGGGGTCCGCCGGACCACCCCGGGGGCCCGAGGCCACCAGGGCCGGACACCGCCACTCTGGCGTCTGGCAGCTCCCCGGACCCGGGGAGGCCCCAACAAACCAACCCGAAGAGTCACGTCCCAACCCAGAAGGCACCAGACAGAGAGTGCAGAGAGGACCCCCCCCCCCCCCCCCCCCCCTCAGGCCAGAGGGGCCCACAAGAGAAGGATAAAGGGAGTAAAGACCCAGGCCCCGACCTGAGTCGCCAAGCCGGGACGGCTGGCACTGGGCCCCCAGGCCAGCGGGCAGGGGAGCCCCCCCGATCCCGGCAGCGGAGCCCACCACACCCCCAGGAGCCACCACCCCCTCCAACCCGGCAGGACAGAGAAGGCCCCAGCTGCCGAGCCCCAGACCAGTACCCCCCCCCCCCAGACCAGGAAGAGCGAAGGACCCAGCCAGGCCCCGGCCGGAGGACAGCCACCCTCCCAACCCCCAGGAGCCCCAATGCCCCCCCCCCCCCACGACCCATCTCCTAATCCCAACCCACACACACACCCACACTTAAGCATACACACACACACAAACATATACACATACACACACACACACAATACATTTATTTGGTAGGGAGGGGGATGCCCAACACTCCCCAGGCCGCCAGCCAGGCCCCCACCAGGCCACTACGGGATCTCATCCGCCACCAATCCGACCGTGAATAGGGAGGGAGAACCACTACCCAGCCCCCCCGGAGGTGCCATGCCAGAGCAAGCGTGCCCCCCGTACTCCAGCCGCACTCACCCGAAACACGGTGGGACCACAGCGGGAGGTTCTGGGGGGAGCCCCAACCCCCCCCCCACCCTGTGTTGGATGCATGTCGAGATGTGTATTTGTGTTTTGAAGAGGTGGTGCAATGTGTGTGTCTAAGGTGCGGTTTAAAATTGAGGGGTAGCGGGGGCCCGGGCGTTCTACCGCTGCCCAGCGGCAGAACCCCGAAAGCCAGCTGATCCCCTCAAGACCCTGCGTGACTAAGTGTAGTTAAAATTGTGGGAGGTGCAAAGTCGGGGAGGTGCCGGACCACAGTTAAGTAGCCTGGACCCCCCAACCCTAGGCCCTGCCCACTGGTCCCTATTGTTGAATGAGGTAAAGTGAGGTAAGGTAGGGGGGGCTGAGAGGGAGAAGGTTGCCCTGTCGCTAGGACTTGGCCAAGCTGGACCCCCCGCGCCGCCCCCACCGCACCCCCAAGTGGCCGGCTTGGAACACAGGGACCAACACCCACCCCGACAAGGCACCGCAAGAGGAACCGGGCAGGAAGACCCCCCCACCCCACCCGACGGCCGAAGAGCAGAGTCTAAGACCCGCATGGCCCAGCACGAGCCCAGCTGGAGGCCAGTGGCTAGGGAACACAGTCCCCCCCACACAAGATGACACCCATACTTGTATATAGAACGCACACCCCCCCACACACACACACAAACACACACACACAGACACTTCCACACACCCACACCCCCGGACCACCCCCCCCCCCGGGGGTCATCTTCAATCAGCTGTCCAGGCAGGCTGGCCAGGGCTCGACGCCCAGCACCCCCACCCCACAAATGTATGTGTGTGTGTATGTGTGTGTGGGTTGGGATTAGGGCTCCTGGGGGTTGGAGGGTGGCTGTCCTCCGGCCGGCCCGGCTGGGCCTTTGCTCTTCCTGGTCTGGGTGGGGGTCTGGTATGGGGCTCGGCGGCTGGGGCCCTCTCTGTCCTGCCGGGTTGGAGGGGTGGTGGCCCCCAGGGGTGTGGCGGGCTCCTCTGCCGGGATCAGGGGGCTCCCTGCCCGCGTTGCCTGGGGGCCCTGCACTGGCCGGTCCAGCTTGGTGGCTCAGGATGGGGCCTGGGGCTTTGCGCCCTTTATCCTTCTGTTGTGGACCCCTCTGGCCTGGGGGGGGGGGGGGTGGGGGGGGGGGGGGGGGGGGGGGGGGGGGTCCTCTCTGCACTCTCCTGTCTGGTGCCTTCCAGGTTGGGGACGTGGCTCTCTGGGGTGGTTTGTTGGGTCCTCCCCGGGTCTGGTGGGCTGCTGGGTGCCAGAGTGGCCACGTCCGGCCCGGGTGGCCTCGGGCCCCAGGGTGGTACTGCAGGCCCCCCAACAACAGTTCCATTCACATCCAGTGGACAAGCGCAGACACACACATTGTCTTTAATTAGTCTTGTCCACTTCCTTTTTTACCTCATACTCTTTTGGCCTCATCTCTCTCTCTTATTCTTTAGTCCACTCACCACACACACACACACGCACACACACACACGCACACGCGCACACACGTGCTACACACGCACGCGCACACACACACACACACACACACACACGCACGCACGCACGCACGCACGCACGCACTTCCACTCCTCGATGAGATTTGCTGCTGATTTTTCTTATTTTCTGCTATTGTTCTTTCAATTATCAAAATCATGTTTTTTTTGTTCTTTGTTTTGTGTCCTTTTATTTTTGCTTTTGTTGTGATTGTTTTGCTTTTTGCTCTGTTGTTGCTCAGGCTGGTTTAATCTCATGACAGTTGTACAATATTTGGATCACTGTGATTACTGTATTTAAAAAAAAAAAAAAATAGAAATATATGTAGCACTAACAAGGGTATTGTATGTATCTCCCCACCAAGTCTATCTCTGTCTTTCTTATCCTCTCCTCTCCTCTCCTCTCTCCTTTCACCCCAACTGGTCCGCAGAATGCCGCCACCTCTGAGTCTGGTTTCTGCAAAGGTTCCTCCCTGTTGGGAGTTTTTCCTTTCCACAATCGCAAACAAACCTGCTTGCTCATGTGGATATGTTGGGCTTTTCTAATTTCTCTATAAAAGCGCATTGGAATGACTGTACTATGTTGAAAAATTTATTTTTTTAATTAAAAAAAAAAATTATAAAAATAAAGTATTGGGGACCATGTCAACTCAAATTGTGCCAAATGAAACTATCTCATAATTGATATCGCTGAATTGGTTTGCACCATATAAGCTGCTTATTGGACTGTTGAATAGTTTACAAATTGCACTGAACACCAAATGTTGAATAAAACATTGCAGCCATAACAATAATGACCTATTTATTGTTGAGTGTAAAAATAAGTCGTATGCACTCTTTCTACAAAGAAAAATAATTACCATTGAGGACAAAAGAAATTAAGAAATTAAATCATGTTTAAGTTTGTTTTCTGTTTGTGGTATCAATGCTAAGGAGAGACGTCACTTTTATTGCTTTTGGGTTCCCCACAAAGTTGAACCCATGGTTCTACCTCCCTAAAAATTATGTGAACCCGCCCATGTTGAGCATATATGCAATTTTGCCAGCAAAAGTGAAGGTCTGGAAAATGTTGTCTATCTCTCAGCAGCAAGCAGAGACGGTTGCAGTGCACCCACATTTGTGCCAAAGTATAAGGTCGAGCCATAGGTGTACAATAAACACAGTCGTCGCAAAAAGTTGGCGATATTTGGCTTTCGGATGAAATTTGAGGATGAACCCGAAAGGCACTAAAACTTTTATAGGCGACCTTAATGTGACCTCCTGTAAACTTTTGACAGCATATGTCCACCTGTTCAATGTTTCACTATATTTTAGACAACTTGCTGTTCTCTCACAAGGAGTTTAACAGCAGAATTCTCAACAGGTGTTTAATCCAGGAATCGTTGTCACCAGAGGAGTCTTTGGTGGTGGTGTTGCAGTGTGGGCCAGTGTGTCTCGTCAAATACAGAACTGCCCTAAACATTGTGAAAGGTACATTGACAAGCACATACTACCTGAAAACCATAATTAATCCAGTCACTGTGCCCCTGCATGAACAGCACAGACTTGATGTCATCTCCAGTGGATGACAATGTTCGAGCTCATCAAGGTTGCATCATTACTGAAAGGCTGCTGGAGACTGGGGCACCGCAAATGGGGTGGCCTGCACTTTTCTCCAGATGTGAATCCTAAAGAAAACCTCTGGGATCAGCTGAGTTGCTGAGTGCTTGTGACTCTGTGTCCCAGAACCTCAATGACCTGAGGGCCGCCCTTCGAGAAGAGTGGGACGCCATGAAGCCTCAGCAGACAATAAGTCGACATCAAACAGATGAGGCGTCGTGGTCAAGCTCTAATCAATGCTCAAGGGCACATGACAAATGATTCAGAAACTGACATTTTTTTTGGTTGTGGTATGTCCTTCACTGTTGTTTCTTTATTTATAAAAAATATTTTGATGCGAGTAAAGCACCATTACGTGCTTCTACTTAAATGCCCTACTTTTGTGATATATCACTGGAGCATGAACTTATATTTTCCATACATTTCATTCAAATAGTCCCTAACTTTTGGTGAGTAGCGGATGTGAAATTACAGGATTATGAAACTCAGTCTGAAAAAGCAGTTCGAATTTCTTCAACTAAAAATTGGACAACCTTTAATACAAATAGGTACGCATTGCGCTGTGAACCAGTTTGGTGCAACAGTTGGCCTGCAGGAGGCCGATAGGACATGTGCTACCATCAGGAACATCTTCTCAGCAGCACATGCAGACCGAGAGCAGAAGGTTAGGACATGCAGAGGATTCCCACTATCCCCACATCCATCGCCCACTCTGCAGACACCCTGACAACGTAGTAGGAGTTGCTAAATAAGCAAAAGGCCACAAAAACTAAAAATTTAATGATCAACTTTTAACAAATATTTTTACTGTGTTGTACTTTATCGCATTGTATTAAGTGTATAAATGTAAAAAAAAGTTCCCTTTAGGATGACACATAACTGTCCAGGGACTACAAACGAAAAATAGCCCTTAGGCTAATTCTGGCATATTTTCCAGAAAAATATGTCAATATGCACTGTCCCTATAATAAAATATATAAAAAAAAAAATTTTAAAACACACATTGGAGAAGAGGCCTTCAGGCACTGAAATATGGCAAAAAGTTGAATTAGAGCGAATGCTAAAAATGGGCATAGGTTAATTTCTCAAAACCCTGATACTGTTGAAGGTGGATTTATTAAAATCAAGTTAACGCTTCCCGTGAGAATTTGAATTTTCTCTACAGCAGCAAATTGTATTCAAATCTGAAAAGGAAACTAAAACAGGGATATTAAAGACTTTCAAACATTGGATTTATAAACTTTATTGACCCACACTGGGACAGACAGGTGGGTGGAAAGACATACAGACTAATAAACACACAGTGAGCCCGACTGTGAAATCTACATGATGTCCTGAAATGCAAATATGTGGTGCTTGCACAAACTGCAATAAAAACATTTAACACCATGAGCTTATGTAACTGTTGATATTAGTTGTTATTATATAATAATTTACATCAGTTATTTTGGTTGGGGTTTTTTTCTCACCTTAAATATGTGAACTTTTGCCACTTAGTGATAGACTGCATCACTTCTCTGAAACCAATGTTGGTGTGCATGAGATCACCTGACGTGTTGTATGTGTTCAGTAGAGGATGCATCTTTAAACACACAGGACCAAATCCCAATAACAGTCATTGTTGAGATTTTCTATTTAATGATGAGTCTTATAAAAAAGAAGAAAAAATAAAGGCTGTTGAAACGAGACCAGGAACAGATAGCCCTTTGGCAGCACTGGGCTGCGGGAGGGCATTTAGAGCCGAAATCAACACAAGTGAGAAGTGTTTGGATTCCAGAAGGTGTTTTAGTTTATGTACGGATAAAGCAGAGAAAGAGACTTGATGTCAGAAGAAGGATTTCACTCTTTCCGAGGCTTGGAAATGAAAATCGGAAAGCTCAAAATGTTATCCTTTGTTGTTATACCACTGAGAGAGCTTCTGATGTACTGACGCTCTCGCCCCATTCATGTTTCCATAACTACTGAATATGGCGACGTGGCTCACGCAATGTTCACGTGGTTATGACGGATGTTCCTCTATGCTTTTCCAGCCATCCCGTTTCACTCTTCTCCTTCATAGCAAGAAGGTCGTAGGTTTAACAAACAGTTAGGCCTTTCAGTTGACATGTTCTCCGTGTGTGTGTGTGTTTCCTTCAGGTCCTCCGGTGTCCTCACACAGTTGGGAAACGTGCATTTCAGTTTCGTCGGAAGATGTGACTGAGTGTATGCGGTTGTTTGCGTTTGCACTGGTGACTTGCTCAGGGTGTGCACTGCCTTTACTCATCACTGCAAGTCATCAGCTGGAAGATGAATGACTTTCACGCTGCCTCAGTCCACTGACCGACTGCAGCCATTTGTATAAGGCCGTTACTAAACAAACCTTAAAGTTGGTGTTAGTTCCATGTTCATGAAATTGTCCACAGATCAAACAAAGAGGGATCCAATATGACTGTACACAGTGGTTTGACCGTTTGTGCTTTGTTCCTGGAATAAGTTCCAATACGTAGTTCATGGGTCTACAAAAGGCTTTTCAACTCAAACTTGTGGAGTATATGCAAGATTGTTGGTGCAGACACACTCTGGTGCGGTTGCTTTAACTCCACACACTCTCTCAGACAGAACCAGAGCAAAGCTGGAGCTAATTATGTCTTTACTTGCATGCAAGTACCAATCTGGGGTGGGATAATAAAAAATAAGCGAGAAAGTGCCCTCAACCCGATACTTCACAGAATTACTGAAATATCAACACCAGCAGATTTCCTTTTATCCTCAGTTGAAAAAAAGTGAGTCGCTGTTTTCCTTTGACATGTTGATCATTTATTCATTCCTTCATACATTCATTGGTGTGCAGTATTTAACATGCGGGATTCATTATTGTTATATTAACTTGTTTTTTGTCAATAGTTTTATTCATATTTCTTCTCAGTTTACCCTCGGATCCATTTTCTTGTCTTGTATTATTAGTTTTCTGACCTCACTTGTTTTGTTTGTTCATTGCCTTGTCAATCATCTCTAAAGCTCTTCTGGGCTGCACTAACTTGTATGAATGTTGCTGTACAAATAAAGTTTGATTGACTGATAAATGTCCAAGGCTTTTCCAGCTTTCTATGAAGGTTTGAAGTGTGAAGGGGCTTAATGCTTTATTAAGCGTTCTATGATGTGCTCCTCACATTCTATGACCACAAGCACCTTATGACTGTTTTGTTTAACCTACCTGACAATTATACCTACTATATAGGTATGCTTAAATATGAGTATATGTTTGTTTTTTTTGTACGTAATTCTATTCAGTAATTTATGATGCACTCGAATTGTACACGAGCCTGTTTTGGGGGAGAGGGGAAATGTTATAAAAGAAAAGAAATTGTTCGGGGGTGGGGGGAGGCGTCGCGTAATCTGATTAACCGATTGAAGCTTCATCTGATTTCTGTCTGTCCACACCGTGAAAGCCACATATCAGACTTTCTGCTCACCTCACAAAATTTTCCGTGTGCTGGAGCAGCAGAATGGAGGTCTTGTTTTTGAAGCAGAGCCCTTTTCCTCTGAGGTTCTTGTGTTGGATGCAGCTTTGTGTCTCAGTCACAGTCAATAGTCACTGCTCTCCATCTCCATCATCACAGCTCCATAGGGACTCTCGGAGACAGAGAAGAGAGACATATATGCTGTGTGTGTGCGCGTGTGTGTGTGTGTGTGTTATGACTGTTGCTACCTTTGTACCAAAGAGAGCTAGAAAGGAAATGTGGCTGTGTGTGTGTGTGTGTGTGTGTGTGTGTGTGTGTGTGTGTGTGTGTGTGTGTGTGTGTGTGTGTGTGTGCGTGCGTGCGTGCGTGCGTGCGTGCGTGCGTGCGTGCGTGCGTGCGTGCGTGCGTGCGTGCGTGCGTGCGTGCGTGCGTGCGTGCGTGCGTGCGTGCGTGCAAAAGACAGAAAATGCATGCTTGTCTCTCAGTATGTGTATGTGCAATCTTGTGCATTTTCTGCATGTGGGGAATATGTGTGCGTTTGTCTCCCAACCCTCTGTGGTATTCTCCTTCTCGCCAAACGTCATTCCTTCGTCTACTATCTGTCCAAGCTTAAAGCGCCAGTTGTTTTCTAAGGGGCCTCTGGGAGGGAAAGAAACAACTGGGCGATTACACTCCTTCTTTTATCCTCTCAAAGATGTTTTGCTCCTCCCTGTCTTGCTTTTCTTTCAGGAGGTCTTTGCTGTGAGGCTTTTCCCTTTCTGCCTTTAGGAGATTTTATTCATCCATATGACGCTACTCCCTCTTTCTCTCTCAAATGATGATGTTGACTTTGCTCCTCTTCGCTACACAGTGGAGATTCTCCCACTGCACTGCTCGTCTCTCTGTGTCTTTCTATTTAATGTTTTCCAAGCCAAGTAAAGAGCTTCAAAATACCGTTAAGCTTTCACTGAAGTACTACATTGCGTGTTATGTATGAATGTTTTTAAGGTTGTTACTTTTTTCACACAAAGGATAAAACACGGCAAAGTTACTTCAAAAGCATAAAAGACATTGTGTGGTTAGATTAATAAAACTTAGCTCAGTGGACTAAAGAGAAAAGGACCCGTGCAGTGTGATATTTGTACTAATCCTGCATCAGACAAAATATGGAGAACAGATCTTTCCTTCCAAAACCCCAGTAACTGTTACACCGACCCCCCCCCCCCCCCCCCACACAAGGATTTACTTAATGTTGTAATAATGTCCAAAGTTTTTCTTACAAGTGTTGCTAAAAATAAGTTTCAAATAAGTAGATTTTTTGATAAGATGTTAAAACATATAGATTGTTATGTCTATATTGTATTTTGCATAAAATATGATTTATGTCATCTTGAGAGGTTTACTTTCAGCAGTGAAGACTATTTGAGAGACAGATGATGGACACTCTTACTTGAAGCCTCACAATGAATACGCACTTTTGATGGATTTTAGCATTAGATACTGACGGACAGCTTAAATTGTACTCATATGAACTGCGGCGGTGTGTAGTTACCACCCTCATCACATATTCTGACACTTTCTCAAAAGACAACTTATTCCAAATGCATCACTTTTTCTGTATGCACATCTAATTCTCCTAAACTTCTTTATGATTTTTTTCCCCCACATCTGATACACACATTCACTCTATTTTAAAGGTTAAGGGATTAACCCTTTTATTCCTGCTGTCAAGTCGCCAATAGAATTACCATTAGTCTGTTGATGATCTGTAGAGCATTTACGATCATAAAGCAGGGCAACTGAATTTTGCTTTCAATGCACCGATCGTGGAGATTTCAGCAATTCATCCATCCAGAAATGGACAAGATTCACCAGCATGTTACACATTAGAAATATGAGATTCTCAGTACCACATCAAAGTGTGTAAAGCTCACAATGACCTCAATAACATACAGTATGTTTTGGGAAAGTTGTTAAACGAGTGTCTGTTTGACTTATCAGAAGTGTGCAGCTTGAGTTTTACAATCAAGGGTGCCTTCATTCTACTTTTGACAAATCTTAGTAAATATAATTGTTCAGGAAAGCCTTCAGTTCATTCCTCATGTTGCATACCTCAAATAAACATTGACCCAGTCCTTCATTTTAACTGAAAAGGTGACAGACTTTTACTGTTACCAGTCAATTGATTTCTTTTTTTTTGTTTGTTATTAAATAGAAAACTTCACAAAAAGAATAATGCTGCCACCATATAATCCTCCAAAAATTCCCCTCATATTTTACAGTAGTCATACATCATTGCCTATTGTGAAACACTGGGTTGTAAAATAAGAATCTATCATGCAATGCGAAAAGTTTCATGGTCAATTGAAATGAAGTTTAGCTTATTACAGCAATGGCAACAGGAAAAAGTGATTTCAGCTGAAGGTTCCAGGAGGTTTTGGGGGCCATTGGCCCTCCTGAAGCAAAAGATTTTGAACCAATTTCTACCCATTTTAAAGTAATTTTGGCTATATTTTGTATGATCCATTCCTATCTATTGTAATTTTACAATGACACAATATTCAATTAACTAGAAAATAAATCATATTGGTAATGAATTGGATAAATATCCTTAATACATTCATGTTTATTTTTATGTTTAAGTTTCAAAATTTACATCAACAATGCATTTCTGTGTTCAGTTATATTTTCTATTTCAATTATAGAAATATAGTGCAAAGTTAGTCAAGGTAAGTGCATAAATGAACAATTTAACTGTAACATTTATGCTGTAAAATTCTTTGACTCATTGGCTCCAAATAAGGTTTTTTGTTTGTTTTCTTTTTTCAATGGATTTAGATGTTTCACAAAAATAACCAACTTTAATTTCAATAGGCAGAAATGTGTAAAATAAATTGCCATCCTTGTCATACTTGGATACAAACGTATTGCTTGTATTAGTAAAAATACTTTTTTTTTTTTACAAATGTTGTAAAACTAGCAAACAAGCGATTGATAGACTAGTCGAAAAACAATAAACTATATAGAATGCATAAATATAGGAACGGGAATTACAAAACTACAAAATGAGATGAGAATATTTAGGTTTAGTTGCAAGTTGAACCAAATACAATTTACAATGTACTCAACTGGAAACTGATAAGGCATTAGTGTAAAAAGCAAAGGATTACATGGAGACCAATCTGAAGCAGCTCTGCAGATTCCCATTTGATTTGCACTTTACATGTTAAATATTTACCACTTTAATCTTCAAGATGGCACGCCAATAGATTGAAATGATAAAAATCAAAGTATGGATTTGACCATAGTGTTTTCTCATGTACATGGCCCCTCATATGCATTCACATCACAATGTAATTTTCAATAACACATGCATATGTATGTGCAGTTGTATATATTAATTCAATTGAGAGTATGTGTGTACATCCCACATAGAATATGCAAATGTTGAGTTCCTCCTTGCTCCTTCTTGCTCACCCTCACTCATCAGTCAAGTTAAAATTCCAGCAGACACACACATGTACACACACGCTGACACACAGTTGTGCATTCTTGTTCTCTTCCTGATTTACTCTGGTCATTACTATTCTGCTCAGATTTTCAGGCTGATGGCCTACTGCGTTCTGCATTTGACTCAGATCATTCTGATTATGAATAAACAATACGACCAATCACAGTACATCTATTTGCATTGCAGTTTCAGGCCACACACAGTCACAAAGTCAGTCACATTCTTCCCTTCATCATGTTTACACCACACGGGCAACATGCACATTTGAATGAGCATGTATTACAGTTTAGATGACATAAATACCACGACGTCTGCTTTTCATAGCACTTACATTTCCTTTTTTTACGATTCCCTTTCTAATTTCTTTCTGCGTTTCAAGGCGCCAAAGAGTATAACGTTGATGGGGAGGATGAGGTGCAGTTTTGTGTTGCATATTACCATTTACCATCTCAAGTTAATGGTTTAAAACACAGTAATGGTTTTCATTTGGTAAATAAAAATGCAGAGTGGTGTGACTGCAGCTTTGCACCGTGTCCAGCCAATGACAGCAACAGTACCTGGAGCAGATCCGGGGAACGGCCCTGACCTTTAAAGCCAGTCATGTCACCGAGAAGAGTCACAACCAGCCAACTGTCTAATGGGGTGTCGCTTGATTTATTTATTTATATACTACAAAGAATATGGTTTGAGCTTTCCAAAGACACATCCCATTGAACTCAAGGAAAACTGCCCAATGAACCATAAGCTCATCACGCTAATTAAAATGAGCAGTTGAGTAATAATAGAAAGACTGTGCAGAATAGTCACATCTGCTGCACAAGTGGGAGATGGCACAAGAAAGAATCAGATCCTGGATCTGTTCCACAGGCAGTTAAGGGGAGGCTGATTTTGCAGCTCCCTCAGCAGTGATGACAACAAGACCTGCAACAAAAGGACCTTATGATTAGTGACGAACGTGACGACCCGCTGTCTCGGGAGTCTACGCTGGCAACAAACGGTTTGGGCAATATTATTGAGGTCGTTTCACACTAAAATAAAAACAAACAGTAGTGTGTCTGGGATCTCGAGTCGCGCTGCAGGAAATCTTGTAAATGTGGAAAAACATGCATTCACAAGTGCAAATATAAAGTGAGAAACTGTCACACCTTCAACACCAGAAAGCTGAGCTGAAGACTGACTCCACTTTTTGTCAATTTCTCACAATATTTTCACCCAATTTTTGTTCTTCCATCTCATGTTTTATCTTTTTACCTCAACATGCAGACACACTTTCTCCTTTCCGTCTTTTCCTTCCTAATGCAGATACAGTACGTCTTGCTTTGTCTCTTTTTCTGCTCCGACTCATCTTTTGGTAAATTCAGTATTCTCACCCTGTGTCAAGTGGAAAGTAGGGGACACCCAGGTGTAAATTGCCCAGCTTGTGATGGCTGGAGAAAAGCACAAAGCAATTTCCACACCATTTCTTAGTGGGGTCCATCGCCTCTGTTGCCAAGCCCTGTGGGGACCTCAAAAGAAAAAGAGAAGCCGCCACTTAACTGCCAGGCAGACGGCATAGAGGAGATTAGGAGAGAGGGAAGCAGCAAGAGGGAAGGAGAAAGACGTTATCGTGGCTCACACTTGACTAGCAGTCAGAGCCACCCAGATTACTGTTATTGCCAGAGGTTTTAAACAACTGCATCCACACTGTGGCCAACAATATGAAGTACAATCCCTGCTGTTTAAGGGTGGTTCCACATCCTTGACTCAGTAATTTCAATCTGAAAATGATGCGATTGTGTCCACACGGTATAAACGATGCATCTGAGGCTGCTTTTATGTGGTATGCGCTTGTATTTTCAGTATAGTTTAGCAGATACAGCCCGATCATATAAACAGAACAACACACAAGATGAAGACATTCATATTAGATTGATAGGGGAAAAAAGGTAATTTAATTAAATAAGCTGAACGCAAAGTGCGCAAAGTAGTCTTACAAAAACTTCGCAGGCCAGTCATTTCCAAAAACACTACATTACATTTGAATATTTGTAATCTTTATAAATTATGGCAATTAAACCAGGGAAACAAACTAGAAAAGGATTTTGGTTAAACAAAAAAAAAAAAACATTACAGAATTCTACAGTATGATGTGCATTTATGAATGGTAATGTTAATCTTGGTTTTATGGCTGGCCACTATGCCAACTCGACCACCGAATGCTATGAACACGAGAGCCGGCATTGGTTGAGGTACAGAATCTGTCAATATGAACCGAATTGCTCAGGCAAGTCAGACAGAGATTTATTTTGTTTGTTGTTTACAGATCCGGTCCCCTTGGGCCACACGCAGACAAACCGTAGCACTGCATGAAAAAACAAGCATCTCATTCATTTGAATGATGCTGGTACAGCAGCAAAACAACATCATCGAATTTCACCAGCAGGTAGAATATTGCTCAAGTCAGACCCTACATTTGAAACTGAAATTGAAATTGATTAATGCTCTGTGTGTTCTCTCATTCTGAGCTGCAATATATATTGACACAATTTGCAAGTAAAAGAAAGTGGAACTAAGGTTTCATTTTCTCATATTTGCTCAATGGCTCCATTATAACCTATATTACTTTATAGCTGTCTGCCATCTTCACACCTAGTTGAAAAGAGGAATAATGCATGTCCAGTTATACAACAAAAATCTAAGAATGCATACACTTTTCTAGCTATGGACAACAGCATGGTCAAAATATGCAATGCATTAATTCTTTACGAAAAACACATTGAGAGCTGCCATTACAAGTAGATCATATTATTGTATCTGTCCAACTTACCACTTCTGAAGCAAACTATTTCAGATCTGTGATTTTTTTTTGATAAACTTAGTGACATCTGAATAAAGTGAGAAAATGGTTGAGACATTGAATTAACCCCGTCCGCTGGTGCCTTTCTCTGTGCTGCAGTATTAAAACTCACAGAAAAATTCCTCAACAAACATGCAGCAACCTGTTGAATTATAGGCAGAGCATTTGAAAATGGGCATTGAACCAACTCCACCTTAAACCTTTAAAACCTTCCTGCGTGTCATTTAATGTCAGCAGCAGGTTTCAGCATGTGATGAGTTATTGTAACAAGCAAGTACCTGACTAGTATCATCCGATTTAAAATGCTGTTACAATTACCGACGTTTCTGAGAGTCATGTGACTCTTTCATTCTGGTGTATATGTTTGGTACTGCTGTCCCTCTTTTTCCAGATCCATGTGCCGACCAGTAGAGACCGTAAAGATGTCCGTCTCAGTAGTCACTTTTTGTAAACCTTGTGTTTATTGGAGAAGCAGCACCATGAACTAATTCAACACCAACAGCAAAATAAAAGATGTCCAAGCGTGTGCAACTTCAGCATTGGAGTTTATCCCGAGTGGCAACGTATTCGTGGAATTGCATAAAAATTCCTTTCTGCTTTTATTTTTGTAGTTCACTCAGGGGCGTGTTGCTGCTTCTTCTAATTATCATGAGTCTCTGCACGACGAGATGCAGAGTGTTGCTTTTACTGTTGTATGCATGGGATCACTGGCCTTTAAAAGTGATCGATTATCTCAAATACAGCAAAATAATATCTGTGCACCACTTCTCATTATCTGAAGGAACTTCAGTTGAACTTAATGAGTCTGTCAGGTACATGTCCAGTCATTTTCTGTTTTCAGTACAAACTCAATTAATGAAGTAGCCCATAGATGTAATGAAGTACTAATTTTGCAAAATCCACAAAACAATGGTTGTTATTTAGATGCCCTTTAATACCATGCTTTAAATGGGGGCAATCAATGAGTGCTCTTCGTGACCACATCAATCTCACACTGGCTTTACATTATAATGTTTAGTATTTGATCAACTTAAAGAAGAAGCAGGTATGTTGGTATAAATACTGTCAAGTGAATGAGCTATGTTCCTTGAAATGGTTTGTGCCTTATCGAAAGATCCTGTCAAGACGACTATTCAAAAGCCAGTTATGTAGCTCATTCACAAATCTGTCAAATCCACAGTAACGGGGCAAAAACAGAAGATATTTACCCGAGATAACAGTCCTCTGTGATTCAAGGTCCTACTTTAACCTTCCAGTTACCCACCTTTTACTTTGATTTAATCTCTGAGAAATATAGTTTTGACAGCACGGAATCATTTACAGTATATCACAATGAAAGCTTTTAGATGAAGACAACAGGACTGAAAGAGAGACAATATCACTTATTTATGTTAGGAATCCTGGAGCAGAACAACCGGGCAGTTCAACAGACTAATAACTTTCCATGGAGGTCCGGTGAGTCCATTAGGCTACTGTAGCTTTTTTAAAACCTCCAGACAGGCAGTTTTGGGCAATAATTCAGTACCGGCAATGCTGATCTATTAAGATGTATTACACCCACCAGAGACCCACGGAGAGATGGAGAGGTCAGAGAAAAGTGAAGGCCTCACCTCAAGCTGATGCCCGACATCCAAATCAGTATTTCAAAATCACTCAGCAAGATTAAAAAGACTGGGAATGGAAGGGATGAGTGGGATAGAGAGATAGGTAGCCACAATCCTTATAAGAGGACCAATCTAGATGCTCCTGCTTGACTGTTGGCATGATTAGATACATCTTGTTCCATTATGCATTTCTATTTTCAATTGCATTTTCTCCAAGGAGATTTGAAAAATCTCTAATAGCTTTTAAAACGACTTGCTGCCTGCATCACTTATGGTAAGGCCACTCATTGTCAAAGACCGCGGGGCATGAAGAGGATTGCGTTGTCCATCCACTTGTTTTTTTCATCTTGCGAGCATTTAAAAAAAAAAAAATGCATATCACTCTTTAGATCTTTTCCAATTAGCACTGATCCCAAGCTGCTACCTGTTCTCACCTAACCACGTTAGGTTGTTATAATAGATCTTTAATTAAACATGCCACTTAGTAAGTGAGGTAGGTGAGTAAATGAAGAACATGGTTTATTTACAGATGTGCAACCCCAGTGAAATACAGTGATGTGCAACTGTGCTGTTCCACCTGACACATTAGCACATTTTCTTTATTTTGAATACATGGTGAGGCGTTAGAGGGTGATTGTGAGATAAAATAATTGATGAGTTGATGGGAGACCACAACTGGTAGTGCATGAGCATCAGCCGAAACAGCTCAGAGGAAAAAAAAAAAATAGTTGGAGAAAAACTATAAATGGTGCATTCTAATGCATTCTAGACTACTAAATACTACATTGTGACATGTTTTGCTTCTTAATGGTAATATATTTCCTTGACATTTTTGCTGATGCGGCTATTATACTTTCTTGCTTGGTAAAAAAAAGTTGTCTTTTTTCTTTTAAGGTAATAGCTTCTTTCACTAGTGGAACAAATCAGAGCCGGGCCGGGGGCGGGGCACATGACCGGGCCCTCGAAACCCAAATAACAAAGCTCATCATAACATAATTTTACAACATACACATGCCCGCAACAGCGGGGCTTACAAGCTTCAGCATGAAAGAGCAACTATGTCATTTTTGAAGTCCATCAAACGGACATGAAGTATAACAAACAAAGATTTGAGGTTTGAGGAACAAAGTTAAAGGTTTGAGGAACAAAGTTATCCAAGAACTAAGATCAGCTAAATCCCAATTTTATGTCAATATTTTAAATGAGGCAAGAGGCAACATTAAATTGATATGGAAAAATATAGATGATCTCACAAGGAGAAACCATAAATCTATAGGAGATCTTATATTAAAAGTACAGGGAGAGTTAATTGAAGATAATCGTGTTGTTGCTTCTGCTCTTAATAATTTTTTTCTTGAATCTGTATGTGAACTTGGGAAAAAATTTCCAACAAGAAAACTGGATGTTGCTCCACTAGATAAAACAGCCCCGGTCTTCGAACTGGTAGAAACAAATGTGTCACAAGTACAAAAAATCATCAGCTCTCTGAAAAGCTCCAAATCTAGAGATGCTTTTCACTTTGACACCAAGTTTGTTAAGTCACATAAGGATATTTTATCCTGTCCTGTCACTCACTTAATTAATCTCTCTTTTAAACGTAGTCTTTTTCCTGAGGACTGGAAATGTGCCATTGTCACACCTGTTTTTAAATCTGGAGACCGCCTTGAAGCTAGTAACTATCGACCTATAAGCATACTGCCAGTATTTTCAAAAATTGCTGAAAAGGTTGTCATTGAACAACTGACCTCATTTCTTAACACCAGCAATTTTGGTCTACATTGTATGCAATTTGGTTTTAGAGCGAACCATTCAACCGAGACTGCCTCCTTACATTTAATAGAGCAAATTAAATCACGGCTCGATAAAGGAGGAGTAGTTGGTGCTGTATTTTTAGACCTGCGTAAAGCATTTGATACAGTTAACCACAGTGTCTTAATATCAAAACTTTCTAAATTTAATTTTTCGCCTAGAGCTCTGGCTTGGATGTCATCATATTTATCAAACAGGAGGCAATGTGTTAAAGTCTGTGATGCACAATCCAGTTACAGGACATGTACTATGGGAGTCCCACAAGGATCTGTATTAGGTCCTTTATTATTTAGTCTTTATATTAATGATCTTGCTGAACAGTGTGCTGATGTCGATCTGCAGATGTACGCAGATGACACTGTTGTTCATGTACATGCTAAAACAGCTGACTTAGCAGCTGCTAAGTTAACAACTGCACTGGAGAGAATCACTCTTTGGCTTGATCAATCATGTTTGAGTTTAAATGTAAACAAAACAAAATGTATGTTTTTTTCTAAAACCATGGTACAAATCCCTGATGTTGAGATTCTCATTAAAGGTGAACGAATTGATATAGTTACTGAATTTAAATATCTTGGCGTGTTTCTGGATCCAAATTTAAATTTTAAGAAACATGTCAAAAAAATGGTTAAAACCATAAAATACAATTTAGTTAATTTTAAACACATCAGAAATTGTCTCTCTCTGGATGCAGCCAAGATATTTATGCACGCCATGATTCTGTCCCGCATGTCATATTGTATCACCTGCTGGGGGCAGGCTGGTGAATCTACTCTGAGACCTCTGGAGTCTTTATACAAACAAACTTTAAAAACACTGGACAAAAAGCCAATTCGTTATCATCATTGTAGGATACTTGAGAAACATGAGTTATTGAGCTTTGAGAATTTTAGGTTAGTCACCAATTTGTGTATGGTCTATAAAATTTTTAATGGTTTGGCCCCACAGCCATTATGTGTTTTTATCCACGCTCGCTCGTCAAATTCCATCAGATCCACTAGAATATCCTCCATACGAGATTGTACCATACCATTTCGCCGCACTGTAGCGGGGCAATCTGCTTTTTCTGTAAGAGCCACAAACCAGTGGAATACCTTACCTGACGCCGTAAGGGGCAGTAGCTCTCTCAGAGTCTTCAAATCCAACCTCAAAAATCTGTTAAAAGCTGCTCAGCTCTGCAACCACTAATTTGGTCCGTAGACTTCTTTTTGTGTGTGTGGGTGTGGGCGTGGGTGGGATGAGGGAGGTGGGGGGAGTTGCACGCAGATGTGTGTAGCCACGTTGTTGTGGTGTTTTATCCCTGTATATTGTTTAATCTGTCTTGTTACTGTGTTGTATTTTTGTGACCTGCCAAGGGACTACAGATGCAAATTAGCTTAAAGCTACAATCTGGTATAGTGCATCAAATGGCAACATTTATGTTTTAACTGTACATTGTCCCTTTTAAATAAATTTTATATTCATTCATTCAAGAGAACAACAAAAACATTAGGCTACATGGCCCCTAATAATAAAACACAAATTCAAAGCAGTTCAGCACCACGGACAGCGACTGCATCATTTTGACCCCCACTTTAACTATTTCAACTAATGAGAGCACAGCAGGCTGCCAGCCATCAATCGCTATAAAGTTTAGTAAAACCGGCACAGCGGCCCACATGTTCACCAACAAACACAATTTCAATATGAAGAATATATAGGCCTACTCACCACTAGTTGAAGGGCATACGACAAGCCTTGCGCTCCGTGAACTCATCCGCGATGCTCTGTATGTCCTTTTTCATTGCTCTTTCATTCTCTATGGACGACATGGCAAATCCATTCAGTCTCTCCTGTCCCACTCGGCTCCTCAAGTGGTTTTTAATGAGTTTTAACTTGGAAAATGAGCGCCCAGAGGTTGCAGTGGTGACGGGAGTCAAACATAAAAGGAGGTGGGTGCAAACCTCACTGAATGTAGAAGTTACTGCTGGGTGGTTGACAAGGTGCATTTTTACCAGATCCACAACAGACTTTTGCTTTGGTATCTGGTCCCTGAAAGAGGTTCTAAAACAAAGCAGCTGGCCAGGGAAGCTGGGGACGATGTCCCGACCGTGATGCTCACTAAGCTTATACTAAGCTTATATAATAAATGGATTTCTATATTATGATTTCAGATTAATATGATTTAGTGTTGCACTTCTGCTGCTGTCCCCAAGTGGCTGACTGCACTCTATGCGCACTGTACACCTTCGAAAGTTACATGTATGTGAATATTAAAGTACAAGTGTAAAACTGAGAATGCGAACAATCTCGCATTTGAAAAACACCCAAACGCCAGGAGCCAGGAGGTGACATAACACTTCCAAGCCTGGCCCTGCAGTGATGGATGAGTCCAGGCATCCCAAAGCGAGTTAAAGCATTCCACAACATTGACAGAGAAAGACAAAGATGAGCATTTTGTGTGTGTATGTGTGTATATGGGAAAGAGAAAGACAAAGAGGCAGGGAGAAAGAGAGGAATGATGTGTGTGTGTGCGTGTGTGTGTACACTTGTCTTACAGAATCACTAAATTTAAAAGTGAAGGTATGTTGAAAATGTTTGTTTTTTGTAGACAGATGTAGTTATGAGAAGTGGCAAGAAGCAATTATGAGTAATATCGAAACCAGTTGATGTTATGTTCTCTAAAGTCAGAGAGATGCGACCGTGTTTCGGGTGGATGGAGTTTTTTGTTGTTGCTGCTATTGTGAAGATGTTTTCTGTCAACTGTGACCTTATTGGGGGATTTATCATCCTCAAAAATAATTAGCCCTTCATGAAGAAAATTATAAAATTGTCAGGCAATCGGGACCTCCACGACTGGACGAGTCATGAAAATAAAGAAAAAGCCAATACAATGTCCCTAGAAGACTTGGCAACACGTGCACGTGCGCGTGTGGTCCACCCAAGTAAAGCGGTGGGTGACAGTGACGGAGAGGTTCAAGGGAGGAGGGGAGAGGGGGGATGAGTGGGGGGAGGGGAGCATTGAAGGGGACAACTTAGGGCCATCGGTGGTTGATGACTTGAGGAAATACGGCAGTCGAGAGAGACATCATCAGACAACAGCGAGAGAGAGAGAGAGAGAGAGAGAGAGAGAGAGAAAGCAAGAGAGAGTGAGGGAGGGGTCGTGACTGGCGAGAGAGGGGGAGCGATTCCATTACCAGAAAGAAGGAGCCGGTTGTCTTCCGCATCCTCGAGGAACGCTTCAGAGCAGAAGTGGAGTCGCAAGCTCACGGCCTGGAAAATGTAAGTCCTGCAAGAAATAAATTAGATTTCAAAAGGAGAGTATGATCCTGTGTGTCGACAGACGTGAACTCGAGAGACAGAGCACAAAGGTTGCTTTGAACAACAAATGTCACTTTTGTCATGATGTCCGTCTGTGTCATTGAAGCCCACCTGGATTGTCGTTGAAAACTAATGGGGGAATCAATTTTAGATGTATATTTTTCACCTCTGCCATAACTGAGCTCCAAAAGGGTCTGCTGTTTGAAGAAGTGGGTTGATGGCATCAGCTGTGCGCACTACAAAATCTAGTATACACTGCTGCAATGTGCAGTATGTGTTTTCATATAGCTTTGTGTTGCTATAGCAGAATAGAATCGGGAATTAAGAAAACCAGATCCAGTTTTTGGAGCCAGAGTTCAGTCGTGCTCGACATGACACCTCACAGTGGAAAATCCCAGATGCGAGTCCAGTTATGGCTTTTCTTTGTGCAAATTTGAAGTTAACTGGTGACATTAAATTTGCCCCTCGGTGTAAATCGGTTTGCATTGTGATGGACTGGTGACCTGCCGAGGGCTTAACCTGCCATTAACTATGGTAAGCTGGGATTGAGTCCAGCACGCCACAACCCTGAAATAGAAAAGCGGTATAGAAGATGGATGAATGGAGATAGCAATTATTCTTTGTCGAAAACAACATAGTCATTAATTTTAAGGTTACATCACATTTGACTCACTGCTCAAAACCAAAAAATAAATAAATCACAGTTGACTGAACTTTCACTCTGAAGCCGGGCGTCAGCATATTCATGCTCCCAAGTGAACAAACAGTGGAGCAACCTGGGAACAGAATCTAAAGATAAAGTACCTTTGAGGCGTGTTTTTACAAAATTAGGAATGAATCACTTTGTTTTCGTTAAAGCAAAGCTTAATCATGCAGTTTTTTTTGTGTGTTTATTTTAATCATAGATTTTTGAGTAAAACATAAAATATACAGACGGTCACATTCCACCTCATACAATTTTGGTATATTTCCTCCTGAATCGCTATCACATCTTTACAATGACACCGTCTGCCACGTTTGTGTCATACTGAGAATCCTTGTGTGTGTAAAAAGAGGCAGCACCCAGAAAACACAATTACCCACTTGTTTTTATTTCTATTAGGCACTTTATGATTCTCTATAATGAGCTTATGAGTCTTATGTCATAGTTTCAATGTCACTTTAACTGCACACAAGGTAAAGAAATTAAAAAAACAAAAACAAAACACACCAGACAAATGGGATGGATATTTTTCGTATTCAGTTCATTGAATGAGCAAATAGGTCGTCCAAAGATATCTTGTGTTATGCAATTGTGTGAGATAAAGAGCAATGGCATACACAGATGTTTCTTTAATGAAGCCTAAACTACAAAGCAGACCACAGTAGAGAGTAATGTGAAGGTGGGAGGATGTAATCCAACTTAGCCAGTGGGTTTTAAAGATGTATGAGCAGAGGGGGGGAAAAAAACAATACATGATTTATCCCCCATGGAAACTTCACATCACATTCTAAAGTTGACACAATTGGATTTATGATCAGCCTTATTCCACACAACATGATCAATCCTCATGTAAAATAGAACTGAGTGGAAACTAGAATTATTTTCACTGTTCAAAAGATTGCAACAAGCTTACATTACATCTAACCGTGCACAGATGGTCGCTTTATTTTGCTTTTGTCGCTTGGTTTATTTCCAGAAGTGCCTTGAAGTGCTGCCCAGGTCTCAATTTTGTTCTTTGCTGGAATCAGAACAAGTACAACTTCTTACATCATAATGACCTCAGAGACTTGATCAAAACGTCAGACAAGCTTTAAAAGACTCTTCGGTTGTATCCATTAAGGAAAACTTCGACATAATTCGTTGTCACCTCTAAGACCGCTCTAAAAATATAATTTATGGAAATGACTAATTGAACTGTATTGCAACAGACTGTGTAGGTGCACCCAATAAAGTCTTGCCCCAGTCTTCAACACATTGCTGAACCAAATCCCACCATGCCTTAGTCCACTTAAGCCCTTTGTTATCAGCACAAAAAGTATTCCCTCCCTTGACGTGAAAACATCGCTGTAATACAGACTGATGAACACACAGGTTCCCTCAGCTTCCCTCTGTCCCTCATAAGTTGAGCAATTAACAATGCATTACATGCGTTAGGGTTTTATTTATGACTAACGAGCAGTTAACAAATCATGATTTCCTCCATGACTGAGTGTAATGTCGAGTCTCCGTGGAAATTCAGCTGAGTTACAGCAACTTGACAGCTGTATTTCATAACGACCCAGCCACGCAAGGCTCGATAACACTAATTCAAGTCCCTGTCTGAACCAGGCTGCGCACACACTGCAGCGCTGTACCACTTTATCACACCCAGTATCCATCTCCCACAACAAAACAAGCTGCAGAATAAGCACAATACAAGTTAAGTGGTGCTAAAGTTAAAGAGATGTTGATTTGTTGCCTGGCTGGCAGTTTGTGTCAAGGGAAGTAATAATGGCTGAAAACAACAGGAACGAGAAGGTTAGGTGGAGAGGCAGGGAGAGTGAGATGCAGGGAATAAAGTTTTCTCAAAAAAGTACAATGGGGCTCAAAGACAAAACAGTGGAGAAAAAGTGAAAAGAGAGAGAAAACAGACAGCGAGAGAGGAAGCAGCAAGCAGAGAATGCAAATAAGAGAGGAGAGTGTCACGGAAATGATTGCCACCATTACAATTATCATTAGCATGTGTTGTTGGCAATAAGTCGTCTCATTATGGTGGATCCTATCATCATGCTAATTGTGGAGGATGCCGTGTTTTAGCATGTGGGGGGGCTCGATGTGACGAGGGGGAGGGCTCACTACAGAAACACTCATGGTGACTAAATCGCTGACAAATACGTGGAGGTAACACGATCCCCACTCACAGTCACAAGTCGGCATGTGAAGACTTCCTCTCGTCATTTACAGCTCATCTGGTCTGCTTGATTTGCTGCACAAAAAGGAAATACATCAACGTCCTGCTTGCAACATCCACAAGTTAAATATATTCAATTTGCTTTTGGGATTAGGTCCACAAACTACTCTTTGCTGAAATTATAACTTGGTCTCTGCATTTTCAGGTAAGTAAATAAAATGTACTCTGTAATGTTCAATTGTTTTCACACCAGTTTAGGGAAACTATTACACAAAAGCCTGCCACTGATGTCTGTTTGGAGGACTGAATGTGCCAAAATTACCGGTAAATAAAGAAATACGCCATTAAATGGATTAATTAAATGTGTCATTAATTAACTACATTTGAACTACATACTATTTGAATAAAATATATAAATGCGTCATTAATTAATTAAAATATCAAGTCATTTTATTTTTAAAAAAACAACCCAATTATTTCACCATTAAATTAATTATTTCATGTCCAGTGTTGCACTACTTCATGAATTGATTTGATCTGATTATACACATGGATGATGAGTGAATTGTTCTCTATTCAACAGAATCCTAAACTATTGGTGATAAAAAGCAAGAAAAACACTGTTTGCATTGTCAGTTATCACAGTCCTAGTATTCATTCCTCACAGTATTCAACATTGAGAAATATCCTCAAAGTAAAATGAAATACTTCATAAGTCATATCATACACTTACTGTTTACTTTACTTTCAGGTTTGAGGTTTAATACCTTTTTAGAATACTATGACGGGTGGCATGATGGCACAAGGGATGTTCAATCAAAATACAATGAAGGCCACTGTCGCCCGAGCCACCATGGGAACTTCAGCCTGGTCTGCAAGTACAGCCATATGTGGCATATTCGCAATACTGAAGAGTGGAGTTGTGATGCACATATCATACTGTACAATTTAAAATGCATGAAGACTGAAACACTGATTCTGATCAGCCAAAGGCTACAAATAAATCATTCAGTGGGAGAGTACCTGGGCTAAAGCTCACAGATGGATCAGATTACAGGCATTAAATGCAAGGTACAAGATGCGCTTGCAGTTACCTACAGCAGTATTACAAGATTTGTTTGGAAACTTACTGATTTAAGCATTCTTGTTTAAGGCCTCAAAGTTCAGAAAGTAATTTGCCCAGTGCAGCCTACCAAAGGGAGTATCAGAGTGTACCCTAAATGTTGAATTTTTCCAGCAGAAAATATAATAAATGTTGAGGCAACTCTCACCAAGGGAGCCTGCGATTTCATATCTTGATGAGTCTTTTCTCTTTAGCCTCTAGCTTTGGCTGAAAGTAGTTAATGTACATTAATATTAATTAGGCAAATGTAGACCAAAGGAATAACACATACGTGGTACTGAAGTAAATTGCTGCAGCTTCATTGTGGAATTTACACTGCACTCTGTATCCCTTCCCAAACAGCAAGAATTTGATCAAATGCAGGAAAAGCAAATCTGTGAAGATCTTATTGTGGGGAGGGTCTGTGTATCTCACAGTACTCAATGTCGGAGTCACATTCAACATATTACATTGAGGTCTGCAGTGTCTCCATTTGTTGAGATAGTGTGTACAATGTTACCATAAAGCTGTCACAGATTGCAAGAAACAAGACTCAAACCTCCTTTATCAATTTGTATTGATAATCCCCCCCCCCCCGAGAAGATTAGGTTACCACATTACTTGACGATACTTACTGCTGGTGGGAACTGAAGGAAAAAATAATACATTATTTTATACATCCCAGTCACAGCTGATGTAAATGGGAAGCCAGAGAAAGAAAACACAGAGACATCAATCATGCCTGCATCCAGCTCCAATCAACATTATTACATGTTCACCTAAAACCCCCACCTGTATTTCTATTTTGTAACTGTCCCAACAGTCAGTCATTTAAATGGACACAACAGGAAGTGTGATGGACAGAAGGGTGAATGGATGAATACATTGCCATCTCAGATAAATTGCCTCTTTAATTGACTGTTGTGTCATAACACTTCTGCTGCTAATTATTTCACAACAAAGAATTTAGCTCTTCCTCTGAGGCATGTTTTCTGCCACATGTTCGTTCATCTGGGTTGCATGGAGTGCCTGCTCATTATGTGGCTGTTTTCAGTTCGTGTGCTCGCCACATTCTGCCGGCAACTTCATTAGCGACTTGGCAATTTTAGTTCTTCCTGTGTGACCCTCAGAAAGCAAAACAAAACGTTCAAACTTTGCCGTCACATAAAGTACCGGTAGTTGTAGTTGCCTTGACATGTGACACATGTACCTATGTCAAAGTACTATGCCAAACACTGATGAGAATTTTAACAGACAGTTAGACAACTATACTTTCTACACACTCACAACTCGTGTTTAAACCGTAAGCAGGAGTTTGGAATTAATCAACAACTTTGCTTGTACAGCTAAAACATATTCAGTTCAGCAATTTTACACAAAAACTTTGTTCAAACCTCCGTGACTGCAATGGGCTCATAGTTCACAAGATGGCTGCATGCATTGTGGAGAAATCTTCCTGGAATAACAAGTGTGTCAGTAAGGGCGACAGCAGCAGAGCTGCTCAGCTTCTCCGTCTCTGTAGCGCTTTTTTTTTTTTTTTTTTTTAATCTCCTTCACCAGGCCTATCAATCTTGTCTGCCTAAAGTTTGGCTCTCAAATAGGCTGTCTGATGCAAGCGATCAATCAAGCTAACGATGCTTTGAATTATAGTTCAACAAGGGAATGTCTACGTCCGGAGATCAGGCAGGAAGAGCCAAGATTTCGGGGGAAATCTCTCCTCAAATGTGGGACAGTACTATTTTAAGATCATAGTTTCATGTCATACAACTCGCTATGGGTATCCTTCTTCCGACAGTTGCATACTTTTTGTGTGTTCTACAATGCAGTGACAAGACCATTGTGAAAAAAAAAATATATATATATATATATTGTTGGGTTATTAAACTTAACTGGGTCCAGCTGCAGTGAAGTGGTGAGGACTGGGGATTTTCCTGACCACTAATTTCTATAATGACAATGAAAATTCTCATTAAGTCGAGTCAGCTCATCTTGAAAAAAGGAAATGACTCAGAATACTGTCATGTATACAAGATATTGTTCCAAAAATATATTGTGTGTATCAAGCCCTATTTGAAGCCTTTAAACAAGATTTTGAACCATATCTGATTTTAAATCCTTTTCATTTGCTTTTCAATCTGTCAAGAGCCTTGCCCCACTCTCTCTCTCTCTGAACTTATTCAGGCTTATACCCCCACTCGCTCTCTCAGGTCAGCTGATCCTGAGAATTTCAAAAGTGAACCAAAAGCTTAAAGGGGACTGCAACTTTTGCAGTCATGGCGCCAAAGTTGTGGAATGCCTTACCTGCCCGGCCACTTCTCCATCTGTTTTCAACTCTCATCTTAAAACCCACCTCATTCTTTGGCCTTTGACACCATGCCAACAGTGTCTTTGTATTCTACATGGTTTAACTCGTCTTTCCCATGTTTTTATCCTTTTAATTAGTTTCAACCGTGTTCCTTTGAGTTGGATTTGCAATATTTTTTTATCTATTTTATGTAACTCGAGAGCTGTGCACTTCTACGGTTCATTTAGTGTCTTGTACAGCACTTTGGTCCAGTGTGGGTTTTTTAAAGTGCTTTATAAATAAAGCTATGATATGGGAAATGCTGCTGAAGTGCAGCACACAATGCCCTGTTCGGTTCTCTGGAGGTTGCCACTCAACATCTTGGTGCAGAAAACTGTTCATGTTTAGCAAGACAACATCTCTTTGTTTGACTTGAGGAATGATTTGTCATGTAAAGACATTTCTACAGCCTTAAAACCTCATTAAATTTTAAATCCATGAGACAGCTAATTATTTTCACTTTATACAGGCATTAAGTCAGAATTAAGTAATGTCTGCAACCTTCCTCAGACACACAGCCCCAGAAACCTCCAAGGGCACTTACAGTATATGCTGCCTGAGAGGCAAAATCACGACTTCCAGCCTGTAAAACTTAAATGTTGTGAGCAGACACTAATAACTGAATGTGACTCATTGGGCTAATTCAGCCTTTTGACAAACCTCAAGCTTTGCTCATCTTGGACTGTGGTCGATTGGAAAGGGTTCAAAATTAAGTGGATGCTGTCACAGTTAGCAAGCACAAAAGCAGAATGTTTAAAAATTACTAATTACACCCCTGAAGAGAAGTCAGCAATTAAATCTTCAATCATTACAAAACTGCAATAAATGATGGATTATACTGGAACTGATATCAAAGCACTTGAACAGCATTCAAATACTTGACTGATTGTGACCCAGTCAAGAGCCAATGGTGTAGAGAAGGTGAGTAATTTATTCAAAGTTTAAACCAATTGTTTCCCTAGGAGTCAAAAAAACCAGTTCGTATGGAAGTACCCAGATTCGAATCTGTTGATCAGTGATGTGACTATTTGTAATGTGTTTGCACGTTACAGTTTTTGCAGGGGTTTTTTGTATGTCATCGATGACCGTTCTTGCAACCTGAAGAATATCCTCACACAGATAAAACAAAAACAAAAAACACTTTTAACTTCTAATTTTCTTTTTTAATTATCACAAATTCTCTTCAAATTAAAAGGGGAAAAAAGTCATTCTGGACTTCTCTGGTACTTTCAAAGGGAGACCCACCCCATACTGGAGGGAAGTGACCAAAATAATAATCCCAATTTGTTTTGCATTCATGTTAGTATTATTTAAACCAGGCTACTATGGACTAATGGAGCACTGGAGCACCGATTTACTTCCCAACAGTGCAGTAAAGACCTTTTTGCATACTTTATTCTGGATGACAGCATTCATACTTCCATAAATGGATCAAACCCAACAAAGAAACTGTACCAGAGACTATTAATCTGAACAGACCTGCAAATTTACAAGTCTGTAAGACAACCACCCAAGGGGTACACCTTTGAACCACTGTCAGATAGGATTACAGGATTCATCATGTATCATAAATATATCATGTATTTATATTTTACTGAACTACTTGACAGTATTCCTGCACTCGCATGCCTCAAGCTGGGACACAGTAGGAGTGACAAGTTAACATGACGAATGGCCTCTACAGACTGTACAATTGTAGTCGTCTTATGGGTTCAGGACTCGATACTGTGCAACATGGATGCAATAACTTGGGTATGCCAACATGTTTCACTCCTCAGATGTCAACCTCCACAGAATCAGAAGTGACATCCACACACAGAAGTCAGCTTGTACGTCATTACTGTTCGTTGCTGGTGCCATCAAGCCGAACTGTCGACGCCAATACACAAGGTTCCTCTGCTTATAGAGTATACTGTATATGCATTGAACAAACAAGGAGACAGAAATACTGGCTACCATCAAAGCTTAGGAAAAGATGTCAACTTGGAATGCCAGTTCTGCAAAGAGGGCCATTGCGTTGAATGTTGCCTCACATTCCACTGCAATCAGTGTACACTGTCAAATTATTACAGGATGTTGTCGATGACTTGACTGTGATATCGGTGTGCGAAACAATCTCACTGTACTACAAAGATTTTAAGCCACAGTGACAGATGTCACGATTGCGCATGTTCTGTCTGAAATAGCCAAGTGTGTAGATGCACTAAGTGTTTGAAATGTGGGCAGGTGCTAGAAAGCTGAGAGAAGTGTGGATGCTCTGTTTGCACACATTCTGTACGTCCACATTTACTGTGAGTGAGTGAGTGAGTGAGTGACAGATGACAAGCTTGCATCACCCCCACAATGCAGAAAACAAGTACGAAAGTGAACGGAAGCTCAGCGACAAGCCTTCAAACCCCACGCTGGAACAGAGTCCCGTAGTGCATTTAAACCGCTGATTACAACCGCCAATGACATACTGATGAGAACTGCAGAACAACTGATTGTGAATCTTTGTAATCTCTGACACACTGTGACACATTCATTAATGCAGACACACATGCACCAATGTACAACACACACCGTCACACCTGGCACACACTCGAATGCAACGGCACACATGCAGAGGTGCTTTGCGCACTGTGAATATATATCAGTGTATGTATGGATAATGTCGAGATGAAAATGACACACACACACACACACACACACACACACACACACGAGATCGCTACGACTGAATGAGGAATGAAATCAGCTGTACCTCAGTGCCCAAAGGCTGAGGTTCCAGTAATTAGTTGTATTATATGCTTGGCACACACATAAACTGAAACCAAGAGTGTGTCTCTTTGAATGCATTTCTTTTGTGCGAGTGCCCGTGACTATCTCTCTGTGTGAGTGTGTCCAGAGTCCACTCGTATGATTTAAGACCCCTCGTTGCCACAGAAATTTGAAATCTCCCCAAGGTGTGTCAAATGTGCACTGCCTCATTGTGTGCATGTGTAAGTGTCTGTGTGCTGGTTGGAAGTTATTGTACTCTTCCATGAGGTCTGTGACTATAAATTTCAATGGCCCCACGGTGATGCAGATGCTCCCAAGATTTGCCTCCATTTCACAACACTGCCCTCACAAAAGCCATGAAGTAATTGTAGGACTAAAGCCCCCCCCACCACCCTCCATTTCTCATTTTCTTCTCCAATCTAACTGCAATCAAGCAAATCTCAGGTGGCAGTGGACTGGTGGGCGCTGGTATGCTGTATATGGCACCTCTTCTAATTAAGTCTTCAGGTTGCCTGACTTTATTGTGCTGCTTGGACAGCACAGAGCCAGCAGTAATAATTAAAGCCAAGCCCTCTTCCATGGATGTGTTTTATTCCCTGATTTAATTACCTTTACTAATCAGAGAAAAGACAGAAAAAAAAAACAACAACAAAGAAGGTGCCTCTGCAGTGCAACTCGCTTTTTGGTTTTTTTTAAGCTCACAACTCCATTGATATTACCCTGTGTTTCAGTAGCATATAAGAGGATGTGATAATGATGAATTATGAGATATCTCCAAACAATAAAGCATTACTCGGGTGCTTATACTAAACCATGGACCTGATACATCACAGCAGCAGCAGAGGCACTTTACTCAAGCTGCCAGTGTTGTGGAAGGTGGTGCCGGTATTCCCAGCGAGCGACTTCTCTTTGGTCGTTCATCAATTAGTTTTATTCCCTTCAAGAAAAGAAAAAAAAAAAAGGCATGACAATGACAACAAACAAGTCAACAATACCTGCAGAAGAGCTGATAAGCCGTGCCGATGGACAGCGTTTGAACCGGATGCATGAAAAGACTAGGGAGGCTGGCTGAGACCTGCAAAGTGTGGGTTTGTGTTTGAAGGAGCCCTGTGGCTTTAAATTTCTTGTTCGCTTCTCTTCTTGTGAAACAAACGGGACCACACAGCTCACAATCCTAGCGAGTATCAGTCTGTTGTCGGAGCTGAATCTTGGGTGCGTCACCTTTCCACGGCGCCTCAACTACCAGGCAATTTCAGTGAAAAAGAACAGTGAACCAGAAGAGACAAGAAAGACAGAAAAGACAAAGACAACAAGTCTAACCCTGATACTTCAGCTGTCAATCAAATATGAGCGACTGCTTGCAGGAAACAGCTTGTCAGATCCTGTTAATTATTGTTTACGTCTCTCCATCTCTTTTCCTTGTGACAGAGTGACAATAAGCTCGACCAGGAAAAGATGTATATATAAATATACTGTACAGACATACAATAGAGAGGAAGCAGATCATTGACATTAAAATCAACTGAAACGAAAGTTAATGGCTGCCAAGTAACTACCAACACAATGAATGAATATGTATTTAATAAAATTCATTGTTCATATGGGAGTGAATGCCATTTTATCGTGAATGTCTGTTAATAACACTCCTGTGTTCCACATTAGCTTATCGTTTTAATGCTTACACTTCATTTAAAAATCCATTGACTGGTATGTGTACAATATATATGAACGTGACCACCTTAATATGGCTAATCCTCTGGTCTGCTGGAACTTTGCACAGAACAATCTCTAAGGTTCAAAGAGGATGGGCTTAAACTAAAAAAGAAAATGTAATCCTTTTATTGTATTGAAACAGATCATCATATCTACTGTATGGCCTATTAGGCCGACGAGGTATCTTAAGTGTGTTTCACGTTTACTTCTTGTAATGTTACGTTTCCATGGTCTTATGTACATTGTCATTCACTAATACATTTCTAAACTTTGTTGTAACAGATGCAAAGGCTAATTGCTGGTCGAACGATGATAGAAGGAGCCAAGCAATAAATGCTCTTTTCAGCAAACCAACATGTGTCTGTGTTGTTGTTGGGAGAGCCGCACTAGCTATCTAGATGTGCAACACTAGTTTTGACAACCTCAGTGTAGCCAAAGCCTCTGGCCCACCTTCGGGGAGGGGAAGAAGATGGATGGATAGTGGGATGTGTTTAAATCCATAACACACACACACACACACACACACACACACACACACACACACACACACACACACACACACACACACACACACACACACACACACACACACACACACACACACACACACACACACACACACACACACACACACACACACACACACACACACACACACACACACAATTAGCAATCCAGAACAAGTAATTTGCTCCAAACATTTGCAGCATGAGGCAACAGGTAGGCCTGAATGGTTCCTAATTCCACGAAGTCTAGGCAACATAAACAGTCTAGTGGAAGCATGTGTAAATCTGCCCTCTATGCACAGAGAAGCTAATTAGAAAATGAGGAGCAGCTGTGCGGGCGACTGGCTGATAACAAGGGCAGACGACGGAGTGGCTTCCTAGTCCTCTCACCCTTGTTGATAAATGAGACCATCAAGTGCATGTGCGCGCACGCACACACAAAATCAAATATGTGACTTGCTCTCAATGTGGTTCATTCAGTAAGTTTACCCTTCAAACAAAGTGTTGGACTTCTTGTCGTGCTTTCCGGAGTGGCAGGCAACCACTCCTGTTGTTGTTGCCCTCGTTCTATATGAAATAAAGTTACAATAGACCTGAAGGCGACAAGTTTTATGTCTTGCATAATAGGACTGTTTAAAATATTAAAAACCTTGAACGTTAAAGCCCAATTCCATAACTGTGTTTATATGAACACCAAAAAATCAAGATAAAAGATCAGATTGAAAATGCTGCATGTAAACACATGTGGTCCAATGGGATCCATTCAGAGAAAGAAGAAATTTAATTCCGAACAAGGTTCTGGTTTATGTCAGTGATTCCCAGCGTGTTCCTGGAGGGACCCAAATTTTTTATCAGTGTAAACTTAGATGACCCAACGTACACCATACCCTGTTTGTTTACAAAGAAAAATGTTGAAGGACCCTCATAAACACACTATATGTAAAATAGAGTTTCTTTATTATATTCTCAGAGGATATACTGAGTTCGCACACCTTTACAGGGGGGACTGGTTCTCACTTCAGTTTGAAAAAATGTTAAACCCCTAATATCAAGAGGGTATCGCAACTCCCAATGAATCTTTGCTGCCCTCTATGGCGAGTCAGGCCCCTAGGGAGGAATCACTGGTTCATGCCAATCCTTAATCTGAACAAAATCTATGTGCAGCCACAATATGATCGCATCTCCATTGTTTGGGTCGATCCTTGCTGTACATGCAAGTTACGCTACGCCAGGGGTGGCCAACCCTGGTCCTCGAGAGCCGCAGTCCTGCACGTTTTAGATGTCTCCTCACATCAATACAGCTGACAGCAATTAGTGGCTCCTTGTCAAGCTTTCTGCAGAGCCTCATCATGACAACAGGTGTGTTTGAGCAGGGAAACATCTAAAACATGCAGGACTGCGGCTCTCGAGGACCAGGGTTGGCCACCCCTGCGCTACGCCATGGGGTGAGACACACCG
The DNA here is from genome assembly GCF_963422515.1 of Blennius ocellaris. Classification (NCBI taxonomy): domain Eukaryota; kingdom Metazoa; phylum Chordata; class Actinopteri; order Blenniiformes; family Blenniidae; genus Blennius; species Blennius ocellaris. The sequence goes on along the minus strand of NC_137650.1, from coordinate 17,828,424 downwards.
TTTTGACAAAAATGGTGACAAAGCACAGCTCGTCGATGCAGGAGACAATGATGCAGTATCATGTAAAAGAAATACATTATGCTGTTCCTGAGCATACTCAACATGAAAAATATTCACATGGACATCCAGGTTAAATAAGAGATGTAAAAAGAGAAGTATAATGAGGCTGATTAGTCTCTCTAACAAATCCATTTTCAATACTGGTGTGGGTTCATGTAAAGTTACACAGCATTGTGCTCGCATGTCACAAACAGCTAATGTCAAAGCACAAAGAATTGTGGAATTGTTCCACTGATTAAAATCAATGATATTCTTTGTGCATATAAACCTGCACATTAATCTAATACTGCAATCATAAAGAATTCAGTCAAACTGACAAAACAGTGACCAACGTCAGCTTATGTTGCAGTACCAGCAGCATTTACGGTGAGAATCATCACATCAGGCCACTTGATTGATTATCTTCGTTGAAAGTGAACAACAATGTGCAATGCAATGGAATTGGAACCTTTGGGGATTGAGGGGGGAAAACGGAGAGGAAAATTCTAAACAAGTCTGGCAACGTACTTTCTTATGTTCTCTTACTATGTCGCCCAGAGGGACTGGAAGGACGTGTGACAGTGACGCAGAGGATAGCAGTCCCCCCCGAGAGCTGAAAGACAGAACCAGCATGAAATACATCATGTTAGACATTTGGGTAAACATGGAAGACATAGCAAACTGAGTAATAGGCGACGTCTGTGTGGCTGTTTGTGCATAAACTTTAGAGAATGCGGTGTGCATTTGCACATGCAAGTGCATGTTACTACACGTGTAACAGTTTGTTTACTTGTGTGAGCATAAACTGGTTACAAGTGTGAATAAAATTATCTAAAAACGTGGAGCACTTTAAAAGGCAGAAACCACCATATTCCCAAGTTAAATCTGTAAAGAGACCAGAATCAGGCCAAGCCCAGGATGAGCTGATGGCTTATTAATGCACAGGGACCTGATACCCAACATATTCAGATTGTGCATTTAGCTTTTTGCCCCATTACGGGCAATATTAAGCCAAAGGGTGCAGGGCCCATTTCCAAAGAGCCAGCCAGTAATGAGAGATCAGAGGCGAGGTTTTATCATAGGCAATAAAACATGAGAACTGCGTGTCTGTTAATAAGACCCCGAGAGAATTGGAAAAGGGGGTGAAAGGCGTGGGATCCAAGGATCAAAGAAATGTCTGCCTGAAGAGAGAGGAGAGAGGAGAGGAAAGCAGAGGAAGGGAAAAAAAAAAGGGGACTGAATTGGCAAAGAATGACAGAAAGGATGTACAAAAGGCAGTGGAATGAACTGAAACGAGCTACAAAGGGAAATCACGAGAGAAAAATCACAAAAAGATGTTGGATGAATAACTGGGGGGAAAAAATTTATTTTTCCACTCCTTCTTACATTTATGTGTTTTATTCGATCAGCGTCTCCTTTCCGCAGAAACATCAGTGGTCTTTGGTGAACTTAATGAATGTGCTGCCCTGGTTACATGATTGCCTGTTCTTTTGCGGTTCCTTTTCTTACATAGTCCATTGACATGCCTCTCTCATACCCAGCTGCTTTGTCAAGAAAATTACCTCAACTGCAGTTGAAATGATTCGAAGTACTTCATCTGTAGCATTCTTTTAAAACTGTTATAGAGCTCCCAAAGTGTCTTTTAATCTAAGTGGAGCTTATATTATATTCACGACGTGTTGCAAAACTGCATTTAGAATAGTTCCCTTATTTCTGAAATTTTAGCTTTTTAAATAGGCTATAAATACTCCCTCGTTACTTATTGGAGAAACAAAACCAACAATAACAATTACACATTATATATGTGCAAATAGCTGGTGCATCCATCCATCTTCTATAAAGGTAAGGGTCACTGTCCACAGTGAACTCTTCCCCGGACCAGAATGAATATAGAAACATCTCCAAGTAATTTAGAGTCGTTCAATCAAAGGTGTATGTTTTTGGACGGCAGAGTGAAACCGGGTTACCTGGGGAAAACCCATGCAAGCACAGACGTACCAACAAGCACAACCCAGGCCCAGACCACCATGCCACTGTTTAGCTGGCCAATGAATAATGTAAATCAAAATGAAATGACGTTTTGCAATATGAGTCACAAAAGACAACGTTTTCAGCAAGTTCCACAAGACCAGCATGTCACAGTCACCACAGCAGACAAAACCTTTCACATTTTCAAAGTATACATGATCAGTTTGGGTGAAACATAATATGGTTTGGGTTAGGGATGCACCGATCCAGGTTTTTTCACTGCCGATCCGATCCCGATACCTGAATTTGGATATCTGCCGATACAGATACTATTCTGATACCAGAGCAGTTTCCTTTAATATTATCATTATTGTTGATTTTATATGATGCTGTAATAAACTCTTCTCAACAGGCAAGTAGGCAATGTATGAATGTATGCACATATTCTCCCAAAAGGCAACTTGAGGTTATATATATGAGGTTAGTATAAGGTCAGAAAAGGAACCAGTACAAACTATTTTTGTTCACTTTGGGAAATGTGGGGTTCTGCGTGACGTCACCATCTCATAATAAACTTGTTATACCTTTAAAACCTTAGAATCACTTTATTAATCCCTGGGGAAATTATTTAGCAACACAGCATAAACAGCACCCCCCCCCCCCCCCCCCCCCCCAACTCTAACAGCACAAATGATGGGGACTTCAGGGTGTTTTTTGTGGAGAAGCTTTATGGAGGTGTGAATCAGCTGCGACGGTGGAGGAGCTGCAGTTCATTGTTTTGATGCCACGGTCAGTGCCGTTATCCTCGGCGAGCTGGCGTTATAAAATGGTGACGCTTGGCTACAGAGTGGCGCCTCGCTGTACAACGGCTTTGTAAACATCCACGTTGCCGTGTTGCTTTGTGGTGTTTTGAGCGTAAAATGTCCAAACAGCGACATGTCATGAAAAGTTAGATAGCCACAAAACTACTACACTCACCTGCCAGCTGGCTGCAAACTGTGGAATGGATTTCCTGACTCATTACTCTCATTGAGACTCGCCTCCATTCAGGAAATCTATTCCCCATTTTGCAGCCAGTGAGCAGAGCAGCCCGGCATGGAAACTCTTGTGGATTCATTTCAGCAACAGTAAAGCAGACGTGGCTTCATGGATCAGAAATTTTCAATTTGTGAATTACGTTGGTATCAGAATCTTGATAACCAATATTGGATCAGACCCATCCCTACTTAGAAGTATATCATCATGTAACCATATGGAAAATTGTCACGAATAACAAAGTTTACATGAATTAATGGAAAATACAGCCTGTGTGATGGTTAAAAAAGAGAAAGCATCAGCGCACACTCCACTATGAACTGAAATTAAACTCAATTAAAACTTCCACCTGGTGAAAGGACTCGATGAGACGCAGATCCAAACAACAGCTGTTGCACGATCATTCGTCTCCAGAGTAAAAGTCCTCTGCTTGAATTGTCTGACCACTGCTGACATCCTCCTCCTTCAGGCTTTGTCACCGTTTGCGCTTTCATCCAACTTCTCACAGTGCCTTCATCATGATCACATAAACAACAAGGGGCCATAAAATATGCAAATATGAGGTGGTTTGCAGTTAACAGGTCGCTCTTTGATAAATCTAACAAAAAGTACTTAAAATATATCACAGTTCTGAGACTTATCACAGGTCTGCGTGACAAAAAAGAATTTGACAATTAATCATAAAAAAAACTGCTGTTGTATGATGTGGCATGAAAGTGAATTAGCTTCCAATTTAGAAATGTCTGGGTTTCTTGCCAGCAGAAGAGCAAAAATACTAAAATGCTTCACACATTGAGGGTTAACTCTTGGCTGTTTAGGAAGAAGATTTACAATTCTCCTTTCACACATACCCATGGCAGTGGTTTTTCTTCCATATCAAACATTACAAGGACACATTAGTGCCCTAAAAAAGAAGCAGTTGCACTTTAGTAAGCGGCAGTCCTGTGTAAAGTCCTTTTTCATCTCTCTACTGAGAGGTCAGAAATAAAAACATGACTGTGGAGCAGCTGCACTTGATGTGACAGGAGCCTTCCCCAATTTATTTTGATTGGCCTTGCTTTATGCAAGCCTCGCGTTGATTTCCCATGGGCCACTATGCATTCTCGCCAAGACTGGGAAATTCAAAATGTGTAATGCTTACAAGAACAACCTCAAAATGAGAGCAAAAGTATCATCAGAGTGGACGCGTGTATTAGACTGAGCCGCTGCGTCTTTTCAAAAGCGAGCAGTGATATGTGCGTTTGAAGAATCCGACAGCCAGCAATGTGAATCATCCTTAAAATTTCAATGGCATCCCTACTCCGGTCCCCATTATATGAATATACATAATGTCATAGTGGAATCTCCATGGCAACCACATACATACGTGCATCTGACTACGGCGTCGATGAATTCTTCCCTCAACAGCTGATTGATTTTCAGTGCTTGCATTAAAAAGGAGGCAATTATCCTGGTGAGAACTTAATTAAAAATCTTTAAGAATTTTTCACCAGACGCTAATTCACATGGGCTAAAGACACTGGCTGGATTTTTAATTGACTCGAGCCTTTATGGTACACATGCTACCGAGGTGCAGACCTCCGTATGATCCGTATGTTCAGGTTCACAGAGACTCTGCCATCCTGCCGGTTGTGGTTGGAAACAAATCATCTGTCAGTAAGAAGTAATCATACATGTGGAAGTCTCGTTAATGACTGAAAGAATTGTTTCTGTGGCAACTCAAAATCATCTTCGAGATAAACACAGAGCTTGGCCTGGGAGCAGATTTCTGGGTGGCTCCATGATTAAAGGAACCACCCCGTTTCTGGAAAAACGGCAGAGTTAATCATTACAGATGCCCATATTTTCTCAGCAAACTGGGTATCAGACGGTTAGAAACATCATTACTACAGGATTCAGTCACACTGAACCACAAAACGTAATTTAAGTACAAAGAAATACAGTTGCATATGCACATGTCCAAATATGTTCACTTCAAAAGCAAATAGTCAAATTAACAAAACAATCAGAAAAAGGGAAATTAGTCTCTGTCATAACTAATGTGTCTGTATTCCTCAGAACGGTCAGCATCTTAATCCATGAGACTGGATTTATAAAAATAACTCAAGATTTTAAAATAATTTATTTTATCCACAACCAACATTGAGGCAGATTGAGACAAATATGTTTTATGGATTGTTTTTTTTTAACCATCTCCCTTATTTACTTCCCCAATCCTTTACCCTAATAGGAACTTTAAAATGCCACTATTTCAGCAAATAAGTTATTATCTTTTTGTATGGTTGCTTTTCTAAATGGTTTTAATTCATGAACGAGGATGGTTGCCTCCTCTGCCCACGTTAACCTGAAAGCCAAACGGTGCCGCTCTCACTTCCTGCGTGTCCTTAATGAAGCAGGATTGATAGCACGCCAGCGGAAACACACCTCACCTCATCAGCAACCAGCCGGGGGAGGGACGCCCTCCAATAAATAGTGCAGTAAACACACAATTAAGGGCCCACATATCACTGCTCAGTTATTACATCCTACCAATTAAGCATCGGGGGCAGCCTCCTCATTCGTACCGCTTTATGCTAGTAATCAGTAATTTAGTAATGATGTGCCATGTCTCTGCTGCAGGCTCAATAACCAGTGAGAGGGTGAAAGTGGGTGGTGGTGGTGGTGATGGTGGTGGAGCATTTGTCTGTTTCAAGTGCAGTTAAATTATCAGGCGAGTTTCAGGTTGCTGAGTGTGGAGCCTTTTCTCTGCCTTCATCCCTTAAAGATACTCAGTGGAAGCTTCTGTTTAAAAATTTAAAAAAACAACAACGATGCAACCACAGACTCCTGCTCTGATTATTTTAACACTCATTAACTTGAAACAAGCTTGAGCGATGGCCACGTTTAACTGATCCTCCACAATAAAGGCCAACAAAAGCACAGAGCCAGCACACTCATTTGCTCTGACATTAACGTGCCTATTGGCAAAGTTTCAAGCTCCAGAGCTTTTTTCATCAAGCAAGTGCTTGGAGTGAGTGAGCATGTATTTGTCTCTAAAAACCATGTCCAGCACAAAAAAAACAAGTGCTTCCTTCAAAAGGCATGGACACGTCCAGCATCCAGCTTCTGTCTGCGCGCCATGCCAGTCTAATGTTGAGGTTAGACTGCCATCTAGTGTCAAAGATCGTGAATGGACGACAACAGATGCATGCGTTCTTGCTTAGTAGAAATAAACAGGGTCTTTTCAAGGAAAGAGAGCAGCTTTATGGATCAGTAGGTCAAAACACTCAAATAATGGAGGAGTCTGAACTCAACACGCTTACCAAGCGACCTTTCATGAGCCACAAGACTAAAAACAGTATAGCTATGTTCAATATGGTGCCAGCTTGAAGCCTGTGCAGTTGGTATCTACTCCCAGGGTCACGAGCGTAGTGATAACCTCCAACTTCAATGTCCGATAGAGCATCTCTCCACAGCTCAATACCTACATGTGTTTACCGTGTGCAGACCCTGGAGCCCCAAGGGCAGCACTTATCAGGGCACAGTCAAAGGGTTTAGTCATTCATGAGAGTCTAAATACAGTTTTTGTGCTGTTGGCCTTTTACGCAGCCCTGCCCAAGGGCTCATAATCGGCCGATGCAACCATCCCAACACCTTCGGCAATAGCACTGAGGTATGTATAATCGGCTTGAACACTGGGACACTCCAGTTTCCCCAAGTGAGGGAAAGTTTCTTCTCGCCAGCGCTGACGGCATTTAATAATGAAAGGTGTAAAAGTTTTCCAGAAGAGGCAGTGGGCTTTTTATTATTCTCTATGGAATAGATCTTTTTTTCCCCCCCACAAAGTAATATCATCAGCCATGAATACGAGTTATGAAAAAAAAAGCAACACCATTCTGTATCGGCCCCCATGGGCACCCAGTGAAAAGTAAGAGATAGATATTTAGGTTGTCCTATATCCAGTCTCACCAAATTGCTGTAACGTTTCCTCTGCCTGTGCAGGCTCTATTCCTCAGAACAGTAGCAGCAATGTCTGTGCAACTTTAATTGACTGCAAAAGCATGGTCTATCATCGAGGATGGAGTGTGCTCTTTATGTTCAAGACATGTTGACAGATTTGTTTTTGAAAAAAAGATCAACAATGCTTGGTACTAAAAATAAATATACAACAACAAAATTGCGGATGACAAACTGCACATGGGGATCCAGATGTTTACATTGTGAAAGTCTTGTGTTGAGCCGAATTTATTGTGAACACCTTCAGTCACAAAGCACCATGAAGGTGCTGTAATTGTGGCATGGAATCATAACCGCGTGTGCTTGACATGTGACACGTGTTTTTAATGTTGAGAATAACCACAATGTCCAGGTGTGTCAGGATAACCAATCCCTAATGAAAAGCAAAGTACACACCAGAATACAAGGGCTTATAATCAGTCAATCTGAATCAACATAATAGAAATGAAGCCAAAATACTTGCAAAAAATAAACAAAGACACGGAAAGAACATCAGCACAAAGAGATCCCAGCAACATCAATCGTCCTCGTAAATTGTCACTTACTTGTGGTACTGCAGATGTTTTCAAGTCTTCTGCTCCTAGTTCAAAACACATGGAGGTCATGTTAAATGGTGATTTTATATTGGCTGGAGGCAAGAGTGGATCAGTCAGCCCCTGTTGAAGATATAGCTGGACTATGTTCATTTTGTCATTTTCCCTTTTACGATACAATAGTTAAAAAATACAAGCATATGAACGTTTTTTTCCCAGTGTTTGTTCAGTGCTTAGTTTGAGCTTTATGGGTCCTTGACAGATTTGAAGGAAAGAGAAACCAAATGACGAGGTTCAAAATCATGATGTTTTCAATCAACAAGTAAAAATACAAGTGGCAATGGCAGAAAATGTGGAAAATCATTTTACTTACATCCCAGTGGTCATACTGACTTGAATGACTGTTCCAGTCACAAAGTGAACCTCCACTATCATCTAATATGTTTCACTCGCGTCATTTTATTTAACTTTTGTAATACTCGTGCTGTCTGGCGAAACAGAGGCGAGTGGTAAGTTCAACCTTTCGATCAAGTGAGAAGCTTTACTCTTCAGTGATTGGTTGATAGGTACAATGGGGAGGGCCTTGGTATATTGGTGGGGGATAAGAAAAAAAAATGAAAACCCCAAAGAAACTGGTGTTTTAGGTGTTTTCCTTTGTGAATGAGGTAAATAAGGATGTTCAACACTTGGCCTCGAAATGCACCATAATTAGTGATCATTATGTAAAACAAGTATTGCCATTTTGTTATTTTATTTTTCTTTCTCAGACACTGAGGTTATCTCGTGATATTTGTTGTGAAAAAGAGTCTACTTTCTTTTCTTCATTTAACAAACCAGCATGAACCAAACTGAAGACTTTGTAACAGAGCACCCTCTTGAAATATCAATGCATAGCAGCTTTCAACAGTTTCATGGTTAATTTTGCAATAATAAAAATCTGTACAACACCAGCCTGAGCTAACAATTATCTAATCAGACAGATGTGTGTGTGTGTGTGGGGGGGGGGGGGCTGCGGTATATATGAATTTATGAATAATGCATTACGAACACCCATACTTAATAAGGTTTAAAAATTACATAAGGCTTTGGAGAGGATGTCTAATCAGACTGATGAATCGTCTTGTGTTAATTTGGCCCCACATCGGAACACTTGTTTATTTTGTGTGTTTAAGTTAAGTTGATTTATTCTGTAACTCTGTTAAACTCATCCTAATAAAATTAAAATTGTTGTGAAAGTTGTCTTAAGTCATGTCCACCATTAGTTTCCTGTGTGCACTCATGCTCTTGCAACACAGTCAAATTATTGGTCTACCAGTGTGGTTGTTTATTGATCAGCCACATCTGGAACATTTTTCACATATGGAGTCCATCATAAGTAGGCTACTGTGTTGGCATGTGGGTTTTATTTCTTAAAAGTAAAGATGTTGGACGATATGTGTAAGTTAAAAAGTTTATTTGCAGTTCAAAGACCATACTTCCAGGTTTCTAAATAGGTGAAACATGTGAAGAACTGCTGGTTGCTGGTTTAGATTGTTTTCAAATCTCTGGAGAAATATGTTTGATCCATTCTGTCTTTGAGCCTTGTTGTTACGAAAAGTAAATGTCAAGACCAGGTGGAGTTGAGGTGCACGGCATGGACAATGACACCGTATTCATAATCTTAAAATATATATAAGAAAAAAATTTGTTATTCTTTTCTTGTTTGCACTGATGGAATGTCTTCAAAATGAATGTGCTGTTCAGCATCTTATCCATTAAAAAGAGACTGTAAGTTCACTTCACATAAAAATCATTTCAGCTAATATTTATTGCCTATTTCTGATTTTATGATGCAGTTGTATAAATTCTCCACAGACACAGGCTTAAATGTTGTGGTTTTATGTAAATGATTCAATTGACACTTTATCAAAAGTACTTGTGCAATAAAGACATTTTTAAAACAGTGTAGGTTTTATTCTCTTTGTTTGTTGAACTTCACTCTGAGGTCAAGCCAGCCGTCCCTCGTTTCTGTTTGGTGAAGTGAGCCACTCCGAGATTTTTATGGTAGCTCGTATTGTGAATTTTATGGTAAGGTCTAGGAGCAAAGTCAGACTCTCAGTTTTCAAAATAAAGGACACTTTGAAATTATACGGTTTTCGTGTTTGTAACCCCAGTCCCAGGTAGCTAATAAATAGAGCGGGTGTAGTAGTACGCTGGGGCAGGACCCAGATTCAATCAGTAACACCTTATTTTAACCAAATGTTATTTTTTCCAAAAATGAAAAAGAGCCAATTAATGGAAAAAGAAACGTAAACTAAACAATATGGATAAAATAAGTTGACTTAATAATGAATAAAAGAAGGAGAATCATATCAAATCATCGGTACCCAAAGGAAACACGGTTTGTTCCACACTAATCAAATATACTCACAGGCACCTAAGCCATGGTGACGTAGACTTACTCAATCACACATCCACTCTTCCTTCAGGAGAGGGCGCGGCCTTCACAGTAAGACAGTGCAGGAGTGAGTGACTGTCATACCAGTAAATACCGGTGTTGAGTCATTTGGGCGATGAAAAGTTATGCTGATACTTTCAAACCTATAGGTACTGCGAGCTACTGGAAATTGAAAAATAAATTATAATTATTATAATTAAAACAAATAATCAAAATAAATTTTTCATTCATTTCAATTCAGCCTTGAGTAGGCACTGCCTACTCTGACTGCATGTCACTGATCTATGCACAGTTTATGGTATGTATGGATGATTGTTGTTGCACAAGTCATGTATACTCTTCTATCCTCTCTAATCTATTTCTCCAATCATCAGTATCATCAGTTTTATTACTGTATATTTTATAACAATTCAGGTCGTTGTCACATTTTGGGTTGTTGTTACATATTGGACTCTAACAAGACTCATCGTCATGCAACAGTATTTGGATGTTTTTGACTTCTTTTTTTTTTTGATACAGTGGGGATTGAAACTTTGGGCCCCACCGGGTCAGCCAAGGGAAGTTGAAAAAGGGGGGGGGGGGGGGGGGGGGGCATCCAACTGGTCCATTCATTTTTCAATTATGAATAACAGCTTGTCTTGTCATTGATGTACTTACTTGGGTTATTGTTGGTTTGGTTCTTTTCCGTTGTGGGGGAGGCGCGGTCAGCAGTCGTACACTTTGTCTCCTCTTCATTTTGTTGTGGTGTTCTTTAATAAGCAAGAAAGAAAATTATTATTTTCAGTTTGGTTAGTCTTTTTTCTTAAAATAATAAAACTCATCAGAGTGATAAAGTTGGTACAAATACCTGTTGACAGAGCCTGGAGGTTGTTGTAAGACGTCTTGTGTCGGGGCCTGGTCCTTTTTGTTCAGGTCAGATGGACTATATTTGGACCAATATTTGCAGCCGGGCCAGGTCATGCTGGCAAGTAGTGGCTCAATATATTCAAATTCATAAGAGCTGCAACTGTTGCACTCCGCCATGTGTTTGCTGTAAGATTTCACATTGGAAGATTAACAATCATTACACTCAACAGCTTGCAAAACCACAATGATGTTGAATATTTGTACACACTTAGCAGCTATTGTATTGGTCTGTTTGTTTAAAAAGACTCAAAATCAGAGAGAGAAAGTTTTGACAAATACCTGTTGACAGACTCTGAAGGTTGTTGAAAAACATCTTGTGCCGACACCTGGTCCTTTTTGTTCAGGTCAGACAAACAACTTTCATTGGTCAAATGGTTGCTGTCGGACCAGGTGATGCTCGCAAAAAGCGGCTGAATATATTCATATTCATAAGAATATGGCCGGGAGAATCCATAGTCCTTCTTGCCAAGGGCCCCCACGGGGTGTCTAGAAACGCCCCTGATCATAAGAGTATAAAAACATGGACAGATGTCTGTTTATGTTTTGATCTGATATGAGTTATAGATGCTAACGTTCAAGTCACTGTGTCATTTCTTTTTCTTTTTTTTTTTTTTATCACAGAGGGACACAAGTTAAGGGGTGGCTTTTAAAATTGAGTAGAAAGGAATTGTTGTGGCCATTTCACTCAATGAGGCAGTATTTCATACCAATAAAAAGGAGTTCACTTAATGCTATTTGTGCTAACTATGAATGTACCCTGAGTAAGTAATATTCATATGTCATTTGTTATCGTGCTGATGCATCTGTGAAATTGTGCGCTTTTAAGTATGTAAAACAAATAAAGAAATGGAAACAATGCTTCTATCGGAGCATATGCTTATACAGCTTAGTATTAAACTATGCTTAGCAGTATGTTTTTAAAAAGGCAATTGTTCATTTGTATAATTAGTAGTGTAGTACGTGTCAAGTTGTTCGGCTTTCTTTTCTCATCAATATCTGTGTGAATGTGCTCTTTTGTTTTACTTAAAGAGCACGAGAAAGAGAGGGACAAAGCTAATAATGCACTTGTGCATATCAAATGTAGATTGCCAATAAACTTATTTCAGCATGATTCGTTTGTTTTAAATTAATCAATTCACTTTTCATACGTCAAAAAATAGAATATATATCTGGCAGTGATTCTGAAAACAGTGTCTGGTTTTACTCATTATTTTACAAATCATACCACACATTCCAAACAGATCAGGTGAACTGCTCTGTTTAAAATGATCCATAAGTCAAATACATGCATCAAACTACTTTGTTTCACATTAGGCTCATACTTTTCACTGACCATTGTTTCAATAGCAAGGAAGTGATTGATCCCCTTGGGGAAATTACTTCTCTGCGTGTAACCCATCTGTTCATAGTGCCACAGTGTGGCACCGAGTACAGGCAGCAGTTGGGGCCGAGGCTCTTTCAGGGGAAACTAACGTGATGATCTGCAAACTTCAGACTGCCAAGTCAATTTCTGCTCTAAAAAAAACAAACACAAAAAAAAAAATACCAATGGCATACGTAATAGCATTCAGCACAGTGCTGCCTTCATCTGTCATTTAGCAAATTACTTTTAATCCTTTAAGGAAAATACATTAGGTGATTGAGTATTATTCATCCATTTATCTTCTGTACCGAGCCCAGGTGTCATGGATTAGCTTAGTGCAAAACACAGGAATTTCTCAATAAAATTTGCAGTTGCTTTATGTTAATGATGGATGTTTGATCTAAAAACATGCATTTAAAGTCCAGCAAATAAGCCCCAGTACCTCACCCCAGTAGGTCACTTGAAATGACTTGCTTTGAACATTAGAGGAATGAAGCTACACTCAGGAAATTAAATGACCTGATCAAACTCAAGTTGTTCCATTCTAAGAGATGTCACAATGTGAGGCACTATTTCTGCTATCATGGTGTAGACTTCCACTGTACATTCACACGTTCTCCTAAATGCATGGATGAATGATATGAAATGGCAAAATTAAATCATATCAAAGTCCTGCATATGGCCCCTTGAACACTAAAGAATTTTGGTTCTGAATTTCTTTAAAGTATGAAAATGACATACAGATTCAGTGTGTTGTACACTGGTCCTGGACTTGATTAACTTTGCCACTGTCTTTTAATAAACACAACAAACATGCAGTTATTATTAAATACATATTGCACCTCATCTGTGGCTGAAAACAATCAGTAACAAATGTGCAAGGGGTTGGTCTTTTCCTGACTTCTCATCACAACACAACTGGAGACCAAAACATTTTGCTCCTTCATGCCCTTAACCACAACAAATTTGTGTTTCAGCATGCAACAAGGTAGTAGCAAAGATCCACATTCACCAGGGTGTCTGCACCGCAGGGAACCGTCAAACGGAGAGGAACGACTTTGAGTTGGTTCTTTTGAACTTGCTGATAAAAATCCAAACTGAAAAAATAAAGTTGACAGAAGGTGAGTGAGCATTGGAAAATATTTATTAAAGTGTGTGTAACTGATAATCTTCAAAGATTCTTATTTTTATTATAAGGGCGCGTGACTGTGGAGAAGCTGAATTCGAGGGTAGATTTGTACCTGTCTGTGTCTGATAAGGTGTGTCGTTCTTTGTGACATCTCTGCTGCCCATCACCAGCGGCTTGTGGCAGCACAGGTACAAAGAGCTGCATAAGTAGTACACAAAAATTACAAACACAATCACATCAAGAAATATCTCATGCCTCAGCTTGAGATTAGTTAGTAACATCATCAAATGTGAAAATGAAGCCGTACAGAGTCCTTTGCGATAAGAATGTATACATCTTGTTATTGAATAACAATCTTTGAAGAGAACATTGTGAATCCAAATGTTTACTTGTTTAAAAATAAAACAAAAACAAAGCAGAAAAGAACAGAACAGAACCAAAATGTATTTGAATGAGAGTCATATGACCTTCATCAAATGTTGAGTGTTTCATTTTGAATATCTCAATTCATTCAGATCAACTCATAATTCACTGATGGGCGTTATGAACCTCAGTGCACATCCTCATGCCAAAACAACATGTCACAAAACATTGTTATCAGCATCCTACAAGGTTCAGTTCAGTTCCAACAAACACATACACATATCAGTAGTCTTTTGGAGTACTGTTACTTTAATGAGCATTCAAAGTTTTTTTTAATTTATTCTTTGAACAAAAAAAGTCCCTGAATAACATCAACATTTGTTTACAACAAAAAAAAACAATTGTCAATCTAATTTTGACACATTTGTTGTTTTCCAAGAAATGCACTCTTAATTTAATAAATATCTCGAACAGGTAAATAGAACTGAATCCCAATTAAATGCGATGGCCTAGAAGTGAGAAAAGTATGGCTAGTATTTTAAACCCACGAATATGAGGTAAGGTGGCTAACCACTACGATGTCCTGCAGCCACTTGACTGCTATTAGTTTTAAATGAAGCATTGTACAAAATCTTGAGGGGGAAAAAAGTTCTTTTGATTTAAGAGCATGAATAGCCATCAGATGTCTATCCAGAATGGTCTTCTGGTGTACTGAAGGAGGGTTGAACTCACACTTGTTACGTAAGTAAGAAATTATACCATTTCAAGTGATATTTATTAATACTGAATATCTATTTTCTTTGTAGTTCATGTAAAATGTCATTATTGGATTGTTGTGTCTTTGCAACTTGAACATATGACTACATGGCTGTCTCAAACATTACATTATGTAACGTTGATATATTTTCATCCTTGTTTTTGAAGAAGATTCTGTATCTGTGTCAACTGTCTGCGTTGTTTTTTTTTTTTTTAAGACAAACAAAAATTGTTATTATGATCATTATTAGTTTCCCCTCCCAGCAGTTGTGGGTGGATAGATCGAAATATTGATAATATAAATACCTGTGTTAGAAGCAATATCATATGATACCAGTGTAATGAGATCAATACTCAGTTTCAGTTTTTCTCCTGCATGCAGTGAACACAACCTGAAAAAATATTTTGTTCTAATTTGTTCTGAAGGGATAGTTTTGTTTATGAAAGAAAATCCAGATATTACAATGTGTGTGGAAAAATGTGTTACTGATGTTTGAACAACATTTTATTAAGTAGATAAAGTATTTTCTGTTTACCTATAAACTGTTCCAAAATTCTGTTCTAGGTTTTAACTAATTAATAAGCCAAAGAAAACAATCGTAAAAAAAAAAACCAACAAAAAAAACACTTACAAGTAATGAAAATTCACCCAGATTTAGCAATTTGATGATGCATTACCCTTGAATATTGAAAAGTATCGGTATCGGCGATACTGATCCTGTATTTACCTGCTATCGGATCGATACCAGATCTTGCAGTATCACACACCACTACCACCCCGCACTGTGACGCGCGGCGCTTCCTGAACTCAGCGCGAGACGTCGCCCTCGCGCTCCTTCCCTTCCCTTCCCTCCCCTCCCCTCCCCTGAACGCAACGCGCCCGCCTGGGCCATCTGCCGCGGCGTCACGTGACACATCTGTCAGGGGACAGCATGGCGGACATGCATGTGGAGACTCAAAACAAATCGCAACGATCGTCCAGCTAACCCCGCCGCGAGATACCATCCAGACCGCGCGTCGAGCCGGGCCGGCGGCGTCCGAAGCAGCTCGCAGGATGGACGAGGAGCTCAAGCTGCAGTTCCCGTCGCTGCCCGCGATCAAGGAGGACCTTCTGGTGAGGCTGAATCCGAGCTGCTAACCCGAGCTAACCTCTCCTCCAGCCGCGCTGCCCGCCTGCGGATCACACGCTCGACTCGGAATTCCTCCCCGGCGTGAGGCCCGAACACACGACCCGTGATAAACCGTGATGCTGACGGCAGAGCCCTTCGCCGTCTTTGTCTGGATCCGTTTTACCCGTCCGGGACTGAGTAGCTCGTTAGCATTAGCCACGTTTGTACACAAAGTTAACTGGCGTCCTCTCCTCTGTGTCGACGTGAACATGGATCACTTGTTCAGCCTCCCACCTCACTTTAACTCCCTTCTGTTTCAGGACTGGGCTTATCCGATGAGGAGAGACATGCAGGTGTGTTAAAAAAAAAAAACCCAAGCCCGTCCTTTGTCTGTAGTGGGTTCTGTGGTCAATTCCGTGTGCTGAAGCTCCCGGCAGGATTCATGACCACAACCCTGCAGACGCTCTCCGCCTTATTTATCATCTCTCATTCAGTGAGAAAGCTGCACTTTAATGTTCATCGCAGAATTGTGCTTCACATTCCGATATTTTATCAAATGTAAAATAAATTAAATGCCTGCATTGATCAATCAAACATGCAGTTATTATACAAATGAAATTATATTGAGAATAGCTTATTGGAAGAAGGCTTTGTAATTTAAGATGTAGTAATAGACTGTACAGTTGGGGCAACAACATTTGGTACAAATCATGAATACTGGTTTCAACTGGGGGGGGGGCAATTTGATATGTCACCAATGGACGAAATTGAAGATTAAATTATCATAAATCTTATTAGCAGTCATTAAAGGTGAGAAGTAATTAGATTCCACATTATTCTTCAGGAATTGTGTTATTGATGTGTTGCTGTGTGACATTGAGAGATTGTGTTATTGGTTGTTGCTGCCTCCTCCTGAGTAAAGCCACATATTAAATTTGAGAGCCTTTATGGATTGAAGATGATGAATTGTACCTGGCTGTGCTGTTAACGGGCGTTGCTCTGCTCCGTTTCTGTCCAGGAGATTCTACCGGGACTGTTTTTAGGTCCCTACTCTGCCGCAATGAAAAGCAAGGTAATTCTCACCGCAGCAATAAGACAAATCGGAAAAAAAATATATATATATATATTTTTTTTTTTTTTACCCTCACCTCACTTGTCACACTTTGTTTTTTTTCTCCCCATAGCTGCCAATTCTTGAGAAACACGGCATAACGCACATTGTGTGCGTCCGCCAAGACATCGAGGCCAATTTTATCAAACCTAATTTCCCTCATACGTTTAGGTGAGTCGAGGAGGCAATGTGACGAGCGTGCTGCGCCGCCGTCTGCGTGGACTCCTTTCACCAAGTGCTCTCTCTTGCAGATATCTTGTGTTAGACATCGCTGACAATCCAGTGGAAAACATAATCCGCTTTTTTCCTACGGTGAGTCTCACAAAACGCTTCCTCGCGTCGGCTCAGGTTTTGTCATCTGAACAGCTGAAGAGATTCGGGGGCTGGCCGTCCCGGCGTGGTTAAATGTAAATGTAATAAAGATTTTAAATAAAACCTTTACAATTAAAATCACACACTCAGCTTCGCAGTCACGATGTGCGCTTACCAGACATTTCTGATTAAAAGTCTCCGTACGTCACCAGAGTTGTTCAGCTTTTCACCATCTGTGTGACGTTCCCCTCTTAACATTTTCCCTCTTGACCTTTTCTTTTTCACAGACTAAAGAATTTATTGATAGCTGCTTAGCAACAGAAGGTGAGGTTCTCGAGATTTCGTTCATCACGGCCAGAACGTCAAGAGGCAGGCAAAACAGTCTCTTGTCCTTGTCTTTCAGGAAAGGTACTTATTCATGGTAATGCAGGGATATCCAGAAGGTGAGACAGTTTTTTGTTTGTTTGTTTGTTTTTTTTATTATATAATACAAGCATTATGTGATCCTGCTTCCCTCAGCTGGTAAAAGCAGTTAAACTATTGTTCACGTTCTTATTTTCTTGAATCATTCTGAACATCGACAGCAGAGCATGTGGAAATGTTTGGTGCATTTAAATACATTAAAGTAAACAAGCTTCGGATGTAAATGAGGCCCCGGGGCAGTTTTCACACTGGACAAGGTCTCACTGTAATCCAGCTAAGAATGTCATCTCGCAGCTTCCTCTTTAAATAAAGGTGTTCCGAAGTATTGGACAGTGATTTGTGAAGTTATATGAAGTTTAATGAGGTGCCTTTTCATTGTTTTATTACTCTGTTTCAACTAAGTCTGAAAAGAAGAAAGTTCTCAAAGAGTTTATAATTGATACATTTTTCAAAATACATGTATGAACAGGCTCATGTCCTACAGAATAAAAGCTGTTGGTGATTCTGATATCCACTGGTCTCCCTGTAACCTCACTCAGAGAATACAGCGTGCTTTGTATTTTGTTTTCTTACGAGTGGTCACATTATGTTCAACCTGTATGCAGAGTCACAGCTGAGCAGATCAGATTAACAGAAACGTGAAGCATCGTGATACTGATTACTTCCTGTGGTCGCTTTTGGGTTTCTTTCAGTGCTGCCTTAGTGATTGCATACCTGATGGAAACATTTGGAATGAAATACAGGTGAGTCTTTCCTCCCCGAGCATCTGGAGTCACTGTTGACGTAGGTTTTAATTCCGTTCACCACTGGGTAATTGGTAATAACCCAAGCCTGATATTGGCATAAATACACAAGTCGTATCCAACAGGGTTTCTGTGGGTTAAAATATTGAGAGGTTGCATTCAGCAGAGGTTTGTGATGCAGCTCTAACACGCCCCCTTGTGTTGCCTCTGTAGGGATGCATTCAGCCACGTCCAGGAGAGGAGGTTCTGCATCAACCCCAACGTGGGCTTTGTGCATCAGTTACAGGTAAAACTCCACCAAAACCATTTAGTTATTATGAGATGTCACACTCTTGCTCATATTTAAACAATGGATGGGACACTGTTGTGTCCTTCTTTAAAAGGTGACGTATCGGTACTTCTTGCAAAATGAATCGATTTACTAAAAAATGTATGTGAACCGCAGGATGTTTAACAGAAATGAAGGGTGCATTATCTCACAAAGTCACTCGTTTTACATCTTCTCGTTGTGACTGCAGATTATTTACTTCTCTTCAGAATGTCCCCACAGTTTACAAGCTGCTCATAGGAAGCCTGTCAATATCAATAATCCATCAACATCTTCTCTGTTTTGGGCATTCCTATTCAAATTGCATGTTGATCTTTAATATATAATAGAATGACTCCAGTGAATAAACATTTAACAATTACCTGTATCACTTCCATCAAGTTTAAACGGTAAGAACGACTCTTGCGTGGCAGAGCATCATTAAGTCATTACTTTAACATGTGACAAGAAACTAACCAATAGAGAGGTTGGATGTGACTAAAAAGATCAAAACATCACAAATTGATAATGAATTGAAAATTCTCATTTTCCTTTGGTGTTTGTTTCCCAGGAATATGAAGCAATCTACCTAGCCAAATTGACCATTAAGATGATGTCACCAGTGCAGTTGGGCAGGTCGTTTTCTGTCCAAGCCGGGATGCCAGGTTTGTACAGTTTTTCTCTACGTCGTCTTAATTTTTCAGATTTTTTTCAAATTCTGGTCCAACTACCACGGCTCCTACGTGAGCTCCCTCTGCCGGCATGTGGAGAGAAGCCTATGAATATGTTATAATGGAAATGGTAGAAAGTTGCAATGGGAGTCTCATATCATCGTTTATGTCCCGTTATCACCCTGCACATGTGATTGAAGCCCCTTCATATGAGACCTTGACGTCTTTACGTCTCTTAAAGCTACAGATCGAGCACAAACCAACGAGACCTGAATGTTTTAAGGTTTACCCCAAATAAACAATAATTTCTACCTCTCGTGATTGTAAACATCGTCACTTGGCAGTTTAACCAATCCGTCCTTTCGCCCGTTTTCCCAACAGGAAGCCGCAAACGCACCCTGGAGGAGGACGAGGATTTCGGCGCAATGCAGGTCACAGCAGCACAAAACGGATGAGCGTCGCCGACGTTTGCTGCGTGGCGCACTGCACTCGTTTGTTTTTGTTACATTTTTAATGGGATTAAAAATGTAAATATTTGAACTTTTTGTAGGGGGGGAGGGGAGGGGAGGCCACCCATGTCTGAGACATGGGGTACTGACGCGGGGGTGGGGAGGGAGCGGGGCAAATTTCATAACTCCTTTTTGTTTCTTTCTTGAGCTGTATGCACTGATGGGAAGTTTTTTGCAGTTTTATAGTATTTAAAGCATTTTTGCATTTGCAGCGGGACAGTATTGCAATAATGCACTTTCAATACTTGAATTTGTGTAGACGTGCAGAAGAGAGGGGTAGTTGGCAAAAGGGAAGAAGAAGAAAAAGCCAAGACGTTGCCCAGCGGAGGACAGGAGAAGAGGAATAGCTGTTGCCTTTATTTTGGATGTGATAGGAGTATGGACTAACATCAGGCTTAATGTGTTTCAGTAAAGAATGGATGAAAACTCACAGCTTAATAAAAAATAAGTCCTACGTTTGTTTCGTCCATCTTTGTTTGTTTTTTTGGTCCTTGTGTGAAGATTCACTGCGATAGTAATTAATGTCGAAATGTGCCTGGGTTGGTTTATTGTTTCAAAACCTTTATTGAACAATTCACATGTTGCCTCAACAGATTGATGCAAACTGTGACAATTTTCTTTTAACCTGAAACCCCCCCCCAAAAAAAAAAAATGTCTGATCAAGTGCAATTTTTAGCTATTTATTTAAGAACCTGTTTCCATTTCAAGTGCATTTATACATTTAAGCTTAATGTATTGGAGGATTGGAAAAAGTAGCATACTGGAACCCCTTGGCATTTTGACGACCACTTTAATCAGAAACGGCTGCGTTACCATTGGTGGGGTTTTTTTTGAAGAGCTTCAAGCAAATAATCTGCTGCAACGAACTTGCATCTGTTGTGGAACTACAAACCAAAGAAACACTAGAGATCATAGAATATTTTATTTGGCTATTAACATGTAGAAATAAATTACATTAAATATTTCCCCAGTTCTCCAAAACAATTATAAAACTTAACTACAAAAGTTTGAATAATTTACACAAGGAATATTGTGAATCCCATCACCCTTTACAAAATGCTTCAATCTGAATCTCATCAGCCAAGACAAACAGAGTTTCTTTCCACTGCTTCACAGTCACTTTTCAATGCACAACAAAAGTTAATAACAGTTTAGTTATTCATGTTTTGTTGTCTGCAAAACGTCACTACAGGCTGTGAATCGACAGTACGGGGGCCAAAGGACCTGCTTGAGACTGGGGGAACTGTACCGGGAAAGAACATAGAAAAATAAACCCGAAAGTCGTACAAAAAGTAGTGTTTCAGGACGAGGAAAGAAAAACGAGCTCCTTCTCTTTGGCAACAGACCTGCAAAATAAACATGAACCATAATCTTCACTTAATTCTTCCAGCATGTTTGCTTTTTATTGTGACCTTAAAATCTGCTCTCGTCTGTTTTGGATTATTTGATGACGTACTTGGGAATACAGTAAAGTCTTCCTTTACCGCGCAGCTTTTATGACTTGGAGTTGACTCATTAGTGATGTCAGAACATGCCGACAGTCAGCGACATTTCCTTCTTGGGGAGGTTAATGACAGGAGTCCACCCTGGTGAGGTAGCCATAGTTACCACAAGGGCGGGAGACTTTTCTATTTACTCAACTGTGTTGAAATCGGGATGAGTGTTCAGGGACAATCTTGACTTGTGTCACAACTGTAAACGCACTCACCGGCAGCTTTCCCGTCTCATAAGCTGCTCATTGCAAGTGCTGATGTCTGGAAGCGTACAAAAATGATGGTCCGAATCCTCATGGTGGGTTTGAGGCTGATCTTCAGTCAAAGAATCGACACTGCATGTACTTCTCGTCCGAAGCAGCGTAGCCAAACTTTTCGTAGAAAGCCACATTTTTGGGTGCACATTCCAGCGTGATTTTGTAGCAGTTTAGTTTTTTGCTAAGAAGAGTAAGAGTAGACACTAACCTGCAGGGCAAAAGAAAAGATATAGAGACGTTTAAAACAGACAGCCAGCTCAAACCTTTCCTGTCATTTCCTTAAAAAAGTCTCGGATTAAGTCTCAAGTATAACAGACGAGGCTGAAATACAGAGAAAGTCTACTCACAGTTTCCCCAGCTGCTTCCCTCTGCACACGTCGCTGACTACGACCTCCTCCACCCGGCCTCTCTGCAAACAGCAGGACACACAGCAGCTCTTCAGCCCACTCAGGTTCAACAATTATACAAACATGGTTGTCAAAGTAACTTCTGTGGGCGGGGGCAAATCGAGATTCAAAATGATCAGTCTTATCATAGCTATTACATTATTAAGTAGCTTTTTATGGCATTGATGTCAATAAAGATGCTCGTTAAATGGTTCAACCGACAGATTTCAGAGTGTCTTATACCTTGGCACAGGAGTGGATGAATTTATGCTCAGTGATCAGTGTGGCCGTGGCCACAATCTGTCCCAGAGTCGTGTCCTCCACCACCACCACGAAGTAGTCTCCAGTCCTCTTCATGTGCTCGAAATTCTCTGGGGAGCCACCAAGGAAAAAGGAGGAGTTCAACATTTACGGATACTTTCCAGACCAGGGGATGTTGTTTGACTTTTTGTTCAATAGGGGAAACTTTTTCCCATTACTTTTTTTTTTTTTTAGTTATTATGAATTAATGAGGCACAACTTACTTGCAAACTGCTCTGCTGTGACGTCCCCTGTATGGGTGAGCTGAGATAAAACCTTGAAAAATCCTAGATGACAAAAAAAAAAAAAAGAGAGACAAGATTAAACCCAAACTTTTGGAATAGTTTACCGTTTCAGCAGACAGCTTGAAAGGTGCACACATGCACCCTTGTTTGGCCCGAAGACACTATAACACTCGAAACGGGACGAGTGTTCGTCATTTCATTTCAAGCAGCACACAACCAGGTGTGGAATACGTGACCCGACTCACCTCTGTTGAAATCTGCGGTGCAGAGCGGCCTGAGCAGCAGGCCGTCTCCGGGGCTGCTCGGCGAGATGGGGGGAGAGAAGGGGACAGTGTTGCTGGTCCAGTCGAGGTCCTGAAGCAGAGACGGCTCAAAAAGTGGAGAGTCATCCAGCAGCATTCTGCGATCTCTGAACACGACGAGAGGCCAAGAAACGGATCCTAAAAGTACGACAGGTGACGTGTAAATGCAGCTGGTCTGGACCTGCCTGGATGTGTTTGTTCAGGGAGGCGAAGAACTTTGATCGGACGATTACAGCTCCAGAACTTCCAATACTTTTTCCTTTTTTTTTCAGTTTCCCCATAAAGGCATGGCAATAAAAACAATTTATAAATCACAATTATAATAAGATATATTCATTCATCCATCATACCAAACAACCAAATGAAACACGAAGCAGCATTTTTCAACTCATTTACGTGATAAATGCACAATTATCAGGAAAACAAACAAACAAACTATATATATATATATATATATATATATATATATACATACCAGGACACATGTTTCTTTATTATTTGATCAAAGTATTTCTGATGAAAATTTTTGTTTGCCTTTGGTACCGTAATCTGTCTCTTTGAGGAGATTTTAAACTCATCACGTAGAGCAGCACCAAATAAACAAACACCAATGTGTGAGAAGTGCGAGACACAACCAATGATATAATAATAATCATAATAATGGTTAATAATGTAAAAAAAAAAAATGTGACCAGTTAAGATGTATGTTTAGATTTTGGGGAGCATAAAGAAAATGAAATTAAGATCATGTTGTGCTACTTTAACATTATCTTAGATGATAAACATGGCAAAGTTTTTCAACTTTAAACAGAGGCCCCAAGAAGTCATTTTTAAGCTTCATGCACTTTAGATTGTAGGACACCAAAATGCAGATGGTACAAAACGAAAGTAGCACTATTGACAGGACTTCAGGAATGTTTTCCTACGTCGGGAAATCATTTTAATGACTTTAAAACTACTAAAGTAAAACAAAGTCTTAAATGCTTGACAACCATTTTCAAGAGGGTAATATAAAGGGTCAAACATCCAAAGTTGTTTTAGGGTTTGTCAGCCAGCTGGTATGTGACAAACCAACAAGGAAAATTACTGTATGCAATGAAGTAATATTATTCTTACAGAGATTATAGACAGGACTCAGGAAGTGTAATATGAGATGCTGGTCCGTCCCACTTCAATCTATTCACAGAGCAAGGCCAACTGGCACTTTTATTTTTAGTGTCTTTAACTCACTTTGAGTCCAGTCTTAATAATAATAAAGACATGGCAATAAATCAC
Organism: Blennius ocellaris; assembly: GCF_963422515.1. Taxonomy (NCBI): domain Eukaryota; kingdom Metazoa; phylum Chordata; class Actinopteri; order Blenniiformes; family Blenniidae; genus Blennius; species Blennius ocellaris. The sequence continues at coordinate 17,804,456 of NC_137650.1, read as the reverse complement.
AAGTACAGCCACAGACCACGTCTCGCTCAGTAACAAACGAGTGAATGGATTATTTGAGTATTGGACAACTGGGAAGAACACATTAGTAAAAACCGATTAAATCAGATATTACACCTCCCTCTGGGTTTCGGACAACAAAATGGGAACAGATGCCAACAGTCACGCTTCATTAACTTTAAATAGTGAAAAACGACAAACACAAAGCGTTAAATATGACTTCAGTCAAACATGTTCGGCTCCAGAGCTCGAGCTTGTAACGTGGAGCTGTCACGAGCTAAACTGTGATCTACAGTGAAGACTTACCGGTTAAAAAGGCCCAGCAACGATCCCACAACGAGCTAAAATCGTCTAAAAGTGACACTTTCTACGAGATTTCACCGGGCTGAATGAGCATCGTTACCGGGGGCGCACCGGGAGCGTTCCGCCGCCTCGCTTCCGCTTGACACGAGCCCTCCTGGATGACGTGGCACTGCGCCGGCGTCACGACATCGACGTAGCTGGCGCGGCGTAGTGACGTTCGCGAGACCAGCGTGGCGACATGTAAACAAAACATCTGAGTTTAATAAATTAGCTTTTCATGAGATATTTTAGGTTTGCTTGAGTGTAAATGTATAAAACTGTGTTCCGTATCAAGCTGTACTATTTTCTATTACATTTGTTCTTCTGTTGAATTAAAAAAAAACATGAACAAAAGGAAAAAAAACACCATAAATGCTATTTTGCATAAACATAGGTGGTGAAATTGTCTCGTCAATCGTACCGTACCAGCTTTCCAGAGTCGCACACACATTTTTGTGCCTCACATACGAATGTAAATATAAATATTAGAATACATTTCCCCCCAAGTTTCCAACCGTAGTATTGATCATAAAACCAAAAACCACAATTATTTCCAGGATTTCCACTCATTAAATGCCAGTTTTGTTATTGAAAAAAAATATCAATATCACATTTAAATTCTTTATGAATTTCTGAGAACGCGTATGCTCCGTTTGTTAATTCCTGGTCATATATACTGGTTTTTTATTTCAGTAATTGTCACGACATTTAATTTAGTTGCTGTTGAAATTTAACTACACTATATTAATAGATATGGTGCTGAATGTTTAATTATAAACAAAGAAATAATTTGGTAAGTAACATACAAGTCCAGCCAGTCAGTTACTGGAGACATTTTAGAAATGTGTTCCTTCATATGGAAAAGCACATTTTTGCATTAGCGTGCAACCTCTATACAACTGCAACAAATATTTTATTTCACACATTTACAGCCAATTTATTGGACAAATAAACTTCCTCCTATTGAAACCTGTTTGTCAAAATTCTGACATTTTTAGCAGTAAGAACAGCAGGTGTATAAACCAGAAACAGAAGTGGTGTTTGACCACTTCTACTCCTCTTAAAGAAATAAGCAAGAAGGAAATACAAACCAGTTCGTTAAAAAGCTGTAGAAGCTGTTTATTGAGTGTTTTGTATTAACATATTTTACAAAAACTAGATTTACAGAAATTATCCATAACTGAACCATTTTCGATTTAGGCACAAAAATACAGGAAAGCTCAGTCCAAAAGTTTTTCAATTTTGATTAAATAAGTAATGGTTATGAAAGGTATCCCACGAATAGGAAAATATACCATGGATTTCAAATGTTCTGCAGTCACTGAATGACAAACTGAAAATGAAAACACAACCCCTTTCTCATTTTTTCTCTCCACAATTGATGACTTACTGAAATCTAAAAACTAAATCCACTATCAAAGGTTCTACAACAACACCCAAAACCCAGTTTGAGCAATAAAAACAAACGCACTATAAAGATCACAACTCTAGCTTTCAGTGAAAGTTTGTGGGCTTTTCTTTGGGATAAAGTGGAAGGAAACAAAAGCACTTGTTCAGATTCATGCAGCGCTCACCTCAAACTGCTCGTAGCACTGTAATAACAGAAACCCAAACATGCTCAACAAACAGCAGTATCTCTTCTGTTGTGTCCTTTGATATGTCTCCAGCTACAGATTTGCTGGGAATTTAATAATAAACCCCCATTTTTTTTTTAATTCATGTCAAACGTAATTGGAACAAGGTGTGTAGGCAGAGGGTGATTATATTCCCCGCTGGCTTGATTTTTGCAATTAGCACCCCTCGATGAGTGGACACAAGCTGCAAAATAAAACTCATTTCATCATACAGATTATCAGTCATTCAGGTCGCAGAATATCAAGAAGTATAAAGTCAAAGTCAACTGGATTTGCTGTGAAGGTTTGAAAATGTTTAGTGTTTCTTCTGCATGTGAAAGAGGCGTCAACATTTCTAAACAAGCTGCTTCGTGATTAAAACTGAAGAGGCCTCTTAAATGAGGGGGAAACATATTCAAATTAAAATGCAGCAAGTCCAGCTTCTGCAGACTTAACACTTTATACACACTTATGATACACACGGATGACCAAGACCCCCAAACTCAGCAGAAAAAAAAAATGCTTTACTGCTCATCAGCAAAGAGTTAATTTAAGAAAGACACAGAGGAAAACGCCCATCGACCTTGTATAAAATGCACTACATCCTCTTTTTTTCTGCGCACCTCAAGGTGCCAAAACCAGAAAACAAAAATACACGAGCCCACGTTCCCCGATGTTGAATAACAAAATGCAAACTGTTTGCAATGGGTGATGTGACACACTAAATACAGAAGAACCCACGTGGGTCCAAAACACTTTGTTTGCAGCATTAGTTTTGATAGAAACATTCATATTTGACAAAAAGGCTGAACAATACTAAAGTGACATTCTCTTACTTTGAGGTAAGAAATAAAAATGTTATTTTGCCTACACTTAATTCACAGTTGAAACTCAAAAAAAGAAAACAGACAGATGAGCTTCTCCTTAATGATCAAGTTTTCTTCTGTGAGCAAAGCAAAAAAAAAAAAAAAAACACCTGATAAAAGAAAGAAAATTGTCCTGTTCACTGTGTAATGACTTGTAATGACACTTTCTCTCCTTCAGAGCCTTCTTACAACACAACTGCTTGCTTGTAATCCTTTGAATCTTCTGAATGTCGAAGCATGCTGCGGTTTGACACCCAGTTTGAATCATGAGACAGTGACAGTCTATATGATCGGGCCGTTGCAAAGTGTGGCACGTAAATAAAGGGCAATGCAACCTTGCATTTTTTTTTCTTTACTTGCACCCATTAGTTTAGATAATGCTGACAATACTGGAATCAGTGATGCAGAGGCCATTTACATGTTTAGTCTCACCTTTTTTTGTAGGCAGTCCAAAAGTCAACGTTTGCAACGCTTTTAAATTAGTTTTAAATAGGTGGTGACCGTTGACGACACCGAATGAGGGAGGGTTGAAATAGCTCTGTCAGTGTCTCACAGGATGACCCCCGGACTCTTCAGCTGAACCCAACGTGTAAATCAGGGAGCGGGGTCTTGTTGGTTTTGCATGCGTCTCTCTGCGGCTGCCGCCATGGTTATACGTCTCAGCACGCTGGAGTCCAGATCTTGGAGCATGTCCTCCTCCAGTCCGGGCAAATCCTCATCCTGATCCTCTGGACCGTTGTTCAGGTACTTCCTGCAGGGAAACGCAGAGAACAAGAGCGATTGTAATCCAACGGAAAGAGCATTGAAAATATCATCTTCACTTGCAGGTTTCAGCTGAAATCTCCTGATGAATAAAAGGCCACGCAGCTGGAAGAGAGCATGACGAGGGGTGGAGGAGCGAGGCAGGCCGAGATGCACAAACCCACATTTGTGGGACTCCACTGTCCGATACAAATGAGCTCCTCGGGTAATAAGTCAGATAAGTTGTTTTGATTTAGTTTAATTGTTTTTCAGCAGACAATCCATCATTAAACTGCAGTTTCAGGCTACTCATGTGATACTTATATGACACAGTAATTCCATAAACTGTAATATGTTGCCTGAAAGACGGGCTCAGAGTTTCTACTGTGTGTGTGTATATAAAAATAAAACTCATTTTCATCATATCAGTCATTCAGGTCCCAGAATATCATGAAGCATAAAGTCAAAATCAACTGGATTTGCTATGAAGGTTTGAGATTGTTTATATATTTAATACATTTGTAAAGACATTTTTTTTAAAGGAAGGCCACATTCAAATTTGTATTTGTTTCTTACAGATGAAGATCATTGCACTTTGGAAAGGACGGCATTAACATTCATCAATCTAACGAGAGATGAAGACCGTGTAGTGGTCTGTACTTTCACCCCGATGTCGCCAGTTGGAGTCCAGGATGTGTGGAGTTTCCTGGCTTTTTTTCCAAGCAGATACTCTGGTTTCCTTCCAATCAAATAACAAACTTGAAGTCTAGTGGCGTCTCTCAAATTGCCCCCCCCCCCCCCCCAAGGTGTGATTATGATTCCGAGTGCGTGTGACTGCTCTGTGTTTGCCTCGTGGTGTACTGCTGATCTGCCTGGAGCGTTAACCCACCATTGTTAAAGCAGTGTTGAAAGGGTAGCTGATGAAGAGTACTCTCTGTCAACATTAGACTCACAAATTTCAATCTGAAGCTGTATTTGTCAATCCGATGCCAAAAGGAAAATCATCATTACACCCACAGAAATTCTAAAATTCTATGTTTGGGTAAGCAAACCTCTAAAGTCACATGTCAACATATAGATGATTCATTCTGTTCCTTTGACAGTTACTTCTTTTTGCAAGTTGCCGTGTTATGATGGACATAAACAATCATAGTCTTTTGGTTTATATTCAAAAAATATTTAAAAAAAATTTCAAATTGAAATTTGATCTGAACTAAAAAGAACAATGTCTCCCGACACTCTTGACCTCAATTTCCTTTTGGTGAACACAAACATCTCTTCCTATGAAGGACTGACCTGCGTGCTTGCTGGAGCAACTCTTCCTTTCTTTGCTTTAACATCTTCTGCCGCTCTTCGGCAGACTTTGAGAAGCGACCTCCTCGGGCCTCCATGTTGTCGGGCTCGCCCAGACCCGGCTCGGCGGCTCCGCTGGGCCCCGCCTGCTCGTCTGCTGCAGCGTTCACCTGCAGAGGGCCGCGCTCTATGGCCTGAGGAAGGATTGTGCAAAGAATACGCCAAGTTTGTCTTTCAAGAGAAGTTTAGGGAATTGAACGGGGTAGAAAGACAAACTGTGACCCAAGTGTTGCAGTAACTACTAAAGCGCCGTTTACCCAAAGATACTTCAGAGAATCGCGTTGGCGTTTGACTGACCTGTGTGGGGAAAGGCACCTGGATGCGTCCCTCCAGGATGTTGTCGGTGGTGACCTCCACAGAGCGGGTCAGCTGCAGGTCCTGCATCACCAGGTAGGACGGCACCTGAGGGAACATCTCCTGAATCTGATGGGCCTGATGGCCAGAGAGCAGAGGAAGAAAACAGAAGAGACATCAAATACTAAGGACGGACAACACAGCGAGTCAAGATGAAAAATATGTTCCTTTTTTTTTAAAGATTAATATAGTTCTGTTAAATGTATGGGTTTAATAATTACATTTCTGCAAACCAAATACTTTTGGGAAAGTCAAATAAACATACACAGATCAAACACATTATGTTAACAGAGAACTGATTGACAAGAATGATGAATTTATACCTGAAAAGTTATGGAAATGAAGTAGAACAAAATTGAATTGTTTTGTTTGTATACAAAAAACAATTGTTAAAAATGTCAATCATTTCATTGTCTGTAAATATGAACTCACCATAGCCATAAGTTGGGAGTTGTTGGCCTGCGCAATGCCCAAGATATTAGTCGTGTGCATTACCTCCACTGAAAAACTGGGCAGCCAGCTGGCAATGCGAGATCCTGTAAATAGATTATGTGGCGTTTATACTTCAATGTTGCACACGGCCGATTAGTGCGGAGCGACTGCTGAGGCTTGTGTCCAACAGGCTCACCGTCAAAGTGGAAGAAGTGATTGTGTTGGTTATGTGGTCGGGCCTCTGGAGCGGCCCCGGCCGGGCCGATGTTGTCTTCCAAACCACCACCACCACCCGGCTGCTGGCTTCTGGCCTGGCTCCCTTCCCCGTTAATGTTCAGCGACGTCCGACACGTGGGGCACGACGTGTCCTGCTCCAGCCACGAGCGGAGACAAGAGCTGAAGAGTAAAGTCGCTGAAGTTATTAGAAGGCCAAGGCATCCTCCCTCTGGTAAGATAAACTCCTAAAATGTCCCTGGATAGACTGTAGAAATAACGAAACCCACTACTTTCTTACTTGTGAAAGAGATGGCCACAGGGTAGTTTTCGCGCCGTCAACATGGCATCCCAACAGATGGCACAATCGTCATCATTCGCAGCGAGCTCCTCTGCAGTCGCAACAGAGAATCTGTCCGGAGTCCACGGTATATTCAAATATGGGCGGTCAATAGATACATACAAACACTGCAGCGGGATAACCATAGAACACAACAGAAAACACAACAGAATAAAAGCTCAAATCACCTCGCCTCCATGTTGTTGATAACACGGAGGTAGTTCTTGTGTCGGCGGATGCGACGCTGGACCTCATGGAAAAGATACCGCAGCTGCATGAAGATAACCAAGCTCGCCATGGACAGCCAGATGTTACCAAAAAGCTAAAGACACAAACACAGAGAGAAAAGGTGAGATGTTAAAAGGGCTCTGAGGGGAAGCCTCGTAATCAGACAGCTCGTCAGTGGGAGGGGTTACCAGCATGTGGATGTGGTGAATGAGGTCGAGGAAGAGCATCGCCAGCTCCATGATGAAGTCGGTGTAGTAGACATACGTTCCTTTACTCTCCCAAGTCCCTGGGTGGTTCAAATCCCACAGATGGATGGAGTACCTGAGGGAGGCAACAGAAAATTATATTTCAGGTCTGTGGAGGGAAACAAAACGACTGCACAAAACAATGGCATGCAAAAAAAAAAAAAGTAGATTCACACAGGGAGGACAGACATTATACACAGACAAGGCTTTAGGGAACACAAATGAATAATTTTGAATGTTTGCTTTTGATGATTTGACATTTGTGCCAGTATGCTCGGGTAAAAAAGTAATGAAACCAAATTGAAAAACGCAGATCTAACTGAAAACCAACAAGAATTAATTTCCAGGTAGATCATCAATACAAACTAATCTTGTTGTGGAATAGCTTTAAGCATGCAGCTGAAGAAAAAACAACAACAATTCATTCAAACTGAAGTTGGTACTAAAAATAGAATCTGCATTCGCCCCCATTTTTAGTTTGAACAAGTTTTTATAGCAGTTCTTACAATTAACAACACATTAAAAGTGGATTATCTTGCATAAAGAGGAGCTTTATCTATGTTGCCTCAGTTCACTTCCTTGACAAATTCAAGTCTTATATGTTTCACAAGCGACAACCATTTTTACCAATGTTTCCAAGGTTTTGAAAATGCTTGAAGGTGTCTTTTTCATTTTGGAAATATCTATTAATAATTTACAGGTAGGTCCAATTTAGCTCATTATTGTGATTCATTTTTTTTGTACTGCCAGTCGAGATATAGCCCCAGTCGGCATTTTGAAGTATAAAGGTATTCATTGGATTAAAAATAATTTGTGATGCTTCTTCTTTTCATTTTAAGTGACAGCCACTTTAATTCTCAACTAAAGGTTAACATTAGAGGTGAATATGCGCATCCTGTCAGAGAAAAAAAGAAACCTTTCACACTAGGGCTAATAGCATCAGAGGGAAAACAAATAAGTGTTACCAAGATTAGCCCTTGATGCTAAATTTGCACAGGCCATGTCGTCCATGCTGCTGCAGTGTGTGTCTGTGTACGCTTAGATAATGAGGCTTTAAAGAGACTTACCGCACGATGACATGCCCAGTGCGAACGGTCACCAGCAGACACTGACAAGGAAACACATGAAGATGATGCAATCATTAGAGACCAGTGCCAATTATGAGAAAACGCCCGAAAACCTAACTTGCTTTATGTTTTGTTAATTAAAATAGATCTAATAACAGTTCACACAAAGAAGCAAAGCATTCAATTATTTAGCTTTTGTGTTTTCTCAAAAGAGTAACGTCAAAACACTTGATTATAAGGTCATGTTGTTGAGACAAGCACAACACGAGGAAGCTGAAACTAATTCACCCAAAGTAAATCCAATCATTAATCCTTTCTTTTTCAACATAATACTCTGCTTCAGAGCAATCTCGTCAAAGTGTGACTGAGTTTCACAAAAGGCAGCTCTGATAGTGCAAAATGTGATCAGTGGTGAAGAAAATGGTGCTGTGGGCAAAGTTAACCTCTCGAGGCATCTCTGCAGGCCGGGATTGAAAAATACTTAAAAGTTACTCGACCAGAAAGTATCTTTCACATATACTTCCCATGAAAAGTCTCACTTCTGCACACAGAATAAAGCAATACACGAAAACAAGACCATTACAACTCATTTCAAACCCACAGTTGCCGACATCGATCACACCAAAGTGGATATGTTTACAATCACACCAAAATTTGTAGCCATCAAACTATGTTTATAATTCCTAACGGACGTCAACTTCAGAAACCAGCCGCATGGGTTTCTGGGATATCAGAGATGGCGTCACGGCAGCTCAAGAGAAAATACCAACATTTTACCGATTTAGCTGAGAAAAAAAAAAAAAACAAGAAATTCTCAATGAAGTATTCAAGCCACAAGAATAGTGTTAAATGTTGTGAAACTGAACTATCGCGAATCGGGATCTCACAAGATCGAGTGTACAAACGGGAGTCTTTGGGAGTTTCCGTGACACTAAAATGTCAACAAACCAGGTTTTGTTCCACAAAATATAAAGGCTGGAAACACACTTTGTGTGTGATGACAAATTTCTTTGAGGAAAGTATTGACAATATATATCAGAGATATACATCAACAACTAAAACGGTTGAAAAAAAAAAAAAGTAAATTCTAAATTTACTCAAATGTATTACTGTTTTACCCAGCCATAGCTTAAATATACATGGGCATACACCAAAGCTAAAGCCCGAGAAGCACCATCGTGTGTACAGTGGACAAAACATGTTTTTTCGCAACCTTTGTCCATCCCGTCTATGCTGCTGTGACTGCAGGCTCTCACCTCTGCTGCCATAAAGGAGAGGGTGTGCATGCCATGTGAAGCGCCCAGCAGACCACACACCACAGCCAGGCCGCAGCAGTCCAGGAGCAGAGAGACCAGCAGACAAAGCACTCGCACATGGCTGTTCATAGGAGTGGATGGGGAAAAGGACAGCTGCAGGGGGGAAAAAAAAGATACAACTCATTAGTACCACTGGCGTTCTTCTTCTTCTGTGTGTGTGTGGCTGGAGTACTAATTGAGCCAAATTACTGTTCATGTAAAGAGGAGAGCTGGATTAGCAAAAACAAAGCCCTGGAGTAAAGCTCATCAGCATGCCTGTGGGAAGGCCCACACTGAAAGCTGGCCTGCTATGTAGAAATTACACACCAGAGAAGCATTCGCCTTTGCTTGGTTCAATGTAAAGAAAACCACAAATAATGCGGAAGTTATTTCCTGCCCATCTTTGGACAGTTTGGCCCATTCCTCCTTGCAGCACCTCTCCAGCTCCGTGAAGTTGAAAGGGAAGTTTGGGTGCAGAGACATTTTCAGATCTCTCCAGAGGTGTTTAATGTGATTCAACTGGCCTGGTGATGAGCAGTGCCTCGCTTCCTCCAATCATCATGTCTGGCATTCACCCCAAACTGTTCAAAACATGTCCCATCAGACCAGAAAATTTTGTTTGTCATGGTCTGAAAGTGCTCCGTGTCCATTTTGGTAAACCTCGGGTGGGCTGCTCGAGGAAGTGTGGTTGGTGGTTTCCAACTTCTTGCTTTTATAGATATGCATCATATAGATATGATTCAGACCACTGTGCTCATTGGGATCTTTAAACCAGCAGAAACTATACTGTACCCTTCCCCAGACCTGCGTCTCGTGATAATCCTGACTCTCAGAGGTCTACAAACAATCCCTTTGACTTTGAACGCCGACATTTACTGTGGGACCTTATATACAGGAATCGTGTCAAATCAGCTAAATTTACAACAAGCCGACGTTGATTAAGCTGTAGAAACATCAAGGATGAGGGGTGGAAACAGAAGTGAGCTGAGCTCAATTCTCAGCTTCAAAGGCTGTGAATACTGATTATGTTGGTTATACGGCAGGAACACAACAAAATGTGAAAAAGGTGAAGTGCTGTGAAGACTTTCCAGAAGCACTGCAGGACATCAAAACACATTTCATAATTTCTGTATTTATCACTAGGTTCAACACGCCCACAATAACAACTCACAAATACCCACTCTCGCTCTTTAGTTTGCATGCGTGATCTTCACCTCAGAGATACAACCCACAGATACAGACAGTAAGTCAGTACATGAGGACTAAGATACAAACCCAGTGTCATTCTGAAGTCGTTAAGGATATGATTGAATTTGATATTCTGTTTTTCCCCAACAGGCAAAGCACACTCTGATACGGGGTCATGCCGATGTAGTGACAGCAACTGCATCAGTCAAACCAGTGTGGGACTCTATTAATAGATTCCGGAGTGAAAAGAATACAGTTACAAGTCAGGCTTTAGGGGGATGTTCAGCACACCTTTCAGAGGTCGGTATGGACATTTGGAGGGATTGTCGATCAAATGTTATTCAAAGTCATTTTCCCCCCCCAACAGTGGAGAGTCACTCTTACATTTGTGCTCAGCCTTTGCAACAAGCTTGAAATCTGGCCTCATGACCTATCTTCTATGGGCTGCCCACATTTCAACGTCATGCACTGAGGAGCCTGGGTTCACACAGCACACTGAAACGGCCATTTGTCTGAAGTAAAACTGAGCTCCACTCACTTTAAGTATTAAAGCACTACAATATTACATTAAAATCAAATAAACTAAATGTAAATGTGCTGGTTTGGCACATAAATAATGGCAAAGAGGTCATTTACAATGAGTCCAGAAGGCACTTAACAGCTTGCATCTGCATCAGTGACAATGTTGTAAAAAATACCAGTTTCCCATTTCTGACACAAACTAGGATGTACATCTTCCCTTTACATGAGCAAATAAGGTGAAGCTCCCCGTGACAACCATGTCCTTTAGCACGATACAGCTCCTTCAGAAGACTTATCATACCTATGACCCCTGAGCTTGCCATAATATTACCTCACAACATAAAGTGATGCTCCATTTTTTTTTTTTTTGCAGGTTATCGGCCAATAAAAAAAAATGTTTCTGGCATGTGCACAGCATCATTAGTTGAGGTAACTATTCCAACCTCCACAATAGAGTAAATGATGTTACCCAGTCTCAGAAGCCTCAGTTCGAGATGAAAGCATTAGTTCTTCAAACAGGACAAGGTAAAATGTGCCACTGAAAATAGGATTTGTGAAAGCCAAACAGAGCCTGAAGCATTGAGGGTCATCGGGAGCGACCAACACTGGCTGTGGCTGCTCAAGGCAACCCAACGACTTGGTGAAGGCTGCCAACACTGCCAACACCAGTAAAAAAGAGCATTTCCGCTTGAACCATTTCATTTTTCTGCCAGACAAATGCAATACTCATGATTGCATATAGATAGTATAAGTGATTAATCGTAAACAAGGCCCTCATCGCTGATCCAGCTCATGATTGGCGTGAAAAATACTCCAGGGTATTAAAATATGTAAAACGACACATTGTTGACAGAGACACTTACATATTCAAAACGGTCTTTGCAGAGCTGAACCATGAGATGGAGAAAGACCAAGGCGGAGAACCACAAACACCACATGACCACCTCCTCCACCGTCTGCACGTTCAACACGCCAAAGATGAAGATGAACTTGTAGAAGATGAAGTTCCAAAACTTGTCCTTCAGGTGCTACGGAGACAACACAGAGCAAAGGGGTCATGTTTTCGCTAACAGGTTTACACTAAGGAGATGAACAAGTCTTTGGTTCTTAATTCAAGTGCCACCGAAAACACCTACCTGCTTTTCGCTGACCCTGAGTGGACCGAACACCACATACTGAATCATTTTAGCAATCAACATTAAGGAGCAGCAGAACGTGTTCACCAACACCTGAGATGACAGAGAGTAAAGTGCTGGTTATCGCCTTTCTTTTACATAATGAGACAAGAGAAGAGAGGACGGCGATGCTCACCCATACAAAGAGACTGTCGGTGACAAGATACCACAGGACAGTTGTGGCCAATTCTGTGTTACTAATATCATTGTTTATGTGTTCAATATCCACTCCAGAGGGAGCTGGTGTTTCGTCAGGTTCTAGAGAGCCGAACCCAGGGTCGGTCACAGTGGTGTAGGCACTGAAGATGCTCCCAGCCAGCAGGGCCACACTCAGGGCAGTGTAGGTCTGCAGGCTGGGCCAGGGGAACCTCTCCAGGAACAGCAGAGGCATCGCAGTGCTTACGGTGCACTCCTCCACTTGTTGACAGTGTCAGACCAACAACCTGAGAAGAGAGAAGCGAGTTAGCCGGCTTCATTTCACCACAACACGGTCGTGGATGACGCAAATTGACGTGTGATTGCTTCGGGTAAACTCGTCGGGCTTGATGGCTTTCAGAATGTCGGTTTGTCAGCCGACGCTACCGCAAGTTCCGTTCGGCTCAGCGGAGCCGATAAGCGTACAAATTAGTCCGGCACCAAACAGTCTGTGGTCGAGTGCTATGACATCAGCCAATAAGGAATGAAATAGCGTGGCTCAGGTATTTTATTTGACCAGTTCTGCTTTAAAAACACCACATTACTAACAGGAGTTCACGCCCCTAACGAGTTATCTTCCTGACTAGCGTTACCTAATACTAGCTTAGCTCGCGTTAGCTGCACGGCTAGCTGGTTAGCGAGCACCAAACACAAGACCTGGATCAAACCCAACACTTACAGCTCGTCACAGATGTGGTTAACACAGTATCCTGCGCTCCTTGGTGTGTTGGGAGGTGTACTCTTAGAGCAGCTGCACCGAGGACGTGGTGATTGCCACCATCGTTGTATTTATTTGACGGAGCAGGCAGCAGACTGACACTGACGAGAGGCTGCTGTTTGCGCTGCGTAGTGACGTCATCAGCACGGCGTTAAAGACGCAGTGCAACATATGCAACATGATATTAAAATATAACATAATTTAATCATATTCGGGTTATTACCTTGACCAACGAAAATTATGTTTTGTCTGCATGTATTTATTTATTGGTTTGTATGTATGTATGTATGTATGTATGTATGTATGTATGTATGTATGTATGTATGTATGTTTTTCCTAACTTTTCTTAAAACCTATTTATCTGAATTGCATTAAATGTTCTGGAATGATTTGTCATCATCCAACGATCGATGACTTGAAGTGTTTCCAAATAAATCCCAAAAATTGCACTGGAAAAATATCCCATACTATGCTACAATAATAATAAAAAAAAAAAAGGATCATACAATAGGAGTGTACATTGTACATATGAAGTCCAGATGTGACCAACCAGGACAGTGTTATGTTTCAGCTTTTCTTTGAACTGATATATGAATAAAATTATGCTACTGATGATAATCAAAAATGTATACTAATTGGATAATTGCAGGTATTTTTTATGTTTATTTTTATAGTGTTGGTCTCCTTGGTTTACTGCAGTGTCACATTGATTGTTGATCTTTGTGTGTGCTGTTATATAAGTTGTCGATATAGACACCTCGGTGTATTGATATAATTACATTGCTAGTTTATTAAGATAAAACGTATTGTGCAACATAAAAGAAAACTAATGACAAGATGTAAAGGGGTAGGATTAAATAAGTCTATAGGTCCTCATATCCCGTTTCGTACATGTACAGCAAATTGGCATATACGGAGTATGCTATCCCCGAAACGTCTGCTTTACTCATTTTGATGTATTCCTTTTTACTTTGTTTCTTTATTTTACATGTTTGAAATAAAAAAAAATCTGTTATTTATTCAATCTTTTCATACATTTGGTGATCAATAATTTTAAATAACTAACATGCTGGATTTTCTTTTTACATGTGCCAGAGTCCCCTACCTTCCTCAATAGTCAACTGGGATCAGCTCCAATGACCTGTGAACCCAAAGTTAAATAAAGTGACAGATGATGCTAAACAGCATCATCTTTCAGTAAATCTGCGGTGGACCGTAATCATCCTGACTACATCCTGACGCAATTTCGTTGTACCATGTACAATGACAATAAAGCTTCTAATCTAATCTAATCTACATGTTTATCTTGCAGGTACTGTAGTTGAGGAGTTCAATAAATTAATACCTGTTAATTATTAAAAATATTTGGTTTCGCTTTTGCATTGTATATTGTGACACACGCAGGGTTTTTTCAGTCAGTTAAATCATAAATGGCAAACGCAGTTTTGCTCAAATTTAATGTGTAGCACAAAACAGCAATAAAATCAATAAAAAAACACATATTTAAACTAAAAGCAAACTGAACGTAGGTAGCTCTGGTCCTAGTTATCTCCCTAGAGTCAAAGTAATGGTTGAAACTGATTTTCAAACAAACAATCCTTCAAACATTTTGTACATTTTGTGTGGCGCAAAGACATTATGCAGTCACATTTTGTCATGATAGGACCACTCAGTGCTCTGCACTAAATTTCACTGCTGACAATCATTAACTTTAGATATGTCTTCATTCCATTCAATGGCATTGACAGAAAGTCCAAAGTTAACATCTGGGGGAGTGTCTTTACAAATTGTAATGTAAAAGTTGAGGTGGAAATTGAAACGAGTCCAAGTTTTCATTTGGATTTATGCAGTAGGTAGTGTGACCATTCAAAGTGTATTTAATTATGTTTATCGTGCAAATCGACTCCGCTGGCAGAAGTCAAGATATAGCACATTAACGTGAGTTGATACACAGCTTTCTGCCTATTGTTTCTGTTGATCAGCATCTTTTGTGTCTTGCTATACATGCAAACAGTCCAAGATTTTGAAGTAGCAAGTGGAGGAAGGAAAGCAAAGTGGACTCATACTCCATACGCATAGCCTACCAGTTATTTTACATACCTAGAGCAGTTGACAGTGATGTATTAGGCAATGGATGTTCATTTTGACATAATACAGTAAAGCATTTGAGTTAGAAATAGCTAAGGGTTTAACATTGATTTACTCTTTGAGAAAATGAATAATCAACACCTTTTATACCAAAACAATTCCCTGATTTATTTTGTCATATATACTGTACATGACAAATAGATGATTATCAAGACATGAACATGAATGACACATTTAAAATACAACCATTAACCCTGACTGTGTTGTGGTTGGTGCTATAGAGATAAAGTTGAATTGAATGGAATCCAAACCTCACTAAAATGTCAATGATACAAATTGTACCACAGCCTTAAGAGCAGATGTCAGTGAGTTGTTCACTTTCTTGTAAGTGGTGCTTCCTGATGAGCTAAGATTCCCGTCTGAAATGACTTGTCACGTTAAAAACCTCATGCATGCTTAGATCATCTTTAGAGGGAAGTGAAACCTTGCTATTGCAGCACTTTGTCTTCTGTGCAGACCCAACTGTGAGCGCAGCTGCTTACAAACATGAACCACTCAGCTGAGCCGTCTCCTTCGGAGGCTCCTGAGGAGTCTGGTGGCGCGATGGCCCTCGCTTGTGTGATCCTGGCCCTTTCCTTCATGGTTGGAGCGCCGGGGAACCTGCTGGTGATCTGGACCATCCTGAGACACGTCAAGCAGCACTCCCACATTCTGGTGCTCATCCTGCACCTGGCTGCCGCAGACCTGCTGGTCCTCATCACCCTGCCTCTGTGGATCTACTCGCTGGTGCACACATGGGTATTTGGCGAGGCTTTCTGCAAGGCCTTGGTGTACATTATCAATGTGTGCATGTTCAGCAGCATCTTCTTCATCACCCTCATGAGCGTGGAACGATTTCTCGCCATCTGTCATCCTTTTGTTATGTTGCGCTGGAAGAACAGGAGAGTTATGAACTGGTGTCTGGTAGTATTGTGGCTCGCTGCTTTACTTTTAGGGGTGCCTGCGTTGCTAACCCAGACCTTGGATGAAGATGATGGAACACAGCAGTGTTTTTACAGTGAATTTGGCACCGTGACTCATGCAATAATCTTCCTCTGTCTGGAGACCTTGGGGGGCTTTGTAATTCCTTTTGTTACTCTCAGTGTCTGTTATTGTCGAGTGTCTGCACAGCTCAAGAAAATGAGCTTCAACTCAAAACCAAAATCCATGGCTCTAATCCTGGCTGTGGTGATTGCATTCACAGTGTGCTGGTTGCCTTACCACATCATCAACGTTATCGATCTCGTTTGCATCCTGGGATCAGGTCCGGAGCATCGCTGCGTACCGGAGAGTTTGGTCTTCGGCTCTGGTGCCCTTGTTTTCATCAGCAGCTCAGTCAACCCCGTGTTGTATGCTCTTTTTGCAAGACGCCTACGAGGAAGTTTGCTAGAGTCCCCACTGGTCAGACTGTTCCAAGAAATGGCCGTTCACACAAACAGACTAAAAGAGCTGGCACTACAACAACAGGCGAGCCAGAGGGCAGCAAGCACCCATGAAGAGCTGGTGTCTGACTGCCTGTGTGAAACAAACACTGTGAATCCTGAAACTGAGATGATGGAAGAATGAACTCTGTCTGCTGCATTTATGTATCAAGGCTTATTTGTGATGATATAATGTTGGCAATATTGTCTCTTTAATTTTTTTTTATCACACATTTCATCCTTTTATGGAGTTGTGTTCATCAGGTTTTTGCTGATCTGGTTTTTTTGATGAATAATTACAACAGTGTTATTGTCAATTTAAAAATGTTGGCTAAGAGTGTAGAAATCATTGCGGTCTGTTTTGCCTGTGACCAAAATCAAGATCGATGAAAAGGTGAAAAGGTGAAAAGTGAAGTGATCTTTTACTGTCCCTCATCATAAAACCACAGTTTCTTTGTCATCGTGCAGATATTCTATAGAACACTGAGCAACCATTTCCTCCTAGACTGAAACTGTTGTGAAAGACCAGATGTGGTCAAAGGATGTCTTACCGATGTTTACATTAGTATTTTAATTCCCATCATACATTCCTAGAAATAACTTTAGTGAACCAAAGAAAAGCATCAGATGATCGTTTGAAGCTGTAAGTGCAATCAAACTGTTAAATATAAGGTTTGTAGTTTTAGAAAATCCCTCAAGAACATTACCTGACACACTTTTGAAATTGTTGACACACTAATTATCAATTAAAGCATTTCTACCATGAACAGCAAAAACACATATAAAAATATTGGTTATTTTCAAGGAATATAAAACTTTGTCAGCTAGGTGGTTTGGGAAACTTTTTTTTAATCAGCAGTACAGAAAAAACAAGGACATGGACAACAAATAGTCACAATTGATAGATAATCAGTATTGTTTCACAACCAAGAGAAATATTATGAAAGATATTCATACACATTAATTGTATCTATATAGTTGCATTCCAATAACTGTTTTAGGCAGTATGGTCATTTATTGTTTCAATCTCTGTAAGATTTTTCTTTAAACCGTGACCTAAGGTGAAAATAGACGTGTGGCGCATGCATGAATCATCTCTATGTCTCAAAAAAAAAAAAAAAAGCCCTGTGAGGAAACCCTTTTCCGGTTCAGTCTATACCTAAAAGGGAAGTGAAGACTTACTTGTACAGCAATTTGTTTTTCTATTCAAGCAGACACCACAGTCAGCACACACACTCACAGCATGAACCTCTCAGCTGAGCAGTCTTCTTTAGAGGAAATGGCCCCTGAGGAGTTCAGTGGTGGAACAGTTGTGGTTTGCCTGATCCTGGGTCTTGCCTTCCTGCTCGGAGCCCCTGGAAACCTGCTGGTGATCTGGACCATCCTGAGGCATGTCAAGCAGCGCTCCCACACTGTGATGCTTATTCTTCACCTGGCTGCTGCAGACCTGCTGGTGCTCATCACCCTGCCTCTGTGGATCTACTCCCTGGCCCGTTCCTGGGTATTTGGAGAGGCTTGCTGCAAAGCTATGGTTTTTATGATCAACGCCTGTATGTACAGCAGCGTTTTCCTCATCACCCTCATGAGCGTGGAGCGTTTTGTGGCTGTACGGTATCCCTTCGCCTCAGCGGAATGGAAGAGAAAAAAGGCTTTAAATAAAGTACTGTTGGCTCTGTGGACTGCAGCCTTCCTCTTCAGCATTCCTGTCATCCTAACTCAGGTTGTCGAGAAGGAAGATGATGAAGAACACTGTCTATACCGCCAGTACACTTCCCTCACCCAAGAACTGGTGTGTGTGCTGCTAGAGACACTGGTCGGCTACATACTACCCTTTGCCATCCTTGTCGTCTGCTATGGCTGCCTGTGCAGCAGGATTACTCAGATGACCTTCAAATCTAAGCGCAAGTCCACCGTCTTGATTGCCAGCGTGGTGATTGCATTTGCTATTTGCTGGACACCTCATCACATCGGAAACATCCTCTCACTCATCATCCTGGCCACTGAGAGCTCGTTCAGAGACGCTGCGGAAAGTCTGGAAAGTGCCCGAAGTACCATGGCCCTTGTAGCTGGAGCCATGGTCTTCATCAGCAGCACAATAAACCCCATCCTCTACATGTTCGCAGCCCGCTCTTTCAGGAGCTCTCTGAGAGACACTGGCATTCAGAAGCTTTTCCGCCACATCTCCAGCACCTCCCCAGGTGAGGGCAACAGAGAGGTGTCCTTTGTTTCCAAGAGACACAGCAATCAAACCAACAGCTCTCACTGTGTGTCCGAGTCAAAAGACCAAATGAACGTACTGATAAAAATGTGTGAAAATGGTCCCTCCTGACAATGGACACTGTTTGTGCTGTGTGTAGAAGTGTAGATATTTTTGGGTATTGTTTTCTCCCAAAAAGAGGAAATGAACAAAAATGAAACTAATTTTGAAAGAAATTATTGTAATATCTGAGTTTTTCTGTGCAATGCCTGTGCAATTTTGTAAAATTCCAATTACATTTACATGCTTTTTTTTTTTTTAATGTGACTATATATTTATACAAATACTCTATTATATGTCTTTTATCTCCTTTACTATTCTTTATTTACATCATATGATATTTTTAAATGGAATACCACACACAAATAAAAGATGTCAATATGAAGTTTGTGATAAAGGTGGATTCTTTTGTTTATCAATTCCAACAAAGAGGAATTGTTCAGATGATGGTATTGAGAATGTGAGTGTGGGAATGCGAAAAAGAAACTGTTTTCAGGGTACTTCTCATTTTTTGGTTTGAGGACATGTGCTAATTTCTCCTACAGTTGGGGTTTTCTTGATAAAGACTCCAAAAACGTTTTCGTTCTTGTCGTTTTATTTTAACAAGATAGCATCCCTGACACTCTCTGACAGTATGAGTGTGAATTCAGGTAGCACAGATTTTCAAAAATCATCCATAACCCTATTCTTAAATCTTTTATATGATCCAGAAATTACAATAAGTACAAAGTTGGTATTTGCTCGTGACAGATTAGCTAAGAATCATCCCCGTGTCCCCCTATAGACAACAGTCATTCTTTCAACTTCCTCTCAATGAAAAGATTGCCAAATGAAAACTGTGTGTTTCCTTTGCTGAGCAGGAAAAAGCGGAATCAGGTCTTAATGTTTGTCAGAGTTTTATTAAGCTAAAACTACCACATACAAGTAGTTTAAAATCTATTTGGTAAATTATGGTTTGAAAAGTTCATTTCACGGTCATGTCGGGTGTGACTGTCCACTGAAGTGAGCGAGCTACCAGTAGAGGGCAGTGACAGATGTATATGACATATGTTTATCCATCCAGCCATATTCTATGATGTTTTATTCAGACCTGGGTGGTGGAACCAATCCCAGATCACTAAGGGGGACAGCAAGGCACACATGCCTGGAGAAAAGTTATGCACAGGCAGAACATGAAAACTCCACATGGAAAGTCCCGTGAGTGCCAACCACAACAACCACGACCATCTGCTCATCATTTTTATAAATCAACGCCATATCAGTCTTGAAGATTATTACTCTGAAATACTAAACTACACCAATGCCATTACATTTCTTGACTTGTACTCAGTCACACATAGATTAACCCTTGTTAAATATACAAAGCATTAAAAAACAATTAGCGATTTTTATGTTTTTCTTTCACTGTCAATAATGTGTTGCCATTTCTATATCCTGAAGATGTCTTCTGGGTGTGTAGAAATGTTTTGGACCACTTTTTGCTCAGTGGATTATCTCATTATCACTGAAACCAGTTGGATGAGAAACATTTCAGTGAAAATTACAAGAAAATCCAATTCAAATGTGGCAGAAATCTGACTTTCACTTTTGTAATGATTTTCCCGATCTTTGTTTTCAATACTCATTTGGCTAATAGAGAATATTATGAAGTGGCAGATGAACCCATGATGGCAGCACTCATCAATCTGCCCGATATTTTGAATATTAGTAAGGTATTTCTTTTTACAGGAGAACATTATAGCTAAGAAAGGGAGTGACAAAGATGAGATCACACAATAAGACAGAGCTGACATTGAGACATGCTAGACATTTTCTCACAGAATGAGGAAGCAGGTTGTATTTGTAGCAGCATCAGCAATATGGTGTTTGCTAATTGTAGCCTTTGCCTTTTATTTGCACATTGTTGTGGTGCTATGTTGACTTTTTGTATCATAGAAACGATTTAAAAAAAAATTTGTTCAAAACACACACACACACACACACACACACACACACACACACACACACACACACACACACACACACACACACACACACACACACACACACACACACACACACACATTTCACAAATAGTATGTTTAACATACTTTAACATCATGATAAAGGTAAATTGATATAGTAGGGGTTTATGCCAAATTTAGTTATTTTCTGGGCACAGGGGTGGATAATACAGCTACTCCAGTTTTCTTCCCAATAATACCTGCTGAAAGAAACCCTTACGCTCCCGTGCAACGAGCAGGCCACTTGTACAAGCATGCACATGACGTGACGTTACAAAGACAAATGTTCTTTATCTGTTTTTGTTTTGGAATATCATGATGCGTCTAGGATTTCAGCTCAAGCATTTTCCAGTGTGTCCATCCAGTAATCAGACAAGTTTGACAGGAAACAGTGGTCCCACTCCAAGGAGAAGATACAAGGAATTGTGCTTGAGGTTGGTGGATTGGTGGGGATTTACCAGAGTGAAAAGAGGTGAACGAACAAAAGAAATAGCCTTGCATTCACAACAGTGTGCTGGCTCGTTGCGAGCAAAGAAGTAAAGAAGGGAGTGTCATGAAAAACAATACATAGTATTCTGGGAAATGAGCCAAAGATTTGTGAAAACTCCGCCAACCAGTAAGGACATGTGACGTTAATTAAATAGTGTGTTTCTCCTCATTTAAGCATTAAGTATTAAGCACGTATACCTGTCAGCTGAACAATGAAAACATGTTGACAGTATTTGGACCAAAGGACCAGTTCTGGGTGCAGGGTGGGCCCTGCAATTTCAGGTGGGAAGGTGAGCCTCTGATTTAGGTCTACTTGCATTTCTTAATCCCGGGCCGCATTCTGTGGACCTGAGTCTGGAAGCGATCAGTTGGTCGGCAGTTCCTCCCCTTTCCATAAGAATGATGCTGGTTGCCGGATGGCAGGCTGGGCCTCTAGGGGCATGGCATTGGTGATTACCCTCTGATGGTAAAGCTCAGACTATTAGCCTCCGTGTTCCACATCTTCCTGCAAGTGATCTTCCTCCTCTCAACGCCATCCATGGTGAGTTCCAGAGATGCTGTAAATTTGTTCAGTATGAATGGTTGACAGTAGTCTCTCTCACTTGCTCAATTTAAATGGTGCTAAAGGTTTTAGTGTCGTTGCTGTTGAATGAGTCAAAATGTAGCTAAAGGTTACCACAATATTGATCATTTATTACATTTTAGATATCAACAGGTAAACCTCACAAACATATGGCTGTGTTCACTGGTTCCCTTTTTAACTGTGCAAATAATGCAGTTGTGCCATTTTACACAGTGAGTCAGTGAACTTTTTTTTTTGAGATGTTACGTGTTAATTTATCATCTCTTTGTACAATAAAGAGGCAGTAGAGCGGGTAATGAGAACAATGAACATAACTTCTGACAGGGTATAAACATTCAATGTGGGAGGGACTATATATGGTATCTTTTTGTTGGATGTCAAAAGACATACAGTAAAAATCAGGAAGATCTGTAAATCAAAAATATAACTGGATATGATCATTTCCAAATCTCACGATGACATTATTTTTACAATATTATTAAATATATTCAGTGATTTCGAATTTGATTGAAGAGCCACGTCTATAGAAAGTAGCATTTTGTTGCATCTCTTCTTCAATAGAAAAAAAATTGCAGCAGGTTGCTGCAGTTTTGAAGATGAATGTTGTGTCATTCCTCTCTGATGTGAGATTTTTCACAGACAACAGATTCTGAACGTTTTCATGAGCCAATGCAGTGGTTGCCAGTAAAGTGTTCTTGATGCAATGCTTCCTGAGGTCTACCTTCAGTCTTTCAAGAATTGTATTTCCGTGTAGTTGTAGTATATCATTTTATTTCATAGAGGAAAAGGGAGAGAAAGGATTTAAATGCACACAGAAATGCATTTTATTTGAATTTATTTGAACTGAATTTCCATTCCCCAACTTTTGAAATACTAAAAATGCAGAAACTATTAAACTTATGGTGTGCACATGGTTGTGTACTAGTTTTTGCTGTTGTTGAGGCCCATTTTAAACTACTGAAAAAGTTTAAACTTCAGTTAAAAGAGAGAGTATGTGTTCTGTATTAATAGTTTGCTTTTTGTTTTGTTTTTAATGATTTTGTATCTCAAGGCTGGTATATTAACTTGTTCTTTGTGTAAATAACTGTTGGAAGAGCCCTGATTTACTTCGTATTCTCTATTTGGTGCGTTGGTTGGAATAATGGTCTTAAAATGTACGATTATCTATAAAGACAGGACATGAGAGGTGTTGTGTGGCCTCATGGAGGAGGAGTAGGACTTCCCAAGCAGAGCACTTCCTGAATCTGCAGAACGGATCCACCAATGAGATGACAGAGTTCCCACGGAGTCCCGCCCTTACCTTTGCGAACCAGCAAATAGACGGCGCCGGTGGCCCTCGAGGAGCCACACAGGTAACTCGCCCGAGAAAAAAATAGAAAGCGGAGGGAAGAAAAAAAAGAAAAAAAAAACCCCTCCGAGGCTTGTTATGGAGTTCGTGTGAAAGCAACACGGATTTCCACCCTTCTTTACCAGTTAAACCAGTATCTCTGGATAGAGCACACTCAAGTACAGCAACAGGTAGAGTCTCTTGCCGCAAACTCCTCCGTGGCTCCTCTGAAAATAATCCCCCCTGTTTCTCTCTCCGTTTATCTCAATTGAGTTTCCAGCCCTTTTGTTCGCTCTTCTTATCACTTGGAAAAGGTGAACCCTCGTGTTATTTTTATTTTAATCTTTGCTTTAATTGTAGTTTTTACCCTTGTGGTCCCTGATGGCTTCGCACAGTGATACTCTGGTGGTGTTCTTTGGGGCAACAGCTGGTGCAAATGGGGGTAAACTGGGTTCGGATGAGAGGGAAATAATTCTCTTGGTGTGGCAAATTGTGGATCTTCATGAGAAAAAGGTACGGACCTTCTTCCTGACCCTTCCTTTCGTTGTACGGTTTTCGTGTGTAGCGAGAGTGTTTGTGGCTGAATGTCTGCCTGTAGTGACGTTTGAATCAACATTTGTGTGTGTGTGTGTGTGTGTGTGTATGTGTGTGTGTGACCTGCTTCTCCTCTCGTGCTGTGCTAACTCACCTTTCACAGGTGTGAGTCCCAAATTTCATGTCCACTCACCAAATGGAGAGATAATAAAACACCTATTTAGTTGAGCATGTCAGCTTCTCCTTAAAAAAACAACAACACTTCATTGATAAACGAGTGCTTGTTTGAGACTAAAAACTTTTTTAGTAAATTTCCTCTGTGTGCGTGTGTGAAGGGGTACAACCTGTAATTTACCTTCAATCAGACATGTGTTTTTTTTTTTTTGTTGTTTTTTTAATCCTCACGATTTATTCTGCACCATGAAATGCTAAATCTCTTCACAGGTTGGAAAGCTTCATAAATGTTTTGTAAAGCCGGACAGTTTGGAGCTGACAGACCAGTGTAAAGAGGAGACGGGACTGACTGTGGACGACCTCGTCAACGCTGAGCCCCTGGACAAAGTCCTGCAGCAAGTGAGGATCACATCTCCGCATTAAATCCTTTGCACCACTTCCTTTGTGGCGCTGGTTTGATCAAATAAAAATCATCTCTCTGCCATTGTGATGATTAAAAAAAAAAAAAAAAAAAAAACTTTCCTCCTTCGCCTGGGGCAAGATGTGACACGACAAGTCTGACAGGGTATTAAAGCTGTGAAGTAATGTGAAGAGTGTCAAATTTCAAATGTGAACTTTCCGCTATAGAAATGGTCTTACACCTGGTAGAGATGTGTCATTGGTTTGGCCCTGACAGTTAAATGCTGCTGACAGTTTGCAGGAGCTGAGGATGGGCAGAGCCCGGGGTGTCTGGAGATAAGGAGCAGCCACAGGTCTCGTCTTGTCTCGGCCTGATGCATGCTGCAGACATCTGGAAAGCAGAAATGTTTACCTGTGGCCACACCTCTGTTTTAGGGTATGCGACTGACAAGGGGGCTGTACCTTGGGCTTCGTTTTCAGTATTTATCTTTGAGCAAGACTTGAATTTGCGCACTCCGGCCTCCCCGTCGAGAGGTGTGTTTTGACAAAACTGCATATGTTGCCAAACGTGTTTTTCAGCCACCGTTGCAAGAGCTTTTGTTTGCAATGGGTGCACTTTTTTTTTTTTGCTCCACCCCTACCCCTATTTTAGGAGTTGCCAAACCTCTCATTATTGTCCTGTTGGCTTTGCACATTAGTGGTGCTGTGGTCTGCATGCAATGCAGGCATTGGCAAACTTGTTTGGGTAATCGATCGTCTTGGTTGTCTTCACCTTCTTGCTGAGCCTCCTGGAGATTCGCCTTAATGCTCGTGTTATTTTGGTCTCGGTTCAGGTGGGATTCCAGCTTCAGCCACAGGAGTTTGGATTGTGTGCTGAACCTTCAAACATTAACCCAGAAATCAGTTTGTCCTTTTCATACCTTTGTGTGGCAGGTGGCTTTCCACTGTTGTCCTTGATACATGCAGCAATTAAAACATTATTTTTTTTCCAAATGGGAGCATGTCGGAGCACAGTTGTTTACTATGGACGTTTGGGCCAATTCCAGTTTGCTCAATGATTGGAGGAAACTGGCAGCTGCCTCTTTATTGGTGGGCTTGTTGTATTGACTTGTGTGGTCAGTGGCCTCAAGGACGTCTGTTGCCTTTCCTTGGTGAACGATTCATAAAGGTGGTGGAGATTAGCATGGCCGTGTCACGCTGGGCTCCTCGCTCTCCTGTCGGGTTTAAACTGTGGTGGTGAACATGTGATCTTTAGCTGTAGGATGCTTGA
Source organism: Blennius ocellaris (assembly GCF_963422515.1). NCBI lineage: Eukaryota > Metazoa > Chordata > Actinopteri > Blenniiformes > Blenniidae > Blennius > Blennius ocellaris. The sequence goes on along the minus strand of NC_137650.1, from coordinate 17,778,988 downwards.
CATCTAACATGTGTCATTAATGGCCATTTTCTGGTGGGGAAAACTGTTTCTGGAGCCTGTTTCTACAACTGCCACATTTAATTAATTTCTAATCAACTTAAATTAATAAAAAAAAAAAAAAAGTTTGAGAGTGTACACACTTCAGTGCCTGTGGTCATTACATGACAGCCTCACTTCAACAGGCTGGGCTGGGGCGCTAACAGCATGTTGCAGCCTGCGAAAAGTTGCATGTGGTGCTTCGCGCACGTTGTGAAACTGAAACATTGTGGCCTCTTGCAGACTAGACCATTCACTCAATCAGAACTTTGGACTGCAGATTGAGCTGCGTGTCATCAATATTGGATTCTATTTACGGAGCAGCCACCCTGTCACACTTTGCCCATAATGAAATTTCAGCAAAAAAGCTTCATTAAAATGACTGAAATCATTCATCAATCAGTAATTAACTTCTTGCAGCTCCTCAGGACTTTATTTCCGCTGGTAAAAAAGAAGTTGTCATGTTATTGCCACTTAAAAAAAAGAAATACACGGTTTGGACTGCAACTAAATTCGTAGAATTAAGGTCATCAATAGGATCTGCGTCGACTGCAGATTTTCAGTGCAGTGAGTGAACGGTGATGTAGAGAATCAGACTTGTATTGATTCAACTATTGACTCCTTAAAGAGGTTTGGCCGTTGCCCGATCTGTCTGCACCAACGATGTAGTTGAGAGGAGAAAAGCGTATCTTTGATCTCCTGCTGCTACAATTTAGTTCTCTAATCCCTCACTTGCACATTGTTTTCCCTCATGATGCTGCACACTGATACAACCGTTCTCAGGAACGTGTAGAACCATTCAAATGGGGAGTTGAATTTTAAAAGAATGGATAAATATTTCAGAGCCTTAGGAGTTCATCTATGGCTCATTAATGGGTGTCACCTGAAATGTGAGTTTATTTAGTCAGCAATGGCATCAAAGTGACCTCAAATTGTAATTTTGCAGAGATTAAATGTAGTCCTTGTATTTTGTTGCATGGGCTCTTTGATTTTTACAACATCCAGCAATGTAGGCAGTTTCATGGATTTTTTTTTTTTTTTTTTTATTTGAAATTCTTGCACTCTTAATTGTTTGTGTCTGTGACCAAGACGCAAATGTTGTGTTGCACCCATTGTGTCGCAAAATGCTCCGTGGTGAAAGTGCTTGTGTTCACACTTGCCCGGTGGGGCTGGCCTCGCACTCCCTGCTACTCTTATCGGAGTTTGTATGCTGAGGTGAGGTAAGGCGGTGGTGACAGAAACAAACAGTCCAGCTCCAGTTGGAGAGCAAACTCTGATAGGGCCACGTTCAAAGGCCAGTTCCTCCCCCTCATCTGTGGAATTACTATTCAGAAGGAGAGAGGGAAAAGGAGTGTTAGACGAGCAGCATTTCACCGCAAAGTGCTTTGCCCTTAATAACTAAAATACATTATGTATAATCAGAAGCACAGGAGCATTATTATATATCCCAATAATTAAGTACCAGTCGTGCTGCTGAAGCATGTTTCCTTTGTTAAATGTATATAATTTTGATTTGCATTGCAAAAACAAATGAATATATTGCTTTTAATGCTGAGCAGAATGAATTTGAGGGTGTGTTGCTATTATTGCGCTGACATTCGCTTTTCTTTCACTAATCCACTTTCAGTAAAAGGGCCAAGGTGGAGCTGTATGCACAACTATGAGCAAATATTAGCCCTGAGTGTCCAATGTGCTGCCAAGTTTATGTAAAAAACTCACAAATGTCATGGCTTGTGCGGTACATCTGCTCAGGAGGTTGGCGTTTGCGTGCGTTGTGTTCTATTAAAATGAAATATAATCCCGTGTCACTGTTCTATAAAGCTTCAGCGAACACAAACAGTCCTTCTGCACCGTAAGACAAATTGACACTACTTTGTCAACATTGATAAGGTAAAGTGAGAAAGACTTCATTCAAATGAAGAAACATGGTTGTATAGAGATTTTTGTCACGCAATTCACTGGTCTGCTGTTTTGACTTCAATGTTTAATTACTCTTCAGTGTCTTTCTCCACTCCTCCCAAAACCTCCCGCTCGCTAAGCCAAAAAGGATTTGTCCCATGTTAATACCTCTTTGCTGCCGCCAAATAGTCCTGTGTGTCTCCCCAGCTGTTAAAAAGCGTGCCCCAACAGGCCCTTCTAATACTCTCTCCCTCCATCTGAAGGTCTGTCATATATTGCCAGCGGCCATGTGAAACTCCTCGGCCTCTGAGTTTCATGATGGTTTCACTGCTCTTACCTCGCTGAGTCTGGAGGGTCTAAATGGAGCCGAACACACCGGTGAAGTGAGGAATACATGATCTAGTCGGCTATAGTTTGACTCTGTATTGCATGGCTGTGATTGTCCAAACAAATTCAAGGCCATGAGGCTTTAGAGACGTGTCGGGGTAATTTTACAATCTGTTGATACTGCATCTGATATTTATTTCACATCTTCACAAAAACCCTGTGACAATCTTCCCAAGTTCAAACCAAAGTAAATGAGATGGTTGAAAAATTGAGCAAATCAAGGCTGTTTGATGGACCAAACGCTGTGCTTTTGTTCACTGATGTTCTTCGGTGTTTGTTTGCTGTTGCAAAGTTGGCAAGAGGCTCCGTTTGGCCACTTTGTGGTAAAACTGATGGCTGATAGATAATGATGCATTTCTTTATGCAAATGTTCTCCTCCAAGTTGAAAAATAAGGAATCGTGACCATATACTCGCTCCTGACTCAAAATCTCTGGTCTTGCATTTGAAAGTGAAATGGGTTCAACCACAGATGGCCTGGACAGGACGTATGTAATGGAGGTAAAAAAAAATAGAAAACAAAACCAAAGCGGGGAGGCATGTAAACAGGCGAGATAGGCGGATCAACACATCTGTTGACTAAAACAAACCCAGGATGATTTTTACTGAAATGGGGTCTTCACCTCCAGATCAGTAGAGTGACGACGTCCTGTAAAACCCAAGTTCATGAAGTCTTTGTAAAGCTAAGAATACTTTAGCTCTGCAGGAGCCTTTAGATGCAATACATGCCTCAAACATTAAAAAAAATGTAGCATAAAATCCTAATGACTTCATTACGCGAGTTGCAATATCTGGTTGTCGTGAGGTTTCATGCATGTTGACAGGCCGTCCGACAACATAGTTGACACAACACAACACAACACAACCAGTGGACCTCACCAACTGCGTGTCGCACGTAAAAGAACATGCCGTATGTGGGAGGTGCTGGTATTTCAGATGCCGTCGCCGTCACAGTCTGAACCGGAGACGGGCAGGTCGGACTTGTACGAGATGTTTTGTAATCTTGTCTGTTGGTTGTGCAAAGAGAGAAAAGCTGTGATCCTGGTGATTAGTGGTGTGATCATTCCTTTCCTTTGTCTGCCCCCCCCCCCCCCCCCCCCCTCCCTCTGAGCAAACACCAGAACCTGTTGGACGAGGCTCACTCCTCGTGACAACCAGTCAAACGTCAAGAGTGTGAAAACCTTCACTTTCCGTCCTTCAGATACTTCTGAAATCCTTACAAGTCTTTTAAACTCCCTATTAGCACCCACGTCTGCCATTTCTATTTACCTGGCATTGACGGTTCGGCTTTCCCGTCTTTAATCGGGTTTCTCTCCATTTCTCGATGCAGTTCCAGCAGACGGTGTCCTCAGAAGTGAAATTCCTTGGCGGCAGCTCTTACACACTGTGTGTGAACAGTCCCAACATCATTCGCCAGGCTCTTCATCCTGAAGCCTCCAAGAAGGTCATTAATCTGCTCCATCGGTCAATTAACATCCAGAATATAAAAGTTTGAGCAAATATTGCTGTGTTTTATCGTATGGGGGCGAAGTCTCATCTAATGTAACTACTTATTTTCGACTACTGTGTTGGATAATTTAAAGGATTTTATTCATGTGCATTTATGAATCATTATCTGAGACGTTACATTTTTGCTTTTTTCGTTTTGCCCTTTTAGAATAACACAAGTTAATGTGTTAGATGTTAGATTTCCAAATGAACAGGTCTTACTGATGCGCATATTAATTCTTTCTTCCGTTGTTTTTGTGCAGAATCTGGTCCTCCCAGAGTGTTTCTTTACATTTTCAGACGTGAGAAAGGAGTTTCTAAAATGCTGTCCAAATGCCGGCCCTGTGCAGAAGCTCACACCCGCCTCCATGTTGGAATGTATCCTTTGTGAGCCTTTTTGCCAAGTCGGGAGTGTTTACAATATTTGTCACTTGGAACTAGTTGATGAGAAATGGCTTAAACCGGTCAGCCTGCCTTAACTGTGCGCAACAGTCGTCGGGCTTCCTGCCGTGTCGGAGCAGCTGTTTGGGGCGGCGGAGGTGAGCAGCATGGTGCAGCTCATACTCTGCATCCTGGCTGAGCCCCACCGTGAGTACCAACACATCTTTTCTCCTCGAACTATCCCACACTTGAATGCCTTTCAGGTCCCTGGGTGTATTGAAAGTGGGGTGTAAATGTTCTTCTTGAAGTTTTAGATAAACTCTTCTGAGCTGAAGTTATGTCGCACATTCCCTAAAAGAACATCTTCGTTAAAGCTGTGGAAGTGTATTTGGTGTTTTTATTGTTATTCAAATCCTACTGAGGCATACATTCTCAAATGATATATATATATATATTTTTTATTTATTTATTTATTTATTTATTTTTACTGAGATAAGACACATCAGCAGAAAGTCTTTTCTGTCATTAGATAATTTACTACACACAAGTCATATGACTCCAGATAAGTCAGGCATTAATCTGATATTTTCCATCTGGGCTGAGGCAGTCCCCTCTGGCTTTGTCCCTCTCATAAGGGTGAAATACGTCTTTGGCTGTGATGAATCAGAGGAATGCACGAGTGCCCAACACCACAAAACCGTTTCTTGCCGTCTTACGAGACTGTGTGACCAACATCAAATTCAATCATGCGTCTTTCTTTCAGATCACAAATTCTCTTGTGCGGAAATGGTGAAGTACAAGCTGGACTCTGGCACGTGGTACGGATGCACACACACTTTCTACCTCCCGGTGTGTTTAGCCAGCAGTGCTGCTTCAGGCCGACAACAGACTGCATTCACATCTCAGACCTCCAGCTTGTAGCATTGATTACAGCAACAAGGAAGCCACAAGTGTGTTATTAAAGCTGTCCAACTTTGCCATCAAGTGCTTACCTGGATATCTAGTAGCAGGGCACCAAATCCTGCTGTTCTCAGAAAGCGAGAAAGCCCGTCACCTTGACAACCCGCCGACATTTAATCACGGGAGTATGTTTGTGGTTTAAGCTCTGACTGAGTGGCCTCTGTGTCTCCAACCTGCAGCCAATTTGTCCTCACTTAACAAGAGAGATGGCGTTGGTGGCTTTTATTCTAACTTGGCATTCAAGGGGGGGGGGGGGGGGGGGGGGGAGAGAAAAGTTCAGTGATATGCACTAAAAAACAAGTTTCTCATTACATTATATGATCTCAAAGATATATTTGGCTTTGTGTTACTTTGGATATTGTGTGCATGTGAATGTCAGGTGTATTTGTGTTGCATTTTAATGTCTGAAATGTGCTTGTATGCATAAAGAGTCATGATTTCTCCCCCCCCCCCCCCCAATACTGCAGCAGTAAGACAGAGCCGGTGGACAGTGAGACTGTGATCAGAGCGCGGGGGCTTCCATGGCAGTCCTCAGACCAAGACATCGCTCGCTTCTTTAAAGGACTCAATATTGCCAAGTATGTTGTCCTCTAATAGCAACTGCATCTAAACACATTTAAACTGCATTTAAGTGTTTGCGTCAGGGGGAAGTCTGTTTGTTGTGCTTTTAGTCCTGGTGTGATTGTCACGTTTGTTCAGGTGATTATTTCGAAATCTAAAAGACACAAAAAGTTCCCTCCCCTGTTTTTTTCCCCCCTTCTTCTTTCCACTAGTCATTTAGGATATTAGAATCAGCTTAGTGCTGAACTGTTCCTACTACTCATGTGGGAGGAAACAAATTGCAGAGCGAGTGAAGGTGGAGTAAAACCAATAGGAAATGTGATGGATCCATATTTCTTCTCATGAAGGTGTTTGTACACGTGTGTTTCAGGGGTGGCGTGGCTCTGTGCCTCAACGCTCAGGGCCGGAGGAACGGGGAAGCTTTAGTTCGCTTCATCAACTCTGAGCACAGAGACTTGGCTCTGGAGCGCCACAAACATCACATGGGCAGCCGCTACATTGAGGTTAGTGTCGGTGTTCATTTTGAGGATTCAAGCTGGGCAACTGGGGTTGATAACGTAAAGATCGGTAGCTCTGCCTTACTTCTCTTCACGAGTGAATCTCTTTTGAAGGCTGAAAGCAGTTTTGTCTTTTCTCTCGCAGGTCTACAAGGCCACTGGAGAGGAGTTCCTCAAGATTGCCGGGGGTCAGTTTATCACATTTTGCTTTTGTCTCTCCTATAGTCTTGCTTCGCTTGCATGGTCACAGAGACACTTTTTTGTTGGTGTGACGTAATTGTGTTCCGTGGCTTTCCTGCATCATTGAGGCAGGGGACAAACAGGCCTCTTTTCTTACTGGTTCCATCTGTGTCTCTGAAAGAAAGGACCTCTTTTTGCTCTTTGGGTTTCTCTCTTGTTACCTGTGTCTTTGCATCATCCCACTGACTCTGTGGCAGCTTATCTCCGTCTCATGAAAGCCTCTTTGTGAGGCGCTTCCCCCGTCGCCCCCTCACCTCCTTCTCCACGGGCCGAGCCCTCAGAGGCCAGTTGGAGAGAAATTTCACTCCGAGCTCACAGCAGCTCACCTGTTCAGTTCAGCCCGCAGCTCCACTCCCCCGGGGCAGAGAGGGCTGACGCCTTGGTGAAAAGAGCAACTCGGTGCTGATATAAAGGGGGTGTGAGGAGACAAAAGCAGGGCCTGAGGCCTCTGGACCACTGAGGTGCAGCCAGCAGTAACACGGGACGGAGACGGCCAACAAAGAAACCCAGTCTGAGGCCGATAACTTCCAGTGGCAGCTCGTCAGATTGTGGACTTTGCTCCGATGAGTTAAGATCAATAAAGATTGACAGCGGACTGGACTTTAGGCAAATGGTTCAGGCAGACACAACACTGTAGCGTACGTCAACCTGAAGCCAAGCCTTAAACATGTGAATAAATACACAATAGAATGTGTATGTGAAGGAGCAGCTTCGTAGAAACAACGCTGTAAATTCTGTCAACAAATCATTTCTTTGACTGTTTCCTCTCTGTGTCATGGACTCTAAATCTGATTGATTGATAAAGACGCTGACCTGGTTAAATATGCAGAACCTCTTCCATTGTCTTCACCGTCAGAGGGTGATGGAGTCGAGATCCTGACCTCCAGACTGGTCACCAGTCCATCACAGGCATGATACAGAGAGAGAAATACATTGAGGGGCAATTACCCTCAAATTCATGTTTTTAGACTGGGGGAGGAACCCTATACTTGCATGTATCACTGAGAGTGTTAACAACCATGCAGCCGCTCCAGTGTTTATTTCCCTGGTATCCTGAATATTTTGTCTTTACAGGTGGCTCTCATTTCATACTTGAACAAACTCCGTTGCTCTCTGCGACTCCAGGTACATCCAACGAGGTGGCCCAGTTCCTGTCCAAGGAGAACCAGGTGATCATCCGCATGCGGGGGCTCCCATTCACAGCCACATCCCAGGAAGTGCTGTCCTTCCTCGGCCCTGAGAGCCCAGTTACAGACGGTGCCGAGGGTCTGCTCTTTGTCAAATACCCTGATGGACGGCCCACCGGCGACGCCTTCGTACTCTTCTCTTGTGAAGAGTACGCGCAGAATTCCCTGAAGAGGCACAAACAGATCCTGGGGAAGCGCTACATCGAGCTGTTTCGCAGTACGGCAGCTGAGGTGCAACAGGTAAACCACTTGAAGAGTAATGAAGCTGCTGGGGATGTTTCATCTGGTTATGTATTTTACAAAGAAATGACCTAAAATGCTAAAATCGTTTTGTGTTTTGCAATTGGATAGTGAAAAATTAACACGCTGGGATACATGAAGGGGGAAATTCCATTTATTAATAAGCCTAAGAGAAGTGTGTGAAGGTATAGCAGTGACCGACAGTAAATCAGATGAGAGCAGAGACTCAGCTGATGACACTTGTATTTTAATTTCCACTAAAATGAACAGACCATTTGGACCATTTAAAAAAACAAACAAACTCTGGACTCTTTAGTGTCGTAGGTTTCTCTGCTTATTAAAAATAAACCAAGCTCACCTCTGTGGTCTGTGTGTCACGAGTCTTCCATGACTTTGCGTTCCAGGTGCTGAACCGGTACATGTCTGCCCCTCTGATCTCCACGCTGCCCCCCTCACCCATCATGCCCGTGTCGGTCCTTTCCACGCCGCCCTTCCTTCCAGCAGCCAGCAGCACCCGGGACTGCGTACGTCTGCGCGGCTTGCCCTACACGGCCGGCATCGAGGACATCCTGGAATTCATGGCCGAGCACACCATCGATATCAAACCCCATGGAGTACATATGGTCCTCAACCAACAGGTCAGAGTGGGGAGAATTTTTAAGGGCCCCCCCCCCCCCCCCCCCCCCCCCCCCCCCCCCCCCCCCCCGTGGCAGAAAACTACGACAAATCGGAACAAATCTTTCTGTCGTCAGTCACACAGAGACGGTTCCTATTTATTTTGATAGTTTTGTCCTCGGGTCTGTAGGGCCGACCGTCCGGTGACGCCTTCATCCAGATGAAGTCGCCCGACAAAGCGTTCATGGTGGCCCAGAAGTGCCACAAAAAGACGATGAAGGACCGATACATCGAGGTCTTTCAGTGCTCCACAGAGGAGATGAGCATCGTCCTGATGGGAGGAACCCTGAATCGCAGCGGCCTCTCCCCCCCGCCCTGCAAACTACCCTGTGAGCAAAAAAGATTTTTTTACTGTCAGGAAATACTTGGACAAGCTAATCTCTTGAAACAATGTGGAGACAAATACTGTTCAATATTTGTTAGGACCTATGATTGCTGCTATATTATAGGAGCATTTATAAATAAGTCCTCGCTAAGTACAACGTTCTTTGTGTCGGCTGAATGAAACTCTTAACTGTGCACTTTGCTCAGTTTCGGCTCATATCAGTGTTGCTGATAAAGATTAGATTGGCTCCAAGAGGAAATGCAGACTCCGTTTGATTTATGGCGATCAATTGTTGTAAGCGTTTATGCTGTAGTTGACCTGGTGATGCTTTGGCTTCGGCAGTGTTGGAGGGTTCTCACTCACGAGTCCATCCAGCTTCACGCAAATGTGACCGTTGGCACGTAAATGTATCCAGTCCTTGATTTGAGTGCGTGTTGACATTACAAATACAACAGGCGAAAGGAAACCGAGCTCTCAACATCATGGCGTCAAACCCGAGGAAATGCTTATGACCTTGATGAACTTCTTTCATTTGGCAGTGTTGTACCTGCACACTATACACATTGTTCTGCGTCCCTCTGTAGGTCTCTCTCCGCCCACGGCTTACGCTGCATTCCCGACCCCGCCTGCCCTTCTCCCCGACGCTGCCCTCTACCAGCCCCCCCTGCTGGCGGCTCCCAGACCTCAGGCTGCAGCACACAGCCCCGCTCACGCTCTGGCCTACTACCCTCCTCAACCCCACCTGTATATGAACATGAACATGAACTACACGGCTTACTATCCGAGGTCGGTATAGCTTGAGCTGTGCCGCGTAACTGAATTGCCCCCATTTCCTTAATGCCGTAACTTTTTCTCTGCTGTGTATTTGCCCTCCAGCCCTCCAGTCTCTCCCTCCACAATGGGCTACTTTGCAGCTCCATCAGGGGCGATGGCGGCGGTGGCAGCCCAACCCCACCATGCTGCAGCTGCCGCCTCTCCCGTCCTGCCCCAGCCGGGCGGCCTGGTCCGAATGCAGGGTCTGCCCTACAATACTGGAATCAAGGACATCCTCAGCTTCTTCCAGGGATACCAGGTCAGCACATGAACACTGAGGTTCTGTATGTCGAAGAGCCGATATGTGGCGCGAAGCTTGAGGCGTCCGGATTGTGTAGTTTACAGATGTACATATGTTTTCCATACACTGTGATGGCGGAGTTTAATGTTTTCAGGTTTTCTGACTGTTTTTTTTTTCCACAATTTGCACCCCAGTGTGCCACGTTTCCTGCCGTTGGACCTTGCAGCACAATTCTATTGGTTGTGTTCAGTGAAAAAGAAAAAGAAAAAAAAGCCACTGTACTATTCAATTAAGGGACATGTGTACACTTGTGCTCTTCCCCCCCCCCCTTTCTTCTTTGCTTCCCATATTTATTGCTGCCAGTCCGAGCTAGGTGGAGTCCCCTGAAGCAGGTATGAATCCTCACAGGTGTGGCTGCAGAGAATCAGCCAGTGTAGGAGGGAGAGAGGTGGAGGTTCTGGATTGTTGTTGGGGCAAAGGTGTCGGATCTGCTTTGGGCCTTTTTTTTTTTTTTTTTTTTTTTTTTAGAGCTCACGTCATTGTTTATCTCATAATTTGTAGTGTCAAGCATATTCTGTGCTGCACGTTGGGAAAACGTAACATGCTGACAGGAATATGTTAGTGTGTGTGTGTGTGTGAGCTGACTCATATTGTGACTGTTGGATGAACGACTGCAATTGTATCCTGGTTGGTGTGTGTGTGTGTGTGTGTGTGTGTGTGTGTGTGTGTGTGTGTGTGTTTTTGGATGCAGTAGTGCCTCTCACAGTGGCTCTGGGTGAGAAAACGGTTCCCACACCGTCACTGGTGTCCCTTACATGTATTCCTGTGCCTAATTACCCCACAGAGTCCCAGTGAAGCCTCTTTAGACTTGTTGGTGTGTTTGGTTTGGTGTATTTTTGCCTTGCTCCTTTAAAAAAAACAAAAACAAGAAAAAAAAATTCCTTCAGTTTTACTAGTTGTGTATGTGACGCTTTAATACTGTGATGTGTGAACCGAGACGGAGGCCTGCTGCACTGACTGTGTGTTCATTATTATGCTACCTGTAGTACGCCCCTGACGAGTACAGCGGCATGGTTCAGATGAGCGAACAGGCCAGGAGTCTGATTCAGCCCAAAGAATGGCTCTGTCTTTAGGGAGTCACGCCAAGGTAAGGAGAGCCTCCGGAGCGGAGCGGCCCAGTGGAGATGGGGGGGGGGGGGCCTTCACCTTCACCTTCTACTTTAATAACATCTTTGTCCTCCTGCTGCTTTTGCCTACTAACTTCAAAATGCCCGGTCGATTGCCGAAGGTGCCGATTGGTTGTTGGGCCTGATCAATTAATTCCGCACATTTCAACTTTAACTCTTTTATTTCTTTAAATTGTCACGTAACTTGGTTACTTAGCCTTCAGAAGTCGTGTTTTTAATAAAGCCAAGTATGAAGAATCTGTCCCCCGAAAAGTATTTGCTGATTAAAAACACAGCACCGTCATACTTGTCTTATTGTTATTATTAGTAATAACCAGCTGACAAAGAAAAGCCGGTTTGACGTTGGCAGAAGATATCTACACACTCTGCTGCTCCTTATGAATGTGACACCATTTCAAAAGACACTCCCAGACACACATTTCTCAATCGTCCAAGTATGTGAAAATGCAGAAAACATCAGAGTATGTCGGGTAGTGTTTAAAATCTGGTTTTTCATGTGTGTAAGTAGAATTATCAGGCCAGTTCATTTCTTTGTGACACACGCAGTCATCGCCGTCGTTTGTTTTGGGTGTTGCCATAGTTACAGGGAAAAAAACATCTTTATTATTTAATAATTGGTGTCACTTTTACTGCACTTTGCGATGTAAAGACGGCAGTTTGGAGGTTATTCAGTGTGTGTGTTGTCCTTACAGTGGAGACGGATAAATGGTCAGCCGCTTCCTCTGCTTTCACTCCAGATTGTGTCGCCCTGCCGCGGCTGCTCCTCCCATAATGTGCCGTCCACCTGATCATTTCTCCTGCATGCGTCTTCAAATCGTCTTGCGTCCATAGAGGCTCTGTGGACTCTCCCACTGCTGCTGGTGACCATGGAGCTTGGTTTCTGGTGCAGGATGTGTGTGCATGCAGACTAACCGGCGTGGCGCCGTCCTCTGGGGGTTTCAGGCCCGGAGAACTGCCTGCTCTCTGCTTGTGCTCTGCCTGCTCTGCCCGTTAATCTCCCTGTTGTTGCTTTTTCTCACCAGACTGGTTTGATGAGATGACTTGAAACTGGCACGTCAGTCCTCCTCAGACTTGTGGGCTCCCCCTGGTGTCTTCCTGCTGCATCGGCATGAAATCCCAGGATTTTAATCTGTGTGTTTCTGTTTTTCTTTTTCTTTCTTTCTTCTTTCTGCAGCTCCAGCCAGATGCCGTTTTCATCTTGTATAACTTCAGCGGGCAGTGCAGCGGCGAGGCCTTGATCACCTTCCCTAACGAGGAGGTCGCCAGCCGGGCCGTTGCCGAGCGCTCCAACCGCCATTTCTACGACCAGCAGGTTCACCTGACCCTCTGTACCTGACCCGCTGCCCACCCTCTCTCCCCACACAAGCTCTGTGTCTGTGTCCGTCTGTGTCTGTGTGCATGTTACATGCGCGCTTTATGAAACCCCCCCCCCCCCCCCCCCACTAAATAGCTCATTCTTCCACATAATGCTCTTCCCGACAAACGCAC